>NC_068442.1:6735761-7084392 GCF_023373465.1 Oncorhynchus keta
AGCATACAGACTGTTCATCAGCTGTCCGGGTAGCTGGTCTCAGATGATCCCGCAGCCGGGAAGAAGCCAGATGTGGAGATTCTGTGCTGGCATGGTTACACGTGGCCTGCGGTTGTAAGGCTGGTTGGACATACTGCCAAATTCTCAAAAACAAGGTTGGAGGTGGCTTATGGTAGAGAAATTAACAGTAAATTCTCCGGCAACAGCTCTGGTGGACTCTCCTGCAGTCAGCATGCCAATTACCCGCTCCCTCAAGTTGAGACGTCTGTGGTAGGGATTAATATTTTCCAGAAAACCTACCAAGTTTCAATACTGGGAATAATTCTTATTTATCACGACAGTCCTGGGAAATACCGCAAAAAATTGCAAGTGACCATTTAAAACCAAGGTATGGTCACTCGGGTTCTCCCAAAATAAGATTGTCGGTGAGCCGTATTGCCATCTTGGCTGTGCCACTATGTAAAGATTTCAGTGAAACTGATATTTAGTAATGAGAGTGACGTTTAGCACCAATTATATTGTTGTGAATTGCAAAACAGGCCGTTCAAAATTCCGAGCTTTATCATGTTCCTCAATTAATATGGCGCATTTCACCAGTAAGCCTGGCTATCTCTACACAGAGTGCCCTCAGGAAGCACAGTGCGCATCCCTAGTAGGCCATGAGCTTTATCGAATCATACAAACCTTGTAACGGCAGTCAAACAAAAGTCAAATGACCAAAGTTAGCTTGCTAGATAACCTTCAATGAATGACTGAATATATTCTATTTGGCACAATTGAGATAATGATGGCAGCGCATCCAGCTGAAGAACAACGGTTAGATAAGAGGAAATTGTTTAAATATCAAGGTATCTTAACTAGAGGTCGACCGATTTTTATGATTTTTCGCACCGATACAGATTATTGGAGGACCAAAAAAAGCAGATACCGATTAATTGGGCTATTTATTTATATATTTATAATAATGACAATTACAACAATACTGAATGAACACTTTTATTTTCACTTAATATAATACGTAAATCAAATCAATTTAAATAACAAATTAAACCTGTTCAACATAATGCAAAAACTGTTGCAATAGAAAGTAAAAGTGCAATATGTGCCATGTAAAAAAGCTAACGTTTAAGTTCCTCGCTCAGAACATGAGAACATATGAAAGCTGGTGGTTCCTTTTAACATGAGACTTAAATATTCCAAGGTAATAGGTTTTAGGTTGTAGTTAATATAGTATTTATAGGACTATTTCTCTCTACCATATGTATTCCATATTCCTTTGACTATTGGATGTTCTTATAGGGACTTTAGTATTGCCAGTGTAACTGTATAGCTTCCGTCCCTCTCCTCGCTCCTACTTGGGCTCGAACCAGGAACACATCGACAACCGCCACACTCGAAGCAGCATGGTGGTTCCTTTTAACATGAGTCTTCAATATTCCCAGTTAAGAAGTTTTAGGTTGTAGTTATAATAGGAATTATAGGACAATTTCACTCTATACCATTTGTATTTCATATACCTTTGACTATTGGATGTTCTTACAGGCACTATAGAATTGCCAGGCTAATCTCTGGAGTTGATAGGCTTGAAGTCATAAACAGCACTGTGCTTGAAGCATTGCGAAGAGCTGCTGGCAAATGCAGGAAAGTGCTGTTTGAATGAATGCTTACGAGCCTGCTGCTGCCTACCACCGCTTAGTCAGACTGCTCTATCAAATCATAGACTTAATTATAACATAATAACACACAGAAATACGAGGCTTAGTTCATTAATATGGTCAAATACGGAAAGTATCATTTCGAAAACAAAACATTTTATTCTTTCAGTGAAATATGTAACCGTTACATATTTTATCGAACGGGTGGCATCCCTAAGTCTAAATATTGCTGTTACATTGTACAGCCTTCAATGTTATGTCATAATTATGTAAAATTCTGGCAAATTAATTCTGGTCTTTTGTTAGGAAGAAATGGTCTTCACGCAGTTCGCAATGAGCCAGGCAGCCCAAACTGCCAGGTGACCACACACATTAGTATAAAGGTTGCATATATATATATATATATCTCATTTAGCAGATGACTGGGGGTATCAAGTATAAGCAAGAATTTGACACATGCCTTCAATTGCATTAGCTTACTTTATTCCAATATTTTCATTATTCAGTTGATCATAACTAAGGTGAGTTTTCCCTCTCTTCTGTGCTTTTTCTTGGCCCAATAGCTGTTTCCTCGTCTCCTCAATCCACTGCCAACCGACTCCACCGCGTTGTCCTCAACGAGTTAAAATCTATATAACCTACTGTTTTCAAATCAAATTTTATTTGTCACATGCGCTGAATAAAATGGGTGTAGACATGTACCATGAAATGCTTATTTACAAGCCCTTAACCAACAATGCAGTTCAAGGAATAGAGTTTAAAAAATATTGGAGAAAAAAAAAAAATCAAGACAAGAAAATGACACAACAATACGAGGCGATATAAAGGGGGTACCAGTACCGAGTCAAGGTGTGGGGGTACATGTTAGTCGAGGTAATTTGTAAAGTGACTATGCATAGATTATAAACAGCGAGTAGCAAAAGGGGGGTCAATGTAAATGGTCCAGGTGGCCATTTGATTAATTGTTCAGCAGTCTTAATAAATTAAATTTTTCGGGTTGGGGCTCATTTTAATTTCTGTGATGTCGGACCAGACCTGGGCTCGGGCTTTAGTTCTGATGTGAAATTTAATCTGCATTCGGACTGGCAGTGTCAATTATGCGTGTGCTTTGTATGAAGTAAATATGCTAGGCTAAAGGCTTCCATGTGACAACCTGTTTGGATAATGTGCAATTTTATTTTTGGCCAATCTAATGCTGCACATGTGTATTTTGTAGAATTGCGTTAGAAAATGTCGTAATTTCCCAGGTCTTGTCATTTCATTTTTCGGGAAATGTGAAATGATCCCGGTTAACCGTGTTGATCCCTGTTCTGTAACAGAACTGCACATTTTAGTGGCCTGTTAGTGTCCCCAGCACAAGGGCGGCAGCGTAGCCTAGTGATTAGAGCGTTGGACTAGTAACCGAACGATTGCAAGATCGAATCCCCGAGCCGACAAAGTACAAATCTGGCGTTCTGCCCCTGAACAGGCAGTTAACCCACTGTTTCTAGGCCATTGAATATAAAGGATTTGTTCTTAACTGCCTAGCTAAATAAAGGTAAAATAAATTTTAAAAAGGTGCACCTGTTTCATCAGCTTATTGATATGCCGCACCTGTCGGGTGGATGGATTATCTTGGCAAAGGAGAAATGCTCACTAATAGGGATGAAAACAAATTTGTGCACAAAATGAGAATTTATTTTCTGCGCATGGAAAATTTTGGGGATCTTTCATTTCAACTCATGAAACATGGGACTTTACATGTTGCGATTTATATTTTTGTTCAGTGTAATTCCTTTTCTTAACCACACAACCATTTTCTCTAATCATTTGACCCCTCCCCCTACTTCCCTCCCTCCTCCTCTCCAGGTCTTAATCACAGAACATGGAGACCTGGGCAACGGCAGGGTCCTGGACCCTAAAAACAAGATCTCCTTTAAGTTTGACCATCTGAGGAAGGAGGCCAGCGACCCACAGCCACACGATTTGGACGGAGCAATGGAGGGCTGGAGGAGTGCTGTGGACGATGCTGTCCGGGCCTACGTCAAGGAGCACTACCCCAACGGAGTCTGCACTGTACGTTTGGGCTGCATAACACCTTTTTCTTGGCTGGTCCTGCACTGTTGAATTTGTCATTAGATCATGTAGCTAATATTATGTGATAACGGAGTTCACTGAAAATATGTGTCGCTTCTCCCCTTAGATTTACGGCAAAACCATTGATGGACATCAAACCATCATCGTGTGTATCGAGTGTCATCAGTTTCAACCAAAAAACTTTTGGTATGTATGGATTTTTGGAATCAAACATGCGGGGATGAAGTACATTTGTAGTTTAGGTTTCTAATCGTTTACAATGCCTTTGGAAAGTATTCAGCCTCGAAATTGAGCTCAGGTGCATCCTGTTTCCATTGATCATCCTTGAGATGTTTCTATAACTTGATTGTTGTCCACCTGTGGTAAATTCAATTGATTGGACATGATTTGGAAAGGTACACACCTGTCTGTATCAGGTCCCACAGTTGACAGTGCATGTCAGAGCAAAAAACCAAGCCATGAGGTTGAAGGAATTGTCCGTAGAGCTCCGAGACAGGATTGTGTTGAGGCACAGATCTGGGGAAATGTACCAAAAAATGTCTGCAGCATTGAAGGTCCCCAAGAACATAGTGGCCTCCATCATTCTTAAATGGAGGAAGTTTGGAACCACCGAGACTCTTCCTAGAGCTGGCCGCCTGGCCAAACTGTGCAATCAGGGGAGAAGGGCCTTGGTCAGAGAGTTGACCAGGAACCTGATGGTCACTCTGACAGAGCTCCAGAGTTCCTCTGTGGAGATGGGAGAACCTTTCAGAAGGACAACCATCTCTGCAGTACTCCAACCAATCAGGCATTTATGGTAGATGGAAGCCACTCCTCAATAAAAGGCACATGATTGCCTGCTTGGAGTTAGCCAAAAGGACTCTCAGGCCATGAGAAACAAGATCCTCTGGTCTGATGAAACCAAGATTGACCTCTTTGGCCAGAAAGCCAAGTGTCACATTTGGAGGCAACCTGGCACCATCCCTATGGTGAGGCATGGCCGTGGCAGCATCATGCTGTGGGGATGTTTTTTAGTGGCAGGGACTGGGAGACTAGTCAGGATCGAGGGTAAGATGAACGGAGCAAAGTACAGAGAGATCCTTAAGTAAAACCTGCTGCAGAGTGCTCAGGACCTCCGACTACGAAGGTTCACCTTCCAACAGGACAATGACTCTAAGCACACAGCCAAGTGGATGCAGGAGTGGCTTCGGGACAAGTCTCTAAATGTTCTTGAGTGGCCTAACCAGTGCCTGGACTTGAACCCGATCAAACATCTCTGGAGAGACCTGAAAATAACTGTGACGCTCCGCATCCAATCTGACATGGCTTGAGAGGATCTGCAGAGAAGTATGGGAGAAACTCACCAAATACAGGTGTGCCAAGCTTGTAGCTTCATACCCAAGAAGACTAAAGGCTGTAATCGCTTAATACATTTTAGAGTAGGGCTGTAACGTAACAAAATGTGGATAAAGTCCCAAATATACTGTAAATGGTTTCTAAATCTCTCCAGGCAGAATCAAAGTATGTTTAGCCTGTGAACCATCAATTGTCTGGTTTACACTCTAAACACTGTTTCAACACTAAGCTTGCTTTGTTTGGTACTTAGCTAACCGCTGCCTGTTGGTTTAGAGATCAGTGGCCCCCCATTACCTTGTTGAGCCAGCGCTGATCCGGTTAATTTAATTGGATAAGGGCTGTGGCAATCCTCTTTGTGGTTGGGCTTTTACTGGGCTTAAGGCTCCTTGAGTATAAAGATCTGATTTCCGCTGAGGAAAGACTTGGCTGTGTCGTGGAGGTAGAGGGAGACAACGCTAAATTCACAGACGCACTTTGTACGAGCTTGTGGATGTAAAAAATGTTGCGTCTTTTCTCTCTCTTTGTAAAGGAATGGACGTTGGAGGTCAGAGTGGAAATTCACCATCGGATCCTCCACTACTCAAGTGGCCGGAATAATGAAAATCCAGGTGTGTGTGTCTGCGTATTTTATACAGAGCCTTCAAAGTACTCACACCCCTTTACTTTTGCCACGTGTTGTTGTGTTACAGCCTGAATTTTAAAATGGATTCAATTGAGATTTTGTGTCACTGGCCTACACCGGTGGCGGTCGTGCCATTTTAAGATGAGGGAAGACCAGTTTCTATCATTCTAGTCATTTTATCCCCGTTTTCATTCCGTTTGCTTCCGTTCAACCTTTTCTGGATAGGACCCTTCATTTGAATTTCCGCCTAAAATGACACTCAAATCTAGCTGCCTGTTGCTCAGGACCTTGAAGCAAGGATATGCATATTATTGATACTATTTGAAAGGAAACACTTTGAAGTTTGTGGAAATGTGAAATTAATGTAGGAGAATGTAACACAATAGATCTGGTAAAAGATAATACAAACAAACAAAAACAATTGTATTTTTGTTGCATCTTTGAAATGCAAAAGAAAGGCCATACATTGAGAGAGGAAGCTGAGGATAATTTAGGTGTTGTCCACAAGAGGGCAACAGTGTGTGTAAAGTTTTAGACTGATACATTTCAAGAATTAGAGAGCTACATAATATTTAGTATGAGTCTCCCAGGTGTCCCTCACTACTTTGCCCAAATGTACCCAAGATGCCAAATTAGTCAATTGATACATTTTCAAGTACATAACTATAGAGAATATACAAAAATGCTATGGTAATAAATAAAAAAATAGAAATTTACACACTCCCAGGAATACATGATGGCTCATTAGCTTCCCTACATAAAAGGTACTAACGAGATGCCACCGAGAAAGCTGATCCAACGCCTCCCGACACAGAAGTGATCTATTTAAGATAAGGGCCAAGTTAGCAGACTAGCAGACAACACTGATCTAATGACATAAGTGCACATTCCACAAACCACACATGAAGTAAAAAAATAATAATATAATAATAATAATATATGCCATTTAGCTGACGCTTTTATCCAAAGCGACTTACAGTCATGTGTGCATACATTCTACGTATGGGTGGTCCCGGGAATCGAACCCACTACCCTGGCGTTACAAGCGCCATGCTCTACCAACTGAGCCACAGAAGGACCAAAAAACAAACTATTTAAAATTAGAGCATTCCGTACACCCACAGTCCTCTACACCAGATTGTGCTGCTGATGCCGAGTCCAATAGCAGTCTCTTTCTGCTGTGAAGCAGAGGGTAACAGCACAAGTAGTGCACGTGATGGAAGATTTCGTGTGGCACAGAGTACAACACATCCCTGCTGTGCTGTTTTGGTCATGAGGCACATTCAGGTCTGCAGTTATGTATTTTGGCCTGGTGTGGGTGTGGAGCCAGAGCCAGAGACGGCAGCAGGTGTCAGACTGGAGGAACCAGTTCCTAAATTTGAACGAGTGGGAGATGGAGGACTTGAATGTGGTCTCTTTGGAGTTGACTCCGGGGTCATCTGAGTCTCTGCCACTATTCATGAAAGTAGCCACCCTTTGCACACTCTTGGCATTCTCTCAACCAGCTTCATGAGGAATGCTTTTCCAACAGTCTTGAGGGAGTTCCCACATATGATGAGCACTTGTTGGCTGCTTTTCCTTCACTCTGCAGTCCAATTCATCCCAAACCACCTAATTGCGTTGAGGTCGGGTGATTGTGGAGGCCATGTCATCTGATGCAGCACTCATCACTCTCCTTGGTCAAATAGCCCTTGTACAGCGTCAAGGTTTTGTTTTGAATCAATGTTCTGTTGTTAAATGATAGTCCCACTAAGCCCAAACCACGTGGGATGGCATATGACTGCAGAATTCTGTGGTAGCCATGCTGGTTAAGTGTGCCTTGAATTCTAAATAAATCACCAACAGTGTCACCAGCAAAACACCATCACACCACCTCCTCCATGCTTCACGGTGGGAACCACACATGCAGAGATAATCCGTTCACCTACTCAAAACTTTGGACTCATCAGACCAAAGGACAGATTTCCACCTGTCTAATGTCCATTGCGCATGTGTCTCTTCTTATTATTGGTGTCCTTTAGTAGTGGTTTCTTTGCAGCAATTTGACTATAAAGGCCTGACTCACACAGTCTCCTCTGAACAGTTGATATTGAGATGTCTGTTACTTGAACTCTGAAGCATTTAGTTGTGCTACAGTTTCTGAGGCTGGTAACTCTAATGAACTTATCCTCGGCAGCAGAGGTAACTCTGGGTCTTCCTTTCCTGTGGAGGTCCTCATGAGAGCCAGTTTCATCATAGCGCTTGATGGTTTTTGCGACTGCACTTGAAGAAACTTCCGAAGTTCTTGAAATGTTCTGCATTGACTGACTTTCATGTCTCAAAGTAATGATGGACTGTCGTTTCTTTGCTTATTTCAGCTGTTCTTGCTATAATATGGACTTGTTGTTTTACAAAATAGGGCCTTCTGTATACCACCCCTACCTTGTCACAACGCAACTGACTGGCTCAAACGCATTTTGGTTAAAAAATAAAGAAAATCCCCTTGAATGAGTAGGTGTCTCCAAACTTTTGACTGGTAGTGTATGTGTGTGTTGTTCGAGCAGTACCACACACAAAAAACGCAGGCGACCAACAGCCTAACTACCAAACAATCTACCATTTGACTAATTGGTGGCAGCCCTAGTGGAAGCCCATTTAGGACATCGATCCTAAACAGTTTATCCCACAAGGATGCAACCAGTCTGTATGGCACCTTTAATATATTGTCCATTTAATAGCTAAGTCATCAATGTTTAAATGTCTTTGAACATGGGCAATATGATGAAACTGAAGTCCAATGTTCAGCAATAATAATAATAATAATAATGGTGTTCCTTTTACCCAATTTGGTTTCCTCATCGTTGTCTTATGCTGAGGGCATCGTTACAGCCATATGCTAGGCTGCGTGGATAGCGTACCTGGAATATTGAGGCAGCAAAATTGTGGTTAGACTAGATCTGTCACCTCGTCCTTTTTGTGTGTTGTACTTGATGTGCTTATCAAAGAAGTCTTGAGCCTCCTTGGCAGTGGAAAACGTGTGTGTTGTGTTTCTGGAAGGTAAAGTCGAGTTTTGCCGGGTGGATGAAGCCGCGTCTCAGGTGTAGCTTGCGTGGCTGGGATTTTACTTTGTTGTAGGTCGCCCTCTGTTTGAGCAGTTCTGCACTCCGATCTGGGTAGATATTGATCCTCTTCTCTGCATAGATCAGAGCCCAAATTGTTCGCTGCGAGGCAGTTTGACTTCAGAACTGTGGAGACGTACAATCATACACCGAAATACGTTCTGGAGAGGACCCTTATGGTGTGCAATGTTTCTAGCTTAGTGTGCTCTGTTTCCAGGTCATGGAGTCGCCCCTCTGTCATATTTGTCACTGTCTCCAAACTTTCCAGTTTTAGTTGAGTATGTATCCACTTTAGAAGTGAGCAGAAGTCTGTTATTTTGCTAAAGAAAAGCCATGGGAAAGCCACCCGTTTCCTGCATGCCAACCGAAACTGGAAGGTAATGGACTACAGTGGAATTATGTTTTGATAAATTAATAAAAAATGTCAAGCTGAAATGTCTTGAATCAAACAAATATTCAACCCCTTTGTTATGGCAAGCTTAAACAAGTCACAATATTGCAATATAGTGTTTAACATGATTTTTTTTAATGACTACTTTATCTCTGTATCCTACACATACAATTATCTGTCATGTCGAGCAGTGAATTTCAACCACAGATTGAACCACAAAGACCAGGGAGGTTTTCCAATGCCTCACAAAGAAGGACACCTATTGGTAAAAGTATGAAAAGCAGATGTTGATTATCCCTTTGATTACACTTTGGAGGGTGTATCAATACACCTAGTCACTACAAAGATACAGTCATTGTTCCTAACTCAGTTTACATTTACATTACATTTAAGTCATTTAGCAGACGCTCTTATCCAGAGCGACTTACAAATTGGTGCATACACCTTATGACAACCAGTGGAACAGCCACTTGCATCTAAATCTTGTTGGGGGAGAAGGATTACCTACCCTTACTTACCCTATCCTAGGTATTCCTTGAAGAGGTGGGGTTTCAGGTGTCTCCGGAAGGTGGTGATTGACTCCGCTGTCCTGGCGTCGTGAGGGAGTTTGTTCCACCATTGGGGGCCAGAGCAGCGAACAGTTTTGACTGGGCTGAGCGGGAACTGTACTTCCTCAGTGGTAGGGAGGCGAGCAGGCCAGAGGTGGATGAACGCAGTGCCCTTGTTTGGGTGTAGGGCCTGATCAGAGCCTGGAGGTACTGAGGTGCCGTTCCCCTCACAGCTCCGTGGCGAGCACCATGGTCTTGTAGCGGATGCGAGCTTCAACTGGAAGCCAGTGGAGAGAGCGGAGGAGCGGGGTGACGTGAGAGAACTTGGGAAGGTTGAACACCAGACGGGCTGCGGCGTTCTGGATGAGTTGTAGGGGTTTAATGGCACAGGCAGGGAGCCCAGCCAACAGCGAGTTGCAGTAATCAAGACGGGAGATGACAAGTGCCTGGATTAGGACCTGCGCCGCTTCCTGTGTGAGGCAGGGTCGTACTCTGCGGATGTTGTAGAGCATGAACCTACAGGAACGGGACACCGCCTTGATGTTAGTTGAGAACGTCAGGGTGTTGTCCAGGATCACGCCAAGGTTCTTAGCGCTCTGGGAGGAGGACACAATGGAGTTGTCAACCGTGATGGCGAGATCATGGAACGGGCAGTCCTTCCCCGGGAGGAAGAGGAGCTCCGTCTTGCTGAGGTTCAGCTTGAGGTGGTGATCCGTCATCCACACTGATATGTCTGCCAGACATGCAGAGATGCGATTCGCCACCTGGTCATCAGAAGGGGGAAAGGAGAAGATTAATTGTGTGTCGTCTGCATAGCAATGATAGGAGAGACCATGTGAGGTTATGACAGAGCCAAGTGACTTGGTGTATAGCGAGAATAAGAGAGGGCCTAGAACAGAGCCCTGGGGGACACCAGTTGCCTTTAAAGGAAGGAAACCACTCAGGGATTTCACCATGAGGCCAATGGTGACATAAAAATAGTTTAATGACTGTGATATGAGAACTGAGGATGGATCAACAACTTTGTAGTTTCTGCACAATACTAACCTAATTGACAGAGTGAAAAGGAAGCCTGTACAGCAGGTTTGCTCAACTCGCGGCCCTGCCCGCAGGCCAAATGGTTTTATTTGTCCCCCCAAGTTTTCAAAACAAAAACAAAGCAGTTTATTGGACATAAGACTATATAAAAAAAAAAACAGGAAGTCAGTATTCATGCGCATAGAGAGACACATGATCGTAAACAAATGTGAGCAAGATTTGAAATGATTGCTTTAGTCTATATCGGTTTGGGTTTCTTGCAGTCAATTTGTAGTCTACAAATTATTGGTAGATCATTTATGCGGAACATTAGATCACTTATGTTCCGCATAAGAAGAAATCCTCCCACGGCTAAATCTAGTTGATGATCCCTGCTGAACAGAATAAGAAATATTCCAAAATATGCATCCTGTTTGCAACATGCCACTAAAGTAATACTGTAAAAAATGGGTCAAATCAATTCACTCTTTGTCCTGAATATGTCGGGGGTAAATCCAACACATCACTGTGTACAACTCTTCATATTTTCCAGCATGGTATTGGCTGCATCATGTTATGGGTATGCTTGTCATTGACAAGGACTAGGGAGTTTTTTTTAGGATAAAAATAAATGGAATAGAGCTAAGCACAGGCAAAATCCTAGAGGAAAACCTAGTTCAGTCTGCTTTCCAATAGAGACAGGGAGACGCATTCACCTTTCAACAGGTGAATAGCCTAAAACACAAGGCCAAATAAACACTGAAGTTGCTTACCAAGATGACCTTGAATATTCATGGTTGGCCTCGTTACAGTTTTGACTTAAATTGGCCTGAAACCTATGGCAAGACTTAAATGTCTGTCTGGCAATGATCAACAACGAACTTGACAAGAGGTGATTATTTGTTTTTAAAATGTGCAAATATTGTACAGTCCAGGTGCGCAAAGCTCTTAGAGACTTACCCAGAAAGACTGTAATCACTGTCAAGGGTGATTCTAACATGGGGTTTGAATATTTATGTAAGTGCGATATTTATGTATTTCATTTTCTATAAATTAGCCAAAAAAAATCAAAACATGTTTTCACTTTATCATTATGGGGAATTGTGTGTGTGGATGGGCGAGGGGGAAAAAATCTATTTGATCCCTTTTGGTTGTAACTCCACAAAATGTGGACTAAGTCGAGAGGTATGAATACTTTCTGAAGGCACGGTATGTGTGTATACATTTGGGCATGGTTACATTTAGGATCATCACACACTACTCTGGGCTCCCGAGTGACTCAGCATCTCAGTGCTAGAGGTGTCGCAACAGACCTTGGTTCGATTCCAGCCTGTGTCATTACTGGCTGTGATTGGGAGTCCCATAGGTCGGCGCACAATTGGCCCAGCGTCGTAAGGGTTTAGCCAGGGTAGGCCGTCATTGTAAATAAGAATTTGTTCTTAAATCAAATCACATTTATTTATATAGCCCTTCGTACATCAGCTGAGATCTCAAAGTGCTGTACAGAAAACCAGTCTAAAACCCCAAACAGCAAGCAATGCTGGTGTAGAAGCACGGTGGCTAGGAAAAACTCCCTAGAAAAGCCAAAACTTAGGAAGAAACCTAGAGAGGAACCAGGCTATGTGGGGTGGCCAGTCCTCTTCTGGCTGTGCCGGATGGAGATTATAACAGAACATGGCCAAGATGTTCAAATGTTCATAAATGACCAGCATGGTCAAATAATAATAAGGCAGAACAGTTGAAACTGGAGCAGCAGCACGGCCAGGTGGACTGAGGACAGCAAGGAGTCATCATGTCAGGTAGTCCTGGGGCATGGTCCTAGGGCTCAGGTCCTCCGAGAGAGAGAAAGAAAGAGAGAATTAGAGAAAGCACACTTAAATTCACACAGGACACCGAATAGGACAGGAGAAGTAATCCAGATATAACAAACTGACCCTAGCCCCCCGACACAAACTACTGCAGCATAAATACTGGAGGCTGAGACAGGAGGGGTAAGGAGACACTGTGGCCCCATCCGAGGACACTCCCAGAAAGGGCCAAACAGGAATGATATAACCCCACCCACTTTGCCAAAGCACAGCCCCTACAAAACTAGAGGGATATCTTCAACCACCAATTTACCATCCTGAGACAAGGCTGAGTATAGCCCACAAATATCTCCGCCATGGCACAACCCAAGGGGGGGGCGCCAACCCAGACAGGATGACCACATTTGATTTTTTTAACTGACTGGCCTAGTTAAATACAGGTTAAAACATTTTTTTTACTCTGTCTGGTTGTAGGTTCATTACTATGAAGACGGCAACGTTCAGCTGGTCAGCCACAAAGAGGTCCAGGAATCCATGTCCATATCTGTGAGTGATTTATTAAATAGAATACATGTGGAACAACCCCCATTGAAAACATTCACAGAAATGAATTCCTCTGCTGTAAAGTATTTGGGTCAGGTATGTCATTTTTATTCTCATTACTTGGACATCTCTTGTTTCACCTCCCGATTTCCACTCTGTTCCCCTCCGCCAGAACGAAGCTGCAACTGCAAAGGAGTTCATCAAGATCATGGAGGCTGCGGAGAACGACTACCAGGTGTGTGTGGGATTAGGAATGGGAATTGTTTGATATGGGCACATACAGGTAACTGCCAAAATAAAGGAAAAGCTGACATAAAGTGTCTTAATAGGACGTTGGACCGCTACAAGTGCCTGGAACTCTTGGAGGGATGCAACATCATTCTTCCACGAGAAATGTGGTGTTTTGTTGATGGTGGTAGAAAACGCTGTCTCAAGCGCCACTCCAGAATCTCCCCTAAGTTTTCAATCGGGTTGAGATCTGGTGTCTGAGATGGCCATGGCATATGGTTTAAATTTGTGAAAATCAGGCTTCTCTTTCACTGTGTAAGTTTATGTGCACACTAATAATTCGATATCAAACTGATTATGGCATTAGGCAGAGTATCGCATTAGTCATGTAAACACCTCACTCTGCTTATCGTAATCGGGCATACGGTCATTATCATAGTAAGCATAGGCCGATTTTAAAACGCCTGCTTTTCGGAGCAATATTTTGAAATAATTAGGACATGTAAACAGTTTAATCGGAGTTCCAGCTGTGTGTGTGTTATCTGCGCATGTGAAACTGCCTGGAAATTCTTTCATGATGGTTTTTCCCAAATAGTAAAAAAAAACATGCCCCATTCCGCAGGTTCAGGGTTAAAGGGTGGGATAATCCATGGTTTTCTTCTGAGCTGTCTTGTATTATTCACGACCGTAATCTAGCCTGGACTAAAAGCAAGGAAATCATGTTCTGATGCTGATTGGCTTATTTTTAGGCAGTTAAGAAACAAGTGTTATTTTCTTCTCAGGAAGGCCAAGTCTGAATATTTTATGTCTGTTACCACTGATAACCTGAATGACCCTAGAAGGTTTTGGAAGGCTATTAAGTCTATGTCTGGTAACAGTAATGTTAATGAATTAATGTCATGTGTATTGAAGGACTCTATTGCTATATATGACAACTGAAATGCTGAATTGTTTCGATGAGTACTTTGTATCATCTGGTAGGCTGTTTGATTCAGTGTCCTCTGTCTCTGTACAACCCTGTGTGGATGAACCAGTGAGAGCTGGTCAAACGTTTAGCTTTTTGCCATTCTCAGTGCAGGTGGTACATACAGCCCTGAAATCCTTAGATCAGAGAAAGCCTGCAGGTCCTGATATTTTGGATCCCTGCTTTTTAAATCTGGCAGCTGATTTTGTAGCTGAACCACTTAATTCTCTGTTCAATCTAACCCTGGAATGTAATGAAATTCCAAAGATCTGGAAATCGGCATTTGTCCTCCCACTTTTAAAAGGGAGAGATCCAACTCTTTTAAATAATTATAGGCCAATCTCAAAGCTGGCACCCCTGATGAAAACACTTGAAATCCTTGTAAGTGAACAACTAAAATAGTATTTATTTACTAACTCTATTTTATCAATGTACCAATCGGGCTTCAGGAAGAAGCATAGCACAATTACAGCAGCCATGAAGGGTTTAAATGATATCACTGAAGCCATTGACAAAAAACAGCACTGTGTCTCACTTTTTATTGATATCTAAGGCTTTTGATACAGTTGTTCATGCGATACTAAGGCAGAGATTTTCGAGTGTAGGTCTTTCGGAGCATGCAGTTGCATGGTTTTCTAACTATCTGTCTGATAGACCTCAGTGCACTCAATTTGATGGGCTTATGTCTGTTAAATTGTCTGTATTGAATGGTGTGCCTCAAGGCTCTGTACTTGGTCCTCTCTTATTCACTATTTATATAAATTATTTAGACAAAAATGTCCAAAATGCACAACTTAATTTTTATGCTGATGATACTGTTATTTACTGTTGTGCCTCGCCTCTTACAAAAGCTTCCCAGAACATGCAAACTGCTTTTTATACTGTTCAACATACCTTGTGTCAATTGAAGCTTATCCTCAATACTGACTAAACTAATGGTGTTTTCTAATGCAAGAAATAGACCTCTGAACCTTTCAACTGTTACTACCTGTCAGGGCAAGGAGATTGAGGTTGTAACCTCATATAAACATCTTGGAATTTTAATTGATGACGGCCTCTTTTAAATTGCATATTCAACAACTTGCAAAAAATTGAAGCTGAAATTTGGATTTTATTTTAAGAATAAGGCCCGTTTTTCTTTTGAAGCCAGAAGGAGGCTAGTATCAGCTACATTTATGCCTTTACTAGAATATGGGGATATTTTATATATCAATGCTTCCACTCAGTGTTTGAGATCAATTGAAACTCTTTACCCTGGCACTTTGAGATTTATTTTAAACTGCAACACCCTTACGCACCACTGCACTTTGTATACCAGGGTTGTCTGTAATTATTTTGCAATGACTTGGTGCTGCCTATCTTGGCCAGGGTAGCTCTTAAAAAAACTGATTTTAATCTCAATGAGCCCTTCCTGGTTAAATAAAATAAATAAAAATGTGCTAGCACCGGTAGCGCAAGCCTCCCTCTTATGTGCGAGTGAAGTGAGTGCTGGAAAAACTGAAAGTATGCATCTTAGAAATAATTGTCCGAACTCAGAATCAAATGGGTTATCAAAAATAACATGGTTACTGTGGTAGAATGTTTATTTTAATGTCCATTTGCATCATTTTGGTTGGTCAAGAGCAATTCTCTATCCGGATATCATTATTTATTTTTAGAAATATTATTCTAATAGGCATTTCAGTACAATAATTTATATCTCTACTGTGACACCCCAAAGCCCTCCCTAATTCCGCCCTCCTCTTTCCCCGTCAGACCGCCATCAACGAGAATTACCAGACCATGTCGGACACTACCTTCAAAGCCTTACGCCGCCAGCTTCCTGTGACGCGCACCAAGATCGACTGGAACAAGATCCTGAGCTACAAGATCGGCAAGGAGATGCAGAACGCTTAAAACAAACAAAACAGAAAAGCCCAGCTTTGCATGGCTGGATTATTGTATCGTCTTTGTACAAATTAGATAAATGGGAGCGGAAACATGTTTGGTCTTACGGACAAAATATCAAACATTATTACACTTATTAAGATGTCTACTTTTATTAATGCTTTTATACAGACACAGTTAAAAAGATAATCTGTATAATACATAGATGATAAAGTAAATAATCATATTATTGGCCAAATAGGATGTGTTTCCTAGAAGAGGGGTGGTGGAGCTTCCTTCATATGCAAACCTGACAACCTGATATACATTTTGTGACAATGTTGTGTCTATTTATGATTATGGTAGTTAGACCACACCTTTGACCCTAGAAAGACTATACCAATTGCAATGATGAAATTATTATTGAGGAATCTGTCTGTGTATACATTTAGATTAGGACTTTATTGGCTAATGCAGGAAAATAATCCTGTAGTGTAAGAGTCCTTCCGTTGTTTTCAATGGCTTGTACTTTTATGACATCAGAATGACGTCTTTTATACGAACGGTTTGTCACTTTTGTCATTTTCGACCACTCGATGTTCTTCTTGGTCCCCTTATTGGTTCTCCCCACACCGTTTACCCCAGACCGTATGTTAAAATCTCCAGTTTGTGACCGTCCAAGCTAAACTGCAGCTAAACTCATCGATTTCTGAATTGAACTTTCATGACACTGTGAAAGTATGGTTCCTATAATACCCTAACAAGCTCAATTATTAAAAACCCTTTAATTGCTACCAAATGTGGATTAAAATGTTCAATTCAATTTACAATTAAATTAAACAAGTATGTCTTATTTTGAATTAGGACCGACCTGACTGTATTATAACATGGCACATTGTAATATATACCTGTATTAAATATCCTTGTCCTTCGGTTTGGTGATTTATTTCCTTGAGATTGAATTACAATTAATCACAACATTGTTGCATTAATTTACACATCTTTCTATTTAGTGTCTCACTCAATTTTGACCTTTGATGGGGTTTCTGTTATAGGGTTTAATGTTAAACACTACTTTTACATTTGCAGAAACCTGATCCAGGTCGGATTAGTCTCAGATTGCTACAAATGTGGAAATGGTGTTAAACCTATCGATATGAATTACCAATCTGATCACCCCAGTTGACCTAAAGGCATGAGACATTTAGAATTTTTTGAGAAACACTTAAAACACTGCGCAACAGGAATACATCAGGATATAATGTGATGCCTAAGACTAATTTTACTTGCAGTCATTAGCGGCCGTTAGATTCTATGTTCTTTCTTCCTTTTTTTGTGTGTCAGAATACAACAGGATATAATGACAACTAAATAAAATGTCTTGCATGTAATGGACTTTTTTTTTCAAGGACTGGTCATGCGATATATTTAGGTTATATTTTTTCAACAAAACAATTGAGCAATTGAATCCAATAAACTGAGCAGGCTGGGCTGACAAGTTTATAACCTTGCTAGGACTTTCTAATATCAGTATGCATTTATAAGATTGTGCTGTTATTATTTCTATTAATATTCCTAGTACAATTTTTTTTCTGATTTTTACATGTTATTTGGCAAATTCTCAAGCATCCTCAGATATTTATGTTATCATGGGACTGCCCATATTTCCCTCTGGCCAATGCCAATTGTCGGCCAAGGTTTTGCCTTAGGATGTAAAGGTGCGTCATGAATCAGGGAGATGGTCTTCGTGACAGCAGACCTAGATATGGGGAGAGGTTTTAGTCGGTGGAATATTAGGACAATTGGAGGTTTACAGAGTTGCAGCTACAGTATACTTAACAGTGCAAATTATGGTACAACTAAACTGGTACAGCAAAAAGAAATGCCCTCTCACTGTCAACTACGATTATATTCAGCAAACTTTACTTGTAAATATTTGAATGAATATAAGAATCAACAACTGAGACATAAACTGAACTAGTTCCATATGTGATTAACATAAATGGAATAATGTGTCCCTGAACAAAGGGGGTGCCAAAATCAAAAGTGACAGTCAGTATCTGGTGTGGCCCCCAGCTGCGTTAAGTACTGCAGTGCATCTCCTCATGGACTGCACCAGATTTGCCAGTTCTTGCTGTGAGATGTTACCCCACTCTTCCACCAAGGCATCTGCAAGTTCCCGGAAATTTCTGGGGGGAATGGCCCTTGTCCTCACCCTCCGATCCAACAGGTCCCAGACGTGCTCAATGGGCTTGAGATCCGGGCTCTTCACTGGCCATGGCAGAACACTGACATTCCTGTCTTGCAGGAAATCACGCACAAAACGAGCAGTATGGCTGGTGGCATTGTCATGCTGGAGGGTCATATCAGGATGAGCCTGCAGGAAGGGTACCACATAAGGGAGGAGGATGTCTTCCCTGTAACGCACAGCATTGAGATTGCCTGCAATGACAACAAGCTCAGTCCGATGATGATGTGACACACAGCCCCAGACCATGACGGACCCTCCACCTCCAAATCGATCCCACTCCAGAGTACAGGCCTTGTGCATTCCTGGTGTAACTTGGGCAGTTGTTGTTGCCATCCTGTACCTGTCCCGCTGGTGTGATGTTCCAATGTACTGATCCTGTGCAGGTGTTACATGTGGTCTGCCACTGCGAGGACGATAAGCTGTCCGTCATGTCTCCCTGTAGCGCTGTCTTAGGCTTCTCACAGTACGGACATTGTAATTTATTGCCCTGGCCACATCTGCAGTCCTCATGCCTCCTTGCAGTATGCCTAAGGCACGTTCATGAAGATGAGCAGAGACCCAGGGTATATTTATTTTGGTGTTTTTCAGAGTCAGTAGAAAGCCCTCTTTAGTAGTGTCCTAAGTTTTCATAACTGTGACCTTAATTGCCTACCATCTGTAAGCTGTTAGTGTTTTAACGACCGTTCTACAGGTGTATGTTCATTAATTGTTCATGATTCATTGAACAAGCATGAGAAACAGTGTTTAAACCCTTTACAATGAAGTGAAGCTATTTGGATTTTTACAAATTATCTTTGAGAGACAGGATCCTCAAAAAGAGACGTTTCATCATCATGATGCCTTTTAATGGTAAGTTTACAAACATCGGTTGTGATAAGTAGAATTTAAACTTGAGAATCATTATGGTAAGTGGGGAAATAAGTATAGCAAATTATAATTGTAATGGCTTAGCATATCATAAAAAATGAAAACATGTATATGGCTCAAAGAGAAAGAATATAATATCTATTGTTTACAGGAAACTCATTCTATAAATATAGATGAGGTTGGGTGGAAAAAGGACTGGGTGGGAGAAATATATTTGTGTCATGGGCAAAGAAACTCAAAGGGTTGATTATACTAATTAATACAAATGTTGATCCAATTGTGCAAACAGATCTGCAAGGAAATTATTTTAAATATGTTATTGGACCAAAAACAGTTCTGGCTAATTAATCTATATGGGCCAAATAATAATGATCCACACTTTTTTGAAAATATATATATAATAATCTATTGAGATCACAAGCAATGAAATAATATATTATTATGGTGGAGGTACAGCAGATCCCCTTATTGTATGGGACACTTTCAAATGTACTTTGAGGCCATTCAATACAATAATCATCATTAAAACAAAAACAGTTTAGGTCAAAAGAGATTAGACTAATAAAGGAAATAGAAGTAGTAACAGCGCAGGTCGATGTTCATGGGAACTGTACTGTAGAAGCACAAAATAGTTTAGAGGAAAAACAAAAATAATTGGAGGTTCAAGAAGTGTAATGTATTACAAAAATAAAGCGAATTGGGTGGAAAATTGTGAAAAATGCACAACCTTTTTTAAAATCTTCAACATAGAAATTCTACCAAAAAGAATTCACAGAAACTCGTAACAAATGGTTATCCATGATTCACCAAATTATATTTTGAAAGAGGAAGCAAAATATTAAGCACATGTTTTCTTTTCAGTCTCCTCCATTTCCACTGAATCATGTTAACTGTAAGGATTTCTTTCCTAATAATAATCCAAAATGAACAAATTGTCAGAAAGCCCTGTGTGAAGGCAAATTTACAGAAGAGGAACTTTGAGGAAATAAAATATTTTCAGTCTGACAAAACACGGTATACCAGGGGAGGTATATCCAACCTTTTTTGATGCACTCAACTATCCATTATTAGCATGTTTTAATTACTCTCATACAAATGGTAGACTTCCAGGTACTGAATAAGGTCTGATTTCACTACTACTAAAACAGGTGGTTGTATAAAGATCCAGTCCATTTAAAAAACTGGAGGCCTCGAACACTTCAATGTTGCAATGTGAAAATCCTGGCGAAATGCATGTGAATAAAAAAGGTTTTACCAGATATTGTTCATCCATATCAGACTGATTTTTTACATGGACGATATATTGGAGATAATATACGACAATTACTTGAAACAATTTAACATTATGAAACATCGAAGATACCAGGTCTTCATAGCAGAAGACGGCGGTTGATAAAGTACGACTAGAATTTGTATTTTGCCTAAAATGTTGTATTTAATTAGGCAAGTCAGTTAAGAACACATTCTTATTTACAATGACGGCCTAGGAACAGTGGGTTAACTGCCTTGTTCAGGGGCAGAACGACAGATTTTTACCTTGTCAGCTCGGGAATTCGATTTAGCAACCTTTCGGTTACTGGCCCAACGCTCTAACCACTAGGCTACCTGCCACCTGGATTACTTTAATTTTGGTGAATCTCTTATACAATGGGTTAAAGTCAACCCCAGATGTTAAATACTAAATAATGGTTACTTCTTAGAATGTATTGAGCTTTTAAGAGGAGTAAAACAAGGCTGTGCGTTGTCTCCATATCTATTTATTATGGCCATTGAAATGTTAGCTTTAAAAATTAGACCCAACAAGAACATCAAGGGGTTACAAATCCTGTGGATAAAAACAAAAAGTGTCAATGTTTGCCGATGACTTTAGTTTTTTCTACAATCTGGATCCCTGCAGTCTCATTGAAGAGCTTGATCACTTTTCTAGCCTTTTTGGATTAAAAACTAATTATGACCAGTGTACCATATTACGTATTGTTAAAAAAACAGTGTTTACACTACCTTATAGTTTACCAGTAACATGGGCAGATAGTGAAGTAGACATACTTGGTATTCAAATCTCAAAAAATATAAATGAACTTACCACAATTAATTTCAATAGAAAGTTTTTAAAAATCATTTAAAAAAGATAATATTCTGCACCATGGAGAGGTACATACTTGTCTATTTATGGTAAAATCACATTGATTAACCCTTTGGTCCTATCACAGTTTACTTACTTACTAATGGCACTGCCTACTCGAAATGACTCATTTTTTAAATCATATGAGCAACAAAATATTTCATTTTATTTGGAATGCTAAGCCAGACAAAATTAAACATGCCTATTTATATAATGAATATGAGTGTGGGGGGCTAAAATGATTAAATATTAAAACTTTAAACCGCTCACTAAAAGCTTCACTCATACATAAATTATACTCGTGAAATGGATCTCCAGTAGATTATTAAGGCTCATCCTTTGTTCAAAAATGGCCATTTTGCCTTGAAAAAAGATGACAACTTCTCATTTCCAACTAATTGTAAATTACATTTTGTTTAAAGTATCGCCCTTTCTTGAACAAGCCTGTTAGAATTTGTTATACTCCAGAAAAGATAACAAATGTTATGGTTATATTTAAATATATACTGATAAATAAAAAACATTCTTTATGGATTTTTAAAAAAATGGTTTCATATTTGATAATGATATTATGAATAGAAATGGAAGAGTTACAGTTGAAATCGGAGGTTTACATACACCTTAGCCAAATACATTTAAACTCACAATTCCTGACATTTAATCCTAGTAAAAATTCCCTGTTTTAGGTCAGTTAGGATCACCACTTTATTTTAAGAATGTGAAATGTCAGAATAGTAGAGAGAACAATTTATTTCAGCTTTTATTTCTTTCATCACATTCCTAGTGGGTCAGAAGTTTACATACACTCAATTAGTATTTGGTAGCATTACCTTTAAATTGTTTAACTTGGGTCAAACGTTTTGGGTAGACTTCCACAAGCTTCCCACAATAAGTTGGATGAATTTTGGCCCATTCCTCCTGACAGAGCTGGTGTAACTGAGTCAGGTTTGTAGGCCTCCTTGCTTGCACATGCTTTTTCAGTTCTGCCAACAAATTGTCTATGGGATTGAGGTCAGGACTTTGTGATGGCCACTCCAATACCTGGACTTTGTTGTCTTTTTTCCCACAACTTTGGAAGTATGCTTGGGGTCATTGTCCATTTGGAAGACCCATTTGTGACCAAGCTTTAACTTCCAGACTGATGTCTTGAGATGTTGCTTCAATATATCCACATAATTTTCCTTCCTCATGATGCCATCTATTCATCTATTTTGTGAAGTGCACCAGTCCCTCCTGCAGCAAAGCACCCCCAAAACATGATGCTGCCACCCCTGTGCTTCACAGTTGGGATGGTGTTCTTCGGCTGGCAAGCCTCCCCCTTTTTCCTCCAAACATAACGATGGTCATTATGGCCAAATGGTCCTATTTTTGTTTCATCAGACCAGAAGACATTTCTCAAAAAAGTACAATCTTTGTCCCCATGTGCAGTTGCAAACCGTAGCCTGGCTTTTTTAATGTCGGTTTTGGAGCAGTGACTTCTTCCTTGCTGAGCGGCCTTTCAGGTTATGTCGATATAGGACTCGTTTTACTGTGGATATAGATATTTTGTACCCATTTCTTCCAGCATCTACACAAGGTCCTTTATTGTTGTTGTTCTGGGATTGATTTGCAGTTTTCGCACCAAAGTACGTTCATCTCTAGGAGACAGAACTCGTCTTCTTCCTGAGTAGTATGACGGCTGCGTGGTCCCATGGTGTTTATAATTGCGTAGTATTGTTGGTACAGATGAACGTGGTACCTTCAGGCATTTGGAAATTGCTCTCAAGGATGAATCAGACTTGTGGAGGTCTACAATTTTTTTCTGAGGTCTTGGCTGATTTCTTTTGACTTCCCCATGATGTCAAGCAAAGAGGCACTGAGGTTGAAGGTAGGCCTTGAAATACATCCACAGGTACACCTCCAATTGACTCAAATTATGTCAATTAGCCTATCAGAAGCTTCTAACGCCATGACATAATTTTCTGGAATTTTCCAAGCTGTTTAAAGGCACAGTCCACTTGGTGTATGTAAACTTCTGACCCACTGGAATTGTGATACTGTGAGTTGTAAGTGAAATAATCTTTCTGTAAACAATTGTTGGAAAAATGACTTGTCCTGACTTGTCCTAACCTACTTGCCAAAACTGTAGTTTGTTAACAAGAAATTTGTGGAGTGGTTGAAAAACGAGTTTCAATGACTCCAACCTGTGTATGTAAACTTCAAACTTCAGCTGTTTGTCACATATGCAGTTATTGAAAATGGGAATAACTACTTAATCCAAATTTACAACCAACTGATTGCAGCACTACCAAAAAAATGGAAGAGGAAAGTGGAAAATGGAGAAGGTAGGGAACTTGTTCTCCTGCCATATGTTAAAGATACAAATTGGCTGAAAGGAACTGGCATAAATAGAAAAATATACCAGTTTCATCTGAGGACAAATATGTTGACAGCTGAGCAATGCATGTTGTAAAATAAATGGGAGGAGCTTTTCAATGTACCAATTCCAACACAATTCCAATACCAACACATGGTTTATGGACTGGCACAAAAAACTACACTTGATTCAACACTTTGAGTTTTTCAATTTAAATGATTATATAACATTCTTGCCACCAACAGAATGCTATATATATGGGGCATACAACAACCTCAGCTCTGCAGATTTTGTAGCGATGAGACAGAATCAATAGATGATTTATTCTGGTATTGCCCCTTTGTAAGCTTGTTTCTGGTCACAGGGTCAAGAATGCTTTAATAAAATCACAACATGCAATTAAAATTAACCTTACAAATAGCAGTGTTGGGCGATTTGGAAAGCCATAGTCAGTCAATAAATAAAATAATAATACTCATAGGAAATGTTTTCATCTTTAGTTCACCATCTGTGGATACTATATGATTAGAAACTCCACTCGCTGGAAGAAGAAGGATGAGTACAACCCCAAGAGCACCATCACAACCGTGAAGCATGGAGGTAGAAACATCATTCTTTGGGGATGCTTTTCTGCAAAGGGGACAGGACGAATGCACCGTATTGAGGGGAGGATGGAAGGGGCCATGTATCGCGAGATCTCCTTCCCTCAGTAAGAGCATTGAAGATTGGTCGTGGCTGGGTCTTCCAGCATGACAATGACCCGAAACACACAGGCAGGGCAACTAAGGAGTAAATATATATATATATTTTTTAAATAACATAAGTAAAAATAAAACGCTGCTCTTCTGGCACCGAATGACCGATTAGAACGAAACTTGATACGTGGTATCTATGGACAATATGGGCAATATTTTCCAGAATAGTACCTAAAACCATAGACATACACATGGGTGTGGCCTGGCACATAAATACATATAAATCAGTCAAGGATATTCGTAGCACAATTTGGTACATGTTGCAAACACTGTCAAGAATCAACATATGCAAGAACATTCATATCAACCACACAGTGGTGCTATAATGGGCACACGTTTATATCTCTTGATCTGACTTAGAATGCTGAATTTTGGCACACATGGTCAGGGATAACCCATATGATTTCTCAGACACCACTGGCCCAATTTTGATTAAACTTGGATGAATGAAGCATCTTGCCATAGAGATCCAGCATTTACAAAATGACACTGATTGGCCCAAGGGGGGCGCTATAGTAATGAACTGTATGTACGTTAGTCACACGTGATATCTCAGACACCAATTGCACAATGTTGATGAAACTTGGGTGAATGATGCGACTTGCCATAGAGATGTCATTTAATGAATTACACTGATTGGCCCAAGGGGGGCGCTGCATCATTCGTGGGGGACTACATGTTTACTGTTGGCTTTTTTTGTATCATGGTCAATGATACACTGAGCAGTCATACGAGACAGAATTTACTAAGCTGTCACTCTTTCTCGCAAGACTGATTGGAGAGGTTGTGTGGAGGGCTCTGTCCTTTATCTTTATCTTATTTCTTGTTTCTATTTTCACGGTGGATCTGTCTCAGTCCATTTGTATGATAATCACACACAATATATCTCAGCCGACACTGGCCTGATTTTGGGTGAATGATGCCATAAAGATCTGGCATTTACAAAATTACACCAATAGGCCCAAGGGGAGTCTATAGTGATCAACTGAAATTCCAAAAATTGAACAAGAACAGTATATCTATCCCCTGTCCTGTTTGCGTTTGAATTGTTGTCACTAATTGGCCCTCTGGGGGATAACTGTTGCCTTGTTCTCATTTTTAAAAAGGTGAAAGATAGTCATATTTCATAAATAATTTGAATATGTTTTTGTGTATGTTTTGTTGCACTATACCAATAAACTCTCAAATGACAGGTTTCATCAAAGAAGCCATATGTTTCCATTCTTTAAAGTCATTGAAGTATCATACATCGTCCCAGAATACACTGAGAGCCCAGAGTATCATGGCTGAAAATGGGACAGGCATATTAATAGAGCAACTCAAGTCCTCCATTGCCTGGTCTTGGACATACTTCTGACAACCTGGTTCTCTGTTATGGTTATTTTTGGTTTACATTTTACGAGTGCCTTTCAGATACAGCGACAACCTGACCACAGGTGAGAGTCTCTTATGTCAACATCTTTTTTTTAACTACTTCAAAGTTGTAGGTGGGCAACTTGCTTGCTAAGAAAGTTCATCGGGACTAGCTCGAGCTAATGCGTGTTTGCTAACAGACACGTATACAGTCTCGCGCTCTAGCCAGACATAAGTCTTGTTCTTCCCTCGCTTGTTTTGCTAGCATAGCCTAGCTAGTTTTAGCTAGTGCGAAAATGAAACCGATGCCTGTTATTGCTGGCTTTCACCTAACTCATTTCTCGGTAAGACAATTCAACACGTTCGCATTTTGTGTATAGTGTTTGTGGACACTGTAACCACACTTTTTCAAAGTTTCCATATTTGATAACTTTGCTAGCTGCAGTAGCTGGTCCGCAACCCCTTAGCTATCTAGCCAAGTCATGTTCCAAGTGCACTTAGATTACTTTAGCTCACTGTACCGATTACAAGCATGCCGCCAGATTGTGCGCTAACGTCGCAGTACAATTCACCTTTGCTTTATCTTTCTTTACCCAGCTAGCAAATCGACTAGTTAGCTAACGTACATGACTAGACAGTAAGGAATGTCTCATCTATGAAACCGTGACTGTGTTTGTAGTAATAATCCATTTTAATATATATATTTATATGTTTTAAGTCGGTCTCGGATAGGGGTATAAAATAGATATGTGAGATGTCTGATGTGGGTAGCTAACTGTACCGAACAAAAATATAAACGATTTTACTGAGTTAGTTCAATAAAGGAAATCAGTCAACTGAAATAAATCAGGCCCATATTTATGGATTTCATGACTGGGCAGAGGCGCAGCCATGGGTGGGCCTGGAAGGGCATAGACCCACCCACTTGAGTCCGGTCCACCCACTGGGGATCTATGCCCAGCCAATCAGAATGTGTTTTTCCCCACAACAAGGCTTTATTACAGACAGAAATACTCCTTGGCACCCACCTCCCGCCATACAATCCTCCAGGTGAAGAAGCTGTATGTGGAGGTCCTGTATGTGGAGGTCCTGTATGTGGAGGTCCTGTATGTGGAGGTCCTGTATGTGGACGTCCTGTATGTGGACGTCCTGTATGTGGACGTCCTGTATGTGGACGTCCTGTGCTGGCGTGGTTACACGTGGTCTGTGGTTGTAAGTTCGGTTGGATGTACTGCCAAATTCTCTAATTAATGTTGGAGATGGCTTATGGTAAAAAAAAATACGTAAAATTATCTGGCAACACCTCTGTTGAACATTCCTGTAGTCAGCATGCCAATTACGCGCTCCCTCAATTTGAGACGTCTGTGGCATTGTGTTGTGTGACACAACTGCACATTTTAGAGTGGCCTTTTATTGTCCCCAGTACAAGGTGCACGTGTGTAATCATCATGCTGTTTTATCAGCTTCTTGATATGCCACACCTGTCAGGTGGATGGATTATTGTGGCAAAGGAGAAATTCTCACTAATAGGGATGTAAGCAAATTTGTGCACAACATTTGAGAGAAATACGCACAAAAAGCTTATGGAAAATTTCTGGGATCTTTAATTTCAGCTCATGAAAAATGGGACCAACACTTTACATGTTGGGTTTTTATATTTTTGTTCAGTATGTAAAATAGCTATATGATTATGAAATACTTAGTGTTTACTTCTGTAACCATTTTATCAAACACATGGCATGTGTTTTCTGGTTGCCATTTATGATTTCAGGAGAGGCTCAACAAGCACTTGCGGGGTCAGAATAAGTTGGCTTGTCAGTCAGTCATATATGATTTTCATAAAAAATGTTGTGTCAAAGTTGGCATTTGATTAGGTGGTTCCTTGTGAACAGCATCTAGTCTCTCTGTCCTCTGTGACAGAGTAGTGGTAAGGAGCAGATGGAAGAATGTGCTCTTTCAGTGGGCCAGCTGGCTGGCTGTGGAGTGGAGGGCCAGGCAACGTTTAGATACACAGACTAGCTGAGGGACATATTTGGTATAAAATCACCAGTTCAGTGTGCACTATAGTTTGTTTTCTTGTGTCTGTTTTTTATTTTTTACTGTCATTGGTGTTTGTGTGTGTCGTGGGGGGTTGAGGTAGGGGCAGGGTGGTAAGAACTGGAATGGGCCTGGGGAAGCAGACCAGGTATGCATGTTGAAATGCAAAGTCACCGTACTTGACTTAGGTGCCGGGTTCACTGTGGCGTGAATGCTCAGCCTCACCCACAACCCCATTTTTGCTGATGACATCACAATGTCTTAAAGCTGCAATATGTAACTTTTTGGGTGACCTGACCAAATTAACATAGAAATATGAGTTATAGATCTTTCATTGAAAGCAAGTCCAAGAAGCAGTAGATCTGTTCTGTGTGTGCTATTTCTATGCGTTCCGTTATTTTTCATTTTTGCATCTTTTACTTTCGGTTTTGTACACCAGCTTCAAACCGCTTAAACTATATTTATGGTTATGGAAAATATTTCACAGAGGTTTAGATGGTACAATGATTCTCTACACAATGACTTCTTGTTTTATCCCATAAACTTGAAATTAGGTGATATATTTTAAATTTAGCAACCAGGAAATGCGATTTCTGCATAAAGTATTGCACCTTTAAAGTAACTGCACAGTGAAAACCTTACTTTTAAAAGTTCATACTCTGTTAAAGGAAAGGTTCACCCATTTTGAATGTTATATTGTTTTTCATGCATTTCATGTTTTCACGTGTTTCTGAGTTGTTGGCATTCAAGCAGGCAGAAATCTGTCCGGTATGATGTAGCACTGTGATAAAGTCGCTCATAATACACTGGAAGTTAATAGATATTTTTTGCAATCTACTTTGTATTCCTATTAATTCATTATTATTGTTTTATTTTTTTTAACTGCATTGTTGGTTAGAGGCTCGTAAGTAAGCATTCAAGGTCTACGTGAATACCTGTTGTATTTGGCGCATGTGACTAATAAAATTAGATTTGATCATACAAGTCAGATTTCAATACTGGGCAATGTCATAACTCGGGAAGATGTCTTCTCTTGAATGAGCCATTGAGTACATTTTTGCGATATTCATATCTCTAGAATTGTGCAATTTAACAGAGGTTCTAGCAATTTCTTTTCATATTTTTCTGCCTATTTCGACCAGGGTGCATTACATGGTGCTGTTGCCAGAGATATTATAGAAAGGAGATAGGAATGCGATGAATAAAGGAACGTAAAATGCCCCACCCAGCAGACTGTCGACCTTTGCGTTCACGTTGTCACGCAGCGTCTCTCGGTTGCTAAGTTAGTCGTCACGCAATCCTTTCTCAAAGGTGATTCTACAAAGTATAGACTTAGGTGTGAATACTTATGTAAATTATATTTAATTTTCAGTAAATGTTATTAAATGTCAAAAAACATGTTTGCACTTGATCATTATGGGGTATTGTGTGTTCAAATGTTTTGGGATCACTTAGAAATGTCCTTGTTTTCCATGAAAACTATACTAATAAACTCAAATGAAATGAGTTGCAAAATGAATAGGAAATATAGTCAAGATGTTGACAAGGTTATACATTTGAATTTCCTCCATTTGCAGCAATTATAGCCTTGCAGACCTTCCCATTCTAGTTGTCAATTTATTGAGGTAATCTGAAGAGATTTCACCCCATGCTTCCTGAAGCACTTCTACAAGTTGGATTGGCTTGATTGGCACTTCTTACGTGCCATGTGGTCAAGCTGCTCCCACAACAGCTCAATAGTGTTTAGATCCGGTGACTGTGCTGGCCACTCCATTATAGACAGAATACCAGCTGACTGCTTATTCCCTCAATAGTTCTTGCATAGTTTGGAGCTGTGCTTTGGGTCATTGTCCTGATGTAGGAGGAAATTGGCAACAATTAAGCACTGTCCACAGGGTATGGTATGGCGTTGCAAAATGGAGTGATAGCCTTCCTTCTTCAAGATCCCTTTTACCCTATACAAATCTCCCACTTTACCACCACCAAAGCACCCCCAGACCATCACATTGCCCCCACCGTGATTGACAGATGGTGTCAAGCACACCTCCAGCAGCTTTTCATTTTTTTCTGCGTTTCACAATTGTTCTTCTTTGTGATCCGAACATCTCAAACTTAGATTTGTCTGTCTATAACACTTTTTCCAATCTTCCTCTGTCCAGTGTCTGTGTTCTTTTGCCCATCTTAATCTTTTTTTAAATTATTGGCCAGTCTGAAATATGGCTTTTTCTTTGCAACTCCTGGAGCCAGTTGCCTCTTCACTGTTGACGATGAGACTGGTCTTTTGCGTGTACTATTTAATGAAGCTGCCAGTTGAGGACTTGTGAGGCATCTGTTTCTTAAACTAGACAATCTAATGTACTTGTCCTCTTTCTCATTTGTGCTCTGGGGTTTGCGCTGTTCTGTGACAGGAGTAGTACACATCGTTGTACGAGATCTTCAGTTTCTTGCCAAATTCTCACATGGAATAGCCTTCATTTCTAAGAATAGAATGACGAGTTTCAGAAGAAAGATTTGTCCATTTTGAGCCAGTAATCAAACTCACAAATGCAGATGCCCCAGATACTCAACTAGTCTGAAGAAGGCCAGTTTTTTTTATTGCAGATTTCAGCTGTGCTAACATAATTGCAAACAGGTTTCTAATGATCAATTAGCCTTTTAAAATTATAAACTTGGATTAGCTAACACAACGCGCCATTGAAACACAGGAATGATGGTTGCTGATAATGGGCCTCTGATATTCCATTAAATATCTACCGTTTCTAGCTACCATAGTCATTTACAACATTAACAATGTCTACACTGTATTGCTGATCAATTTTATTTTATTTTAATGGCCAAAAAAAAGTGATTTTCTTTCACGAACAAGGATATTTCTAAGTGACCCTAAACTTTTGAACAGTCATGTATATTTAATTCATTTTTATATCAAGCTGTAACATAACAGAATGTGGAATTAATCTTTCTGAATGCACTGTACATGAAAACAAATTAGATGTTTTTACTGATCTGCCTGCCAGTTATGGTTTTCATGTGCACATTTGAGTGAAACAGTTTAATTTATAATAACGTCTTCCTATCTCAAAAACATTGTCATTTGGTTCATCACAATTCTGTCCACATCTGAATGAACAGGATACAAACCTAGAAGTTAGTTTTTTAAATTGCCATTGCCTACATAAAGCCAACAAATAAAAACATTGCAGCCTGCAAGTAGAAAATGTCCTTATTTTAAATATCCTATAAATCACATTGGCTAAACATGTCCTGTCAGCAATGAACTTGAAACGTTGTGCTACTGTACTACTATTAACTTCGGTCAAGCCCAAAGCTTGCACTAGCAAACTTATTCTGGGCTCTGAGCTTCCGTGCCAGTGAGCGCTGGACAGACACCGCTGTAGGCTATTTGCGCAAGGGATAAGAAGCAGTGCTTGACTTTGGCAGGAGCTGAGTACTAGCACCTCACATTTTCTACTGCTCTTATAGAATATTAGCTCAAAAATATTGTGTAGCTCCTGCACCTACATTTGAACAGTATCAGCACACAAAATTGAGTACCAGAACTTATTTCAGTCCAAGTCAAGCACTGATAAGAATTAATCAGGTAGGCCTATTTTATGACGTTTCCACTGGATCTGAGCATGACATTTTTCCCTTTCACGCTGAGTGGTTTTAGAAAGGGAGAGAGCTGGAAAGCTTTTTCAAATACATTGAGGAACTATTGTAATTCTCAGTGGATGTAAAAACAGACATTTATATTCCTTCATTTACGTGCAGGCCAGATATCCTATAGGCCTAACTCAACATTGACACGAGCGCTCCAAACATAAGAAGGATTAAATTTGACAACAAGTAAATGGAATAAAATAAACCAAAACTTGTTTCTCACAAGGGTAGCATAGGTTGTTCACTCTGCAAACAATGTGTCCACTATGACAATGATAACGGGAAGACTGGAATAATAATATTGAAAGTATTAACATAAACTACCGTAACCAAAGAAACATGTAGATTAGGAATAAATGGGGAATGTACTTCTGGTGATATACAGTGCCTTCGGAAAGTATTCAGAACCATTACATTTTTTCACATTTTGTTAGGTTACAGCCTTATTCTAAAATGTATTAAATATACACAATACCCCATAATAACAAAGCAAAAACTGGTTTTGGATTTTCTGCTAATTTATTAAAAATAAACATATCATATTTACATAAGTATTCAGACCCTTTACTCAGTACTTTGTTGGAGCACCTTTGGCAGCGATTACAGCATTGAGTCTTGGGAATGACGCTACAAGCTTGGCTCACCTGTTTGGGAGTGCTTGGCTCACCTGTTTGGGAGTTCCTCCCATTCTTCTCTGCAGATCCTCTCAAACTTAGTCAGGTTGGTCGTGGAGCGTCGCTGCATAGCTATTTTCAGGTCGCTAGAGATGTTTGATCGGGTTTAAGTCGGGCTCTGGCTGGGTCACTCAAGGACAACACTCCTGCGTTGTCTTGGCTGTGTGCTTAGCGTAGTTGTCCTGTTGGAAGGTGAAACTTCACCCCCAGTCTGAGTTCCAGAGCACTCTGGAGCAGGTTTTTATCAAGGATCTCTCTGTACTTTGCTCCGTTCATCTTTCCTCGATCCTGACTACTGTCTCAGTCCCTGTCACTGAAAAACACCCCCACAGCATAATGGTTCCCTTACCATGCTTCACCAAATGGCTGGTGCCAGGTTTCTTCCAGGCGTGACGCTTGGCATTCAGGCCAAAGAGTTCAATCGTGGTTTCATCAGACCAGAGAATATTGTTTCTCATGGTCTGAGATTCTTTAGGTGCCTTTTGGCAAACTCCAAGTGGGTTTTCATGTACCTTTTACTAAGGAGTGGCTTCCTTCTGGCCACTCTACCATAAAGGCCTGATTTGATGGAGTGCTGCAGAGATAGTTGTCTTTCTGGAAAGTTCTCCCATCTCCACAGAGGAACTTTAGAGCTCTGTCTGTGACCATCAGGTTCTTGGTCACCTCACCTCCCCCGGTTGCTCAGTTTGGCTGGGCGTCCAGGTCTAGGAAGAGTCTTGGTGGTTCCAAACTTCTTCCATTCAAGAATGATGGCGGCCACTGTGTTCTTGGGGACATTAAATGCTTCACACATGTTTTGGTACCCTTCCCCAGATCTGTGCCTCGACACAATCCTGTCTCTGAGCTCTACAGACAATTCCTTCAAACTCATGGCTTGGTTTATGCTCTGACTTACACTGTCAAGTGTGGGACCTTTTATAAATCATGTACAATCAATTGAATATATACCACAGGTGGATGCCAATGAAGTTGTCGAAACATCTCAAGGGGTGATCAATGGAAACAGGATGCACCTGAGCTCAATTTCAAGTCTCATAGCAAAGGATCTAAAGAAAGTATTTACATTTCTTTTTAAATAAATGTGTTAAAATGTATAAACCTGTTTTCACTATTAAAAAATTAAATAAAAAATATGTGGCCAATTTAATCGGTATCAGCTTTTTTTGGTCCTCCAATAATCGGTATCGGCGTTGAAAAATCATACATCGGTCAACCTCTAGTCAAGATAGTCACAATGGTGCAGATCTAGAACCTTTTGAGGGGGAAGAGGCATTGTCGTGCCGTCTTCACGACTGTTGGTGTGTGTGGACCATGTTAACCTCTTGCTCCTACCTGACACGCAGGCGTCCCATCTAGACATCTGGAAATGCAAATGCGCTACGCTAAATGCTAATAGTACTAGTTAAAACTCAAACGTTCATTAAAATACACATGCTGGGTATTGAATTAAAGCTACACTCGTTGTGAATCCAGGCAACAAGTCAGATTTTTAAAATGCTTTTCTGGCGAAAGCATGAGAAGCTATTATCTGATACCCCAAAAGACCCGCAGGGGACTAATAATTAGCATAGTCGTCGCTACACAAACCGCACAAATAAAATATAAAACATTCATTACCTTTGACCATCTTCTTTGTTGGCACTCCTAGATGTCCCATAATCACTATTGGGTCTTTTTTTTTTATTAAATCGGTCCATATATAGCCTAGATATCGATCTATGAAGACTGTGTGATAAACGGAAAAAAATTGCGTCTTATAACGTAACGTCATTTTTTAAAATTAAAAAAGTCGACGATAAACTTTCACGAAACACTTCAAAATACTTTTGTAATGCAACTTTAGGTATTAGTAAACGTTAATAAGCGATCAAATTGATCACGAGGCGAAGTATATTCTTTAGCTGTCTGTCTGGAAATAATGTCCAGGTAAATCTCAACCAAAATATCCGGTCGGAGACCGGAAGAAATGCGCTGCCTTGCGTCTGTTTGACCAAGAAACAAATAGTAGGCAAATGACAAGACTCTAGACAACGTGTGGAAGCTGTAGGTATTGCAACCTCAGCCCCATTAAATGTGGTTCACCTTTATCAATGGGTTCAAGTCGCGCATGGATATATTTTTCCATTTTCAGTGATCAGATTTTCCTGCACTTTTCGATGAAACGCACTTTCTGTTATAGTCACAGCCGTGATTTAACCAGTTTTATAAACGTCTGAGTGTTTTCTATCCACACATACTAATCATATGCATATAATAATATAATATAATAATAATATATGCCATTTAGCAGACGCTTTTATCCAAAGCGACTTACAGTCATGTGTGCATACATTCTACGTATGGGTGGTCCCGGGGATCGAACCCACTACCCTGGCGTTACAAGCACCATGCTCTACCAACTGAGCTACAGAAGCATATACTATATTCCTGGCATGAGCAGCAGGGCGCTGAAATGTCGCGCGATTTTTAACAGAATGTTCGAAAAAGTAGGGGGTAGGAGTAACAGGTTAATTCTTTATTGATGTGGACACTGAGGAACTTGAAGCTCTTGACCCACTCCATTACAGCCCTGTTGATGTGGATGGAGGCATGCTCACCCCTCCATTTCCTGAAGTCCACGATCAGCTCCTTTGTCTTGCTGATGTTGAGGGAGAGGTCTAAATGTCGTCGGTGATGGTCAGGCTCACCACGTCATCAGGAAACTTAATGATGGTGTTGGAGTCGTTCGCGGCCACGCAGTCGTGGGTGGAGAGGAAATACAGGAGGGAACTCAGCACGCACCCCTGAGGGGCCTGCGTGTTGATGGTCAGGATGGCAGATGTGGTGTTGTCTACCCTCACCACCTAGGGGCCCATCGAGGTCCAGGATCCAGTTGCAGAGGGAGGTGTTCAGTCCCCGGGTCCTGAGTTTAGTGATGAGCTTTGAGGGCACTATGGGGTTGAAAGCTGAGCTTTAATCAATTAAAAGCATTCTCACATAGGTTTTCCTGTTGTCCAGGCGGGAGAGGGCATTGTGGAGTCCATTTGAGATCGCTTCATCTGTGGATTATTGGGGCAGTATTGCAATTGGAGTTGGTCCATGGTGTCTGGGATGATATTGTTGTGAGCCATAACCAGTCTTTCAAAGCATTTCATGGCTACAGATGGAGGTGCTACGGGGCGTTATTCATTTAGACAGGTTACCTTGTTGTTGTTGGGCACAGGAACTATGGGGTTCTGCTTGAACCATGTAGGTATTACAGACTGGGCCAGGGAGAGGTTGAAAATGTCAGTGAAGACGCTAGTCAGCTGGTCAGTGCGTGCTCTGAGTACGCATCCTGGTAATCCTTCTGGCCCTGCGGCTTTGTGCATGTCAATCTGTTTAAAAGTCTCTTACTGAGTCTCTTACATCGGAGAGAGAGATCAGTCGTCTGGAACAGTTGGTGGTCTCATGCATGGATCAGTGTTGCTTGTCTCGAAGCGAGCTTAGAAAGCGTTTTTGCTCATCTGGTAGGCTCGCGTCACTGCTGGGTTTCCCTTTGTAATCTGTAATCCGTGATAGTTTGCTAGCTCTGCCACATCCGATAATCGTCAGCACTGGCGCTGTTGGATTAAATCTTTAGTTCTCTATTGACGGTTTTCCTGGTCATGCCGTTGACTGATGTAGTAAACTCCTCAATGTTATAGGATGAATCCCGAAACACATTCCAATCTGTGCTAGCGAAACAGTTCTGTAATTTAGCGTCCACTTCCGTATTGAGCGCGTCTGTGGTACTTCCTGTTTGAGGTGTTGCTTATAAGCAGGAATCAGGAAGATAGTGTTATGGTCAGATTTGCAAAAGGGAGGGCAAGGGATATGCTTGTATGCATTTCTGTGTGTGGAGTAAATGTCATCGATTTTTGTCACCTCTAGTTGTACAGTTAACATGCTGGTAAAAATGAGGTAAAATGGATTTCGGCATTAAAATCACTGGTCATGAGATGCGCCACCTCAATGTGCTTTTTCTTATTAGTTTATGACCCTATATTGCTAGTTTAGTGCTTGTGGTAGTATATAGACTGTTATGAAAAATATAGATCTTGGTAAATAGAATTATCTGTAGGTATTCTGAGGCGTTCTAATTCAGACGAGCCAAATCTTGAGACTTCCTTAACATTAGAGGTTGCATTAGAGGCTGCCGTTCGATCTCGACGATGCATGGATAAACAAGCTGGATGTATAATTGTCCTTGTTCAGCCACAACACTGATAAACCTAGAATATTGCAGTTCTTCAGGTCCCGTTGATAGGATAGTGTGAGCTCGTCCAGTTTATCTCTCTAGTGATTGTACATTCACCAATAGAACGGAGGGTAGAGGTGGTTTATTTGTTTGCCAACGTAGTCTCGTCAGCATGCCGTCTCGTTTATCTCTTGCGCCATCACTTCCTCTTTCGAGTCGTTTGGTAATCGCTATTCTGATGTCCAGATGCTGTTTTATGGCTACGACATGTACAAAAAAAGTTACGATCACCGTAGTTTAACACACAAAATAGCAGAATTGGTCAGGAGCCCGTAAATTGGCTGCTATTCACTGCAACGCCATCTAAAAAACAACCATGGTTTGCCAGTTATGTGATAAGATATTATCAAACAATAAATGTGAAGAATTTATCGACACACGAAACTAGCTAGTCAGCCAGTTTTAGAGGAATGATTCCGTCATTTTTAAAAATTAAATCATATAATAGCAACCAAAATATGAGACATTTTATGGGCTGTTTACATATATTATAGAGGCTATTTATATCGAACATTTGTATAAATCCATAAACTGTATAAACGATAATTATGTGACAATATTTTAGGTTGACTAATTCAATTACACAATTTTGGATACATCACACGCCTTACTTTTTATTTTCCTGCATAATTAAAAGCAGGAAATGATTCACCTATGCCTCTACTTCCAATTAGATAGATTTTGGATTTCTCCCTGACCAAGATGGCTGCCATTTTCACTGCATTCTGGAACTTTAAAGGGGTTGTGACATAGCCCCTCTAGTAATTTAATAGGATTTCTATGGTATGTTCCTCTATCATTTATGGCAGGGGTAGGCAACTAGATTCAGCCGTGGGTATGTTCCTCAAATCATGTTATCTAGGCAACTAGATAACATTATTTAAAAAAAGATTTGCCTAAAAACTTTGGGGCCGCCTGTTGCCAATCCCTGATCTATGGTATTACTATAACATTACAGTTTTCTATTTCTGAGTTCCCCCTCCCTCCCCCTCATGCAAAAACAGCTCTGGGCATTTCCTTGGAAGTTAGAAGTCAGTGGTGTGCAGCAGTGGACTATAGCAGAAGATTAGCCCAATAAAGTAGAAAGGGAGTTCAGTTCTAGCCATAAAAGTGGATGAGAAAATATACTTGACTGTGTCTGACTGGCTGTGAAGAAAGTAATAGAAGTGCCAGATTCCCTTTTTTAGCAGTTCCTCCTCCCTCCCTTACTGTGACTCATGGGCGAGAAAGAAAGAACCTCTTTGTGGAGAGGACACATGAGCACCAACGTGTAAAGTTCATATTAACATGTCAAAGCGTCAATATTTTTTTGAAATGATAGTATACAGTGAATTCGGAAAGGATTCAGACCACCTGACTTTTTCCAAAATTTGAGTCGTTACAGCCTTATTCTAAAATGGATTAAATAAATAAAACCAATCCTCATCAATCTACACACAATACCCCATAATGGCAAAGCAAAAACAGATTTTTTTGAAATTTTTGCAAATGTATTAAATAAATTATAACAGTATTCAGACCCTTTGCAATGAAGACTCAATTGCATCCAAAACTCAGGTGCATCCTGTTTCCATTGATCTTGGTTGGAAAGGCATATATACATTCCCACAGTTGACCGTGCATGTCAGAGAAAAAAAAACAAGCCATGAGGTCGAAGGAGCTCCAAGACAGGATTGTGTCGAGGCACAGATCTGGGGAAGGGTACCAAAAAATGTCTGCAGCATTGAAGGTCCCCAAGAACACAGTGGCCTCCATCATTCTTAAATGGAAGAAGTTTGGAACCACCAAGACTTTTCCTAGAGCTGGCTGCCCGGCCAAACTGAGCAATTGGGGGAGAAGGACCTTGATCAGAGAGGTGACCAAGAACACGATGATCACTCATCACCCAGACATTGTGGCCAGACATTAATCAATCAATCAATCAATCAATCAAATGTATTTATGAAGCCCTTTTTACATCAGCAGATGTCACTAAGTGCTATACAGAAACCCATCCTAAAACACCAAACGGCAAGCAATGCAGATATAGAAGCACAGTGGCTAGGAAAAACTCCCTAGAAAGGAAGGAACCTGGGAAGAAACCTAGAGCGGTACCAGGCTCTGAGGGGTCCTTCTGGCTGTGCCAGGTGGAGATTATAAAAGTACATGGCCATTAAGGCGAGATTGTTCTTCAAGATGTTCAAACGTTCATAGATGACCAGCAGGGGCGAATAATAATCACAGTGGTTGTAGAGGGTGGAACAGGTCAGTACCTCAGGAGTAAATGTTAGTTGGCTTTTCATAGCTGATCATTCAAACGTCGAGACAGCAGGTGCGGTAGAAAGAGAGAGAGAGCGAGTCAAACAGCAGGTCCAGGACAAGGTAGCACGTCCGGTAACAAGGTCAGGGTTACCAAGCCGCAGGCAGAACAGTTCAAACTGGAGCAGCAGCACGACCAGATGGACTGGGGACAGCCAGAAGTCATCAGGCCAGGTGGTCCTGTGGCATGATCCTAGGGCTCCGGTCCTCCGGTAGGGGAGAGAGAGAGGGAGAATTAGTGAGCATACTTAAAAATTCACACAGGACACCAAATAAGATTGGAGAATTACACCATATATAACAGACTGACCCTAGCCCCCCGGCACATAGACTATTGCAGCATAGATACTGTAGGCTGAGACGGGTGGGGTCTGGGGACACTGGCACCGTCCGACGATACCTACGGACAGGGCCAAACAGACAGGATATGACCCCACCCACTTTGCCAAAACACAGCCCCCACACACTAGAGGGATATCTACAGACCACCAACCTACTACCCTGAGACAAGGCTGAGTTATAGCCCATAAAGATCTCCTCCACCCGAGGGGGTGCAAAACCGGACAGGAAGATGACGACTGTGACTCAACCCACTCAAGTGACGCACCCCTTCTAGCCAGGCAGAGACAGCAAGGGCAGTTCGTCGCTCCAGTTCGTTGCCGTTCACCTTCGCACCCCTGAGCCAGACTACACTCAGCCATAGGACCTACTCAAGGTTGAGACCGAGTCCGCGTCTCTCACATGGCTAGGCAGATCATTCCATAAAAAAGGAGAAAGCCCTGCCTCTAGCTGTGGGGAGCCAATGGGGAGCCATTTATAATGATTTACATAGGAGGGCCAAGCAGACAGAATCCAATCCTCAGTAAAAGAGACATGACCGCGGCACAGACTGGGAGACTAGTCAGGATCGAGGAAAAGATGAACGGAGTAAAGTACAGAGATTTTTTTTTGTGATTTTTACCCTGTTTTCTCCCCAATTTTGTGGTATCCAATTGTCTCATCGCTGCAACTCCCGTACAAACTCGGGAGGGGCGAAGTTCGATAGCCGTGCGTCCTCCGAAGCACAACCCAACGAAGCCACACTGCTTCTTGACACAATGCCCACTTAACCCGGAAGCCAGCCTCACCAACGTGTCGGAGGAAACACTGAGCACCTCGCGACCGTGTCAGCGTGCACTGCGCCCGGTCCACTGCATGAGTCGCTAGTGCTCGATGGGGCAAGGACATCCCTGGCGGCCAACTCCTCCCCTAACCCGGATGACGCTGGGCCAATTGTGCGCTGCCCCATGGGTCTCACGGTCGCGGCTGTCTGCGTCACTCGGGAGCCTAGACTCGAACCCAGAATCTCTAGTGGCACAGCTAGCACTGCAATGCAGTGCCTCAGACCACTGCGCCACTCGGGAGGCCCGTACAGAGAGCTCCTTAATGAAAACCTACTGCAGATCACTCAAGACCTGACTGGGGCAAAGGTTCACCTTCCAACAGGACAACGACCCTAAGCACACAGCCAAGACAATGCAGGAGTGGCTTCGAGACAAGTCTCTGAATGTCCTTGAGTGGCCCAACCAGTGCCTGGACTTGAACCCGTTTGAACATCTCTGGAGAGACCTGAAATGAGCTGTGCAGCAATGCTCCCCATCCAACCTGACAGAGCTTGAGAGGATTTGCAGAGAAGAATGGGTGAAACTCCCCAAATACAGGTGTGCCAAGCTTGAAGCGTCATACCCAAGAAGACTCGAGGCTGTAATCGCGGCCAAAGGTGCTTCAACAAAGTACTGAGTAAAGGGTCTGAATACTTATGTAAATGTGATATTTCAGTTTCTTATTTTTAATGAATTAGAAAACATGTCTTCAAACCAGTTTTTGCTTTGTCGTTATGGGGTATTGTGTGTAGATTAATGATTTAAAAAAAATTGTAATGCATTTTTAGAATAAGGCTGTAATGTAACAATGTGTAAAAGGTCAAGGGGTCTGAATACTTTCCAAAGGCCCTGTAAATCCACTCCACTTACTGTATGTAGTTCATTAACCAATATATATATATATATATATATATATATATATATTTTAAACTCATGTCATAGCTGACACCCCCTTCTTTCTGCAGACATATTTGGATCTTTAAAGAGTTTTGGGGAAAATTCAATTTGCTGAGCTTTGCATCGGCACAGTTCCAGTAAATGTGTTTTTGTGAAATGTTCAGTGTACATTTTTAAAAAATGAATCCTTGTGGATAGGGTTGTAAGGTTTGTCAACCTTTAAAATCAATGGTATTTGTTTGGTAACAGTGAAAATTCCTTTTATCATGGAATTGCACAGAGGTGAGAGAACAGCCCTGTGGGTTGGTAATGGGGGTCATGGAATGGTCATGCATCTAGTCTGTGTCCCAAATGGCACCCTGCTTCGGCAATTTTGTGCCAACATTGTAGAACTCCGCTTGCCATGGACCCTAACAACTGGTGTAGAGTCCATACTCAAATCTGCTCATAGGGCCACACAGGTTGTTTTTTTTCGAGCATCTTATAGCCCAGAGCATTGGCTCTATGTAGGCCTACCCTAAAATTCCATGAGTTCGCCTAGCCTGGCGACTTCAGTTGCAGTGTCAGCTTGGTGGAAATACCAATGTCCCTTGTGTTTGTGAGAGGGACCTGTGCTAAACTGACCTTCAGATGTTTCTATATATATATACACACGCACAGCGTAGCTAGATCCAACTGGAATGGGGCCTTAATTTAGAACTTGTGTGCAGTCAGTAACATGAGCACAGAAAACAATGTTTGCCATTCCTTTGACAGGCCAGGCTGCCCTACCCTACCAATCGCTCTTGTTCGCTTCAACATTTCTGCTTTCAATAGCCACCAATCTGAAAATGTCTACCTTTGATGTTGTTTGGGGGACTCTTGCCCCCCTTGTCTTGGGAGAAAGTCTAAGCCAGGGAAACACTACAGAACCTCACCAGGCAGCTGTCCCTCAATGCTCCTAACACTGAGCTGTCCTCTAGTCACCAGAGCTGCCTGGAAAGGAGGGGTCTGGCCAAGTAAGCTAGTGTCAAGAGCGGGCTAGAAATCAGCACAAGTGCACTTTACAGGTGCTGCTAGCCAATATATGTCAGGGTCAGTGTTTTTTCCTGATCCAAAAGGGGCTTAGGTGGTGGAGAGTTCAGCTGTACCCCATCATGGCGATGTTGCATTTTAAAGCCAATTTCCTGCAATTCTGCACATTTATCCATGGAGCTAATATTTATTTTTGACCATTATAAACCTAATTCCCTGCAATCCTATGCATTTTGCCATGGCTAAAACTGTGTTCTTTTTCTCAAACATAATAACAAAATCAATACTGCTAATTTCATTGTTTTTGGAATTTTCTATTCTCCCTGATGGTTTAGCTTATATTTTGGTCATTGTTAGTTCTCAAAGATTATATTATTTAAAAATATATATGCCCATTTAAGTTTACACTGAAAGCGTTTTTCCATCTCGAAAATGTATTTAATCTTTTATTTAAATTTTTTTACACTGTTTGACCCACCCAAGGATTTCAATGGCAGAAATATCCCCGAGGGTACTAGGGGAGGGCATTGAATCCCAAGGAAGTAAGACTAAGACAATTAGGTTAGTGTAGGACTATAACATGATCAAGTGTGTTAGATTAGAAGAAGCCTTTGGGAGGAATGACCACTCTGCTCATTCAATGAGCAATCTGATCCTAGCCTGCTAAACATCCCTGTCACTCCAGGTGTACTCAATTATAGGGTTTCCCACTTTCCATAGCAGGACAGTTTGGGTAATGGCCAGGCCGGAGATTTGAATAGTGTTTAGATTTTCAGTATTTGAAGTTTGAATTCATGCAAATGGTACAAAGGGAGTTATGAACGATGTCGGCGCATATGATACTACGACCATACTGAAGCTGGAGTGAAAAACATTGGGTTTCAGGCCTGTAGACTCAGATTCACAGCTGGTGAATAAGGCCTAGCCTAGCTACCAAGCTTCCTCTAGTGATTATGTAAGTAGGCCTATCACCATTTTTCCCTCTATATCAGCCCGCTCAAAGAAGCACAAGATTGAACTTCAATCAACTTTCTAGAGTTTTCCCCTTTTTAGTTACCACTATCATCAATGTTTCGCTCTACTGTGGGAACTGTGCTCGAATCAACTCAATATGAGCCTCTTTCAATGTAACATACCAAAACAAACTATGCAAGGACTTAGTATGCACAACTAATTGATCAATATATTTTCTTGTAGGCAGAGTGCATTGGAGTAGGTTCTATTGCATTAACAGGCAAGACTCAGGCCCGTACTCTACACAGACCGGTGTGCCATAACTAATCAGCGCTACAAGGCCTATATGCAAATAGACATTGCCATTCAGTGCAGTCGGAAAGTATTCAGACCCCTTGACTTTTTCCACATTTGGTTACCTTACAGCCTTATTCTAAAATTGATTAAATATATATTTTTAAATTCTGCACAAAATACACATAATGACAAGGCAAACACAGGTTTTCAGACATTTTTGCAAATGTCTTGGCTGCGTGCTTAGGGTCATTGTCCTGTTGGAAGGTGAACCTTTGTCCCAGTCTGACGTCCTGGTCGCTCTGGAGCAGGTTTTCATCAAGGATCTCTGTATTTTGCTCTGTTCATCTTTCCTCGATCCTGACTATTCTCCCAGTCCCTGCCGCTGAAAAACATCCCAACAGCATGATGCTGCCACCACCATGCTTCAGTGTAGGGATGGTGCCAGGTTTCCTCCAGATGTGAAGCTTGGCATTCAGGCCAAATAGTTAAATCTTGGTTTCATCAGACCAGAGAATCTTATTTCTCATGGTCTGAGAGTCTTTAAGGTTCCTTTTTGCAAGCTCCAAGCGGGCTGTCATGCATTTTACTGAGGAGTGGCTTCCGTCTGGCCACTCTACCATTAAGCCCTGATTGGTGGAGTGCTGCTGATATGGTTGTCCTTCTGGAAGGTTTCTTTCATCTCCACAGAGGAACTCTGGACCTCCTTAAGAGTGACCGTTGGGCTCTTGGTCACCTCCCTGACCAAGGCCCTTTGATTTCTCAGTTTGTCTGGGTGGCCAGCTCTAAGAAGAGTCTTGATGGTTCCAAATGTCTTCCATTTAATAATGATGCAGGCCACTGTGTTCTTGGTGAACTTCAGTGCTGCACACCTTTTTTGGTGCCCTTCCCCAGATCTGTGCCTCGACACAATCCTGTCTCGGAGCTCTACGAACAATTCCTTCAACCTCAAGTCTCATATCAAAGGATCTAAATACTTATGTAAATAAGGTATTTCAGTTTTTTATTTTTAATACATTTGCAAACGTTTCTAAAAATATATTTTCACTTTGTCATTATGGGGTATTGTGTGTAGATTGATGAGAATATTGAACATTTTTTTATTTATTTAATCCATTTTAGAATAAGGCTGTAATGTAACAAATTATGGAAAAAGTCTAGGGGTCTGAATACTTTCTGAATGCATTGTATATGGACATGTGCCATTCACTTTGAACTAGACTGTGTTTACAGCATGAGCCGTCACAAGTAGATGCGCTTGTTTTGAGATCAAAGCGAGAGCTGCATGTAGCCACCTCTGCACATTTGTTTATTATTAGCTAGTTAATTAGTTTATTAGCCCATTAATAACTGATTTCTAGTCTTCAATGGGGGAGTGGTTGCTTCCTACAAGAGCACAAAATGTGTGCATTTCTGTCTTAAAGGGGCGGTGTTGTATTTTGAGACTGGCTTGAATAAGCTAGCCAATAGGCAGAAGGTAGCATAATTGGTCTGGTTCTCTGTAATAATGGTATGGGGAATAATTATAAAATTAAGTCATTTCTTGCATCAAACACATTTTCAGTCACCTCCTTGTCTGAAGTACAAATGGATCAATCGGTTAATGTCAAGCCCTGCATGTTGTTTTCAAAAGTCTCATGGAATGTAGGCCTGCATTTAACACCAAACATTTGCTGCTACTGTAGGCTGAATGATATAACTGTTATTTCCATGTTAAAATGTTAAGGGATGCATTTTTCTCCCTTGTTTGTTATGGTAGGCCTCGCAGGCCTACATTCTGATGAAATAGCCACAATAACCTATTTGGCCACTGTTACTTGAAGCATGCATAGCCTCAGTGTTCACATTTAACTCTCGCTGGAATTTGCACAGAAATGTCACAATGTTTATGCTGGGCCCAGCAGACCTGATATTTGCCCAGTGCCCCCAAAAAAATGTATTTGAGGAAACACAATTTCTTTCCCATCCATATGTTTTGTTCAGGAGATATTTGAGCATTCATTCTCCTCGTATTTAGCCATTGAGTCTATTTGGTATTCCATGCAGCCATGTTTATATAATTATATCCCCCATCTGGTTGGAGTGCTTGGCATTCCTCAGGGCTATATGCAGTCTCCCTTGCACTCGCTGTCTCTGGAATGGAATCAGTGTTTGGTGCCTGGCAGAGTGTGTCTGTATCTACCTTACTGATGGTTCTGACAGACAGGTGAAATCGAGTCACTCAACATTTTGTTTGTACTAGAATTGAGTCCCACACTTCATTGTAACCTTTTATTTAACTAGGCAAGTCGGTTAAGAACAAATTCTTCTTTACAATGACGGCCTACCCCAGCCAAACCCTGGCCAGTTGTGCACGACCCTATGGGACTCCCAATCACAGCCGGATATGATACAACCTGGATTCAAACCGGGGACTGCAGTGATGCCTCTTGCACTGAGATGCAGTGCTTTAGAGCGCTGCGCCACTCGGGAGCCCAAGTTCATTCCCTCATGAAGCTAGTAAGGCACAGCTTTCAAAATTACTCACTCATTAATTAACTTACTTTATGCCCCAATCTCCAGCTTTCATGTAGGCTTCTTATTCAGAGGATAGTTCCTCAAACATTTCAGATGTTCTAACTTGTAAGCCTTATCTCAATAGTTATGCTTCCTTTCCTCATCAACTTCTCCCTCATGACCACAACCTCCGAGGACTTGATGAACAAAACAATGCAATCTAGTGGAAACTATCAAGTCCTCTTACCTACCAAGGTTCTTGAAGGAGAGGAGACAACCAAGGTTGAGACACAGCCTCAGAGTGGAAAAGCTCCACTAAATACCTGCAACAAGTCAGATAAGACTCCCTTCAGAGGAAATTAAGCTGCCATTCTCTCTGTGGCCAGTAGGTGTCACAAGCGTCAGAGCCTAAGCAATACTGACCCAGTTATGTGAATGCTCTTGCTGAATTTGAATGGTGACCCAATGTAGGTAATCAAAGCGTCGCTGAACTTCCTTTGTGGGCGCCTCATTCTTCTGCTCATGCCTGAATGGAAAATTAAAGAAAGAAAGATGAATAAATGTTCAGATTTGACCACTGGGCACAGCCAGAAGAGGACTGGCCACCCCACATAGCCTGGTTCCTCTCTAGGTTTCTTCCTAGGTTTTGGCCTTTCTAGGGAGTTTTTCCTAGCCACCGTGCTTCTACACCTGCATTGCTTGCTGTTTGGGGTTTTAGGCTGGGTTTCTGTACAGCACTTTGAGATATCAGCTGATGTACGAAGGGCTATATAAATAAATTTGATTTGATTAGTTAAGAATTTAAGAAATGACCACGGGTACACTTCAGGGTCAGTCTGTACGCTCTAGGTAGAAAGGACAGTTTGTTATTTATGTGTGACTGATTCGCTGTGTGTATTGTCTCCAATTTCACAGGTTATGGTGGTTTGGTTTTGTGATCAGAGCCTGGAAAAGTGGGTGGGTCCATTCCTTTAGTAGCCGAGTGAAGTCACTTCTTAGTTGTCGCCTCATCTCCGCATCTTCTCTGAAGTCCTACCATGTCTTTGATCAGGTTTTTTGGGACAACTGCCCAAACCATTGCCAATAAAACCAGTAGATGGTGATGGTGATGATGTCATCCACAAGTATTTTGAATTTGAAGTTTGCCATAATGCTGAAATGCTGAAAACCAAAGGGTGGGGAAGGGGTTCATGCATATAGTCCGGATGGCCTATGATTTGATTAATTGTTCAGCCGTCTTATGGCTTTCGAGTAGAAGCTGTTAAGGAGCCCTTTGGACCTAGACTTGGTGCTCCGGTACCTCTTGCTGTGCGTTTTACCCGAGAGAACAGTCTATGACTTGGGTGACTGGTGTGGGCCTTCCTCTGACACCGCCTAGTATATAGGTCTTGGATGGCAGGAAGCTTGGCCCCAGTGATGTACTGGACTATATGCACTACCCTCTGTAGTGACCTTACGGTCGGATGCTAAGCAGTTTCCATGCCAGGCGGTGATGCAACCGGTCAGGGTGCTCTCGGTGCAACTGGAAAACTTTTTGAGGATCTGAGGACCCATGCCAAATCTTTTCAGTCACCTGAAGGGGAATAGGTGTTGTCGTGCCCTCTTTACGACTTTCTTGGTGTGTTTGGACCATGATAGTTTAGTGATGTTGACACCAAAGAACTTGAATCTATCGACCCGCTCCACTACAGCCCCGCCAATGTGAATGGAGGTGTGTTTGGCCCTCCTTTTCCTGGAGTCCATCTCTTTTTTTATTTCTCACATTGAGGGAGAGCTTGTTGTCCTGGCACCACACGGCCAGGTCTCTAACTTCCTCCCTATGGGCTTTTTCATCGTTGACTGTGTTCACATTTTTGTCAGCAAACTTAATGATGGTGTTGTTGTCGGGCTTGGCTATGCAGTCGTGGGTGAACGGAATACAGGAGGGGACTAAGCACGCACCCCTGAGGGGACCCCGTGTTGAGGATCAGCGTGACAGATGTGTTGTTGCCTACCCTTACCACCTGGGGGCAGCCTGTCAGGAAGTCCAGGATCCAGTTGCAGAGGGAGGTTTTTAGTCCCTGGGTCCTTAGTACCGCAAAGCTCATCACTAAGCTATGGTGTTGAACGCAAAGCTGTAATCAATGAACAGCATTCTCACAGGTTTTCCTTTTGTCCAGGTGGGAAAGGGCAGAGTCGATCTGTTGGGGTGGTATGCAAATTGGCGTAGGGCTAGGATTTCTGGGATGATTGTGTTGATGTGAGCCATGACCAGCCTTTCAATGCACTTCATGGCTACCGATGTGAGTGCTCCAGAGCGGTAGTCATTTAGGCAGTTTACCTTTGCTTTCTTGGGCACAGGGACTATGGTGGTGTGCTTGAAACATGTCAGTATTACAGACTCGGTCAGGGAGAGGTTGAAATTGTCAGTGAAGACACTTTCCAGTTGGTCCGCGCATGCTCTGAGTACTCGTCCTGGTAATCCGTCTGGCCCTGCGGCCTTGTGAAAGTTGACCTGTTTAAAGGTGTTGCTCACATCGGCTACGGAGAGCGTGATCACACAGTCATCCGGAGTTGCTGCTGCTCTCATGCATGCTTCAGTGTTGCTTGCCTCGAAGCGAGCATAAGTCTTAAAAGCCTTTCTGGTAGGCTCGCGTCACTAGGTAGCTCACGGCTGAGATTCCCTTTGTAGTCCGTAATAGTTTGCAAGCCCTGCCACATCTGATGAGTGTCAGAGCTAGTGTAGTAGGATTCAATCTTAGTCCCGTATTTATGTTTTGTATGTTTGATGGTTCGTCTGAGGGCATAGCAGGATTTCGTGTAAGTGGCCAGATTAGTGTCCCGCTCCTTGAAAGCGGCAGCTCTAGCCTTCAGCTCGGTGCGGATGTTGCCTGTAATCCATGGCTTCGGGTTAGGATATGTACGTAATGTCACTGTGGCAACGACGTTGTCGAAGCACTTATTGATGTGGCCGGTGACTGAAGTGGTATGCTCATCAATGCCACTGGATCAATCCCAGAACATGTTCCAGTCTGTTCTAGCAAAACCCTCCTCTAGTGTAGCACCCCCATCATCTGACCACTTCCGTTTTGAGCGAGACACTGATACTTCCTGCTTTAGTTTTTGCTTGTAAGCAGGAATCGGGAGCATATAATTATGGTCTGATTTGCCAAATGGGGGGAGAGGGAGAGTTTGTACGCTTCTCTGTGTGTGGAGTAAAGTAGTCTAGTGTTATTTTTTTGGGGGGGGGGGTGGAGTTTCCTCTCTGGTTGCACATGTGACATGCTGGTAGAAATGAGGTCAAATGGATTTAAGTTTGCCTGCATTAAAGACCTCGGCCACTAGGAGCGCCACTTCTGGATGAGTATTTTCTTGTTTGTCTTTCTTGGCCTTATACAGCTCGTTGAGTGTGGTCTTAGAGCCAGCGTCGGTTTGTGGTGGTAAATAGATGGCTACGAAAAATATAGATTGTGTGGTCTACAGCTTATTGTGAGTTACTCTACCTCAGGCGAGCAATACCTCTTGACTAATATTAGACATTGCGCACCAGCTGTTATTGACAAATAGACACACACCCCTCATCTTACCGGACGTAGCTGTTCTGTCCTGCCGATGCACAGAGAACCCAGACAGCTGTATATTATACATGTCGTTATTCAGCCACGACTCGGTGAAACATAAGATATTACTGTTTTTAATGTCCCTTTGGTAGGATGGTCTCGAACGGACCTCATCCAGTTTATTCTCTAGTGATTACACGTTGGCTAATAGAACAGATGGCAGAGGCAGGTTTGCTGACGAATTCTCACAAAGCACCCTGATCTCCGCCCCCTGTATTTCCTGATTTTCTTCATGTGAATGACGGAGATTTGGGCCTTGTCTGTGAGCAACATTATATCCTTTGTGTCAGACTCATTTAAAGAAAAATTCTTCACCCAGTTCGAGGTGAGTAATCGCTCTTCTAATATCCGGAAGCTCTTTTCTGTCATAAGAGACGGCAGCATCAACATTATGTACAAAATTAGTTAAACAATTTGAAAAACACCCAAAATAGCACAATTGGTTAGGAGCCCATAAAACGTTGGCCATCCCCTCTGGCGCCGTTCTCCAATCAAATCAATGGACCATGTTTCAGTGTGCTAGCATCACAATACCTGGAAGACAATATCTGTTTTGAATAGTACTGAGATATTCCAGGGCCTGAGAGTCAGATGGATTCTTTTTTAGTGCTACTCTGTTCTGGGCCAGCCGCAGCTTAATCCTCTAAGGTCGATGTCTGCGCCCCCACAACTCCAATTAGCATACTACACAAATCCCCATCAAAATCCATCATTTTAAACAATATGATATGTTGTTTTGGATGCTTCTCAATCCACCACATCCGCATATGTAACACTTCTGCATCTGCGCAGAAAGGTGACCGAGCTAGAGCGGTATTTGTCAGACCATGAGACAAACAGTTTTCTCACAAAATCATATCTAGCGTCCAAACGGTTTTGCCTACAAACTATTATAGAAAGATAAGACTCTCACTAACACTATGGTGTTCTCCGTTTTGCACTACGGCCAACACAAGTGTCTTGCGACTCGTTTGAAGTCGGGACAGCCGATCTGCCAACGTTTGTCTATAGCGTCCGAACAGTTTGGGCTACACGCTAATATGACCCCTCTGTGTAAATGTTGATTGTTTTGTCATTTGTTTTGCTCTAGGATGCCCACAGGCCTCACAAGACTCGTCTGAAGTCCCCCAGTACCTGTTGAAAACATTTCTGGAAGTATATATGGAGACATTTTTGTCACTAAACAAATACATGTCCAAATAAATAACTAATATTTCCAGATATTTCTTATCTGTCAGATATAGGGCAGACACTTAAGTGAGAACGCCCTCGAAGCCGGTGTTTGGAGGATATATTGGTGCAGGTGTTGTTAATACCCGTTTCAATATTTCCTCCAAACACTGGCTTTGAAGGCATTATCACTTATATACAACAGTTTACAAATATATTCAAATAATGATTTGACATATTTTCATTCAAAACATTATTGTGATGAATTTGTTCATACTTTTTCATCCTTTCACAAGATCTAGTCCCAATACAAGTCTAGGGTTGCTACTCAAGCCGGCTGGTCGTTCGTTCTATCGGTTCGGTTGCTAGAGACGCGACCCAGTCTTTCGTTCTAAATGTTCCATTGCCATACTGGCTGGCAACGTTCTTATCCATTGCTTGCTAGCCAACTACGGCTAACTTAGTCATGTCAAGAAGTGCAGCCAGAATAACAGCAAAGTAGCCATATTTGCATTTGTTTAAGCTGTTTTCTAGTGACCTTTTGTCAATTTACATGTCTTTGTCCAGAAAAACGATGCCAGCTGATTTAAGATTTCGATTGGCTGAGAAACGCAGCCTGTCTGTCTCATCCCGACTCCTGACACGTTCATTACTATGGGACAGCTGGAGATCGAATTAAATATTGAAACAATGTTGCAGAGACAGACCGCAAGGTTGATACAAATCTCAGCTGTTGAAAAGGAAATGTTAGTCTAAAAGAAATGTGAGATAATGTCTAGAATCTAGATGCTTTTTATAGTGGAGATCAAGTTTATAAAGTGCCAGGCTTGGGCAGATGAGACAGTGGATTGCGCAGTCAGATGGTACAGAGTTAAACAGGCATTTTAACGTCAGATTTAGCCAGTGGTAACATGTGGAATAGACACCGGTTTAAATGCGGTTTTAACCAATCAGCATTCAGGATTAGAACCACCCGTTGTATACTTCCAAACTAAATTTCTTTCGATTTTTTTGGGGGGGTTCCATTTAGAGAATCTGTTATTCTATGCGTTTGTATGGGCTAATAGAAGTAAGGCCAAATAAATATTTTCATCAACAACAAAATATATACTTCAATCAAATAGCAAAGTGGTCGTTGGTTGGACCTTCTTAAAACAATTCCATACAGCTTAGTAGAAACCCCTTCCCCGGCTTAGACTGTTTAGTAACAAAAATAAAGGTTAAATACATGTCAAAATATATATTTCCTGATGTTTCCTATATCCCGGCTTAGATTGTTATGAGTTAACTAGGTATTTCTTTGCAGCACTTGACCACATGACTACAATAATCAAGATAAGACAAAACTAGAGCCTTCGGGACTTGCTTTTTGTAATTTTTGTAAATGTAATGCTTTTTGGAGTGTGGTGTCAAAAAAGCTGAGCTTTTCTTTATTATGGACAGACCTCTACCTGTCTTGACAACCATTGAATCTAGATGTTTTGACCATGACAGTTTACAATCTAAGGTAACGCCAAGTAATTGAGTTTCCTCAACTTGTTCAACAGCCACACCATTCATTACCAGATTCAGCTGAGGGCTAGAGCTTAGGGAATGATTTGTACCAAATACAATGCTCTTAGTTTTAGAGATGTTCAGGACCAGTTTATTACTGGCCACCCATTCCAAAACAGACTGCAAATCTTTAAGGGTTTCAGTGACTTCATTAGCTGTGGTTGCTGACACATATATATGGTTGAATCATCAGCGTACATGGACACACAGGCTTTGTTTCATGCCAGTGGCGGGTCATTGGTAAAAATAGGAAAGAGTAGAGGGCCCAGAGAGTTGCCATGCAGTACAGCACACCCTAGATGTTTAACATTACAGGCTTCCATTAAAGGACATTTGGAGTTCAATTAGATTGCTCTGAATCCAAGATATGGCAGAGGTTGATAATCCACAAAACATGTTTTCTCAAAAACAGGTTATGGTCAATATCAAAGCCTGCACTGAAATCTAACACTACAGCTCCCACAATCACCTTATTATCAATTTATTTCAACCAATCATCAGTCATTTGTGTCAGTGCAGTACATGTTGAGTGCCCTTCACTATAAGCATGCTGAAAGTCTGTGAATTTGTTTAAAGAGAAATAGTGTTGTATTTGGGCAAACAGAATAGTTTGCTCAGAGCTGGCAACAAGCTGATAGGTCTGCTGTTAGAACCAGTAAAGGTTGCTTTGCCACTCTTGGGTAGCGGAATGACTTTGGCTTCCCTCCAGGCCTGAGGACAAAGACTTTCCTCTAGGCTCATATTAAAGATATGACATATAGGAGTGCGCAACCATCCTCAGTAACTATCCGTCTGTTGTTCATGCCAGGAATTTTGTCATTTATTGATCGATAACACTAGTTTTCCCACCTCTCCCACACTAACTTTACAAAATTCAAACTTGCTTTTCTTTCATTTTGATTTTTAATGCATGAATACGATGGCTCACTGTTCATTGTTGGCATTTCCTGTCTGTTTGCCCACTTTGCCAATGAAGTAATCATTAAAATAATTGACATCAAATTGTTTTGTGATAAATAAACCATCTGATTCAATGAATGATGGAGTTGAATTTGTCCTTCTGCCCATTTCATTTAAAGTACTCAAGTTTTTTTCCCATCATTCTTTATATCATTGATCTTCATAATATAGTTTTTATTTTTGTTCAGTTTAGTCACATCACTTCTCAATTTAGTAAGTAAGTATTTTAGTAAGTATTTGGTAAGTAAGCCAGCCATCAATAACAGTAAGTCAGCCAGTCAGATGTGCAGCCAGACTTATTAGCCACTTATTGATGGCTGTCTTGCTGAGATTATAACTAGTCCTTCATCCCCCATCCACCTCACCTGGCCCTTGTGGTCGCCATGACAATGGCCCTGCGTCCTGAAGGTCGTCAAGGCAACGAGAGGCCAGAGAGTGTGCCAATTGGCAATGCTCAACTCAAATAACTATCCTGTTCGGAATCTGAACCGATGATGATTGAGGACTTTATGGGCTCTCTGCTTTACTGAAGGCGGCAATTATTCTCTCACAGCTCTTACGCTCGCAATAGAAAAGGACAATGCCCCTTAGCACTTGTTTCCATTCTGTTGAATGCTTTTGTGTATAAACGAATGATTTCATATTGAATCATCAGGTCCTGGACTCGTTCTAGGCCAGCAGTGCCCAAGGCCTTTTTTTTCTTCCTCTTGGTTCACCTTGTTGAATATTGACAGCATTGTCTCTAAGCACATGTCCTAAATAGGGCTGGGACGATACCAGTATCCCGATACCCCTTAGTATCGTGGCAAGGACACAAAGCTACATAAAAAATAAAAAAAATGTAAACAGTCCTATTGTTAGAAACAAACATCATAGTGTTGTCATCATAGTCACATATATTTATTTGACAAGTTATAGCGCAATAGTTGACATACAGCGGGTTTTTTAAAAGACCAAAGAGTTTAATCTGCTTCGTGTTTTCATTTTTGGCATGGAACAAATATTGCTATAGTATCGTCACAGCCATAGTCTTACAGTTGAGTGTTTTAGAGGATGATAGTACATCTGACGTTATAGATAGTAATGTGGTGTTCATGCCTTGCTTACCCTAGCCCTAATTATGAACACATTCATAAATACTGATTCTAGATCAGATTATGGGAGCTCCAGTCAGATGAAATATTAGGGAAAGCTGACATTTGAGCAGATTAGGATGCCCATGATTACAGATGGGGATTGTTTTTATTAAAGCTAATCCTTGTACAGAACATCCCTCTTCCTCCATTCCCCCTCTTATCTTCCTCTCCCCCGGCGCGGTGTTTCAGAGACCCTTGTGTAATTAACATGGAGATGTCTTTAGTAGAGGGGGAGGGATGGCGGGATAGAAGAGGAAGAAGGATGAGGGAGGGAGGGATGGGTGAAGGTGGGCCGGTCCTGTCTCCGCTTGAAGGACAAAGACGTTGGGTTTTGGCGAAGGAAGAGAGGGAGCCACCATGTGTGAGGGACAAAGGAGAAGAGGCCTTAGTCAAGACTCCCTCTCTCTCCTTCTCCCTTTCTTTCTTAGTCACAGAACTAGGCTTAATCCTAATGCTGCTATCACACTCCAGTCCTTTATTCAAATTACAGTTTGGGCTGTCTGACATGATAGCAAGTCTTACATATAGTCCCAGTGCTAACACACACACACAAAATATTAGCTCTTTCTAATAGTGTACAGTTTTTAACACGCAATGGCATTTAGAATTGTTGCGCAATGAAAATGCATTATGACTAACAAAAATACACACAGGCCAATTTAATTCCACTAAATTATGCACATTAACCTATAGACCGATAACCATGATGGTCAAATTAATTTACATCCACTGGTATTTCAATCAATGAACAAAAAGCATTATTTTGCAATGGGATTTTAGTTTTTTTCTCCAGGTCATTTTGGCAACTGTTTTATTTATCGGCTTTTAGGTTGTTTTTTTTAATCGCCCAAAGCCGGCAATTGCTGGCTAACGGAAACCCTGACACACGCACTCATCATGAACACCCTTGGTTATTACATAAACACTCAGCATATAACCGCCCAGAAGACACACATACTCGTAGTCTCCTATTCACATAATCACCTACGTATGCACTCTGATAATGATATTCCTAGCTTCTAATCTACTACTATGCATTCATGTGTACAACATGCAGATTCATGCAATAGGTTAGAGATGATACTGAGTGAATAATCACGTGCTCTTACCAGACTGTGGGTATCATGCTCAATCAGTGTCATCATTCAGTTTTTTTTAAATGTTGCAGTTCGGCGCATGACTGATTTTGTTTGCTGACCGTTGCATTTTGCTGAATGTTAATGTAATTACAACCCACCCACGCATATATAGACCTAATATTTTCGGTACCTTATGTGGTTAGATAATTCCCTGTACTGTAGGTAGGTTTGTAAGTCGCTCTGGATAAGAGCGTCTGCTAAATGACTTAAATGTAAATGTAAATGTAGGTGAATTCACCTGGTGTACGTGTTCATTAGTGTAGCCGCTGCACAGGCAGGTATACACACAGCTGTCTCCAGAGTAGTGGTTCTTATTCATTCAGCTGCCACATTGGACCTGCCTCTATTCCCCTTAGCCTACCGCTCCTCCAGTGGGGGATGTGTGTGTGTTTGACAGCAGTTTTTTTGGGGGGGGTTGACCATACTAGACAACCCCATATGATTGGTCTTTTCCCAGTACCACTTGCGTGCCCCCCTCCCTCCCTCCCCCCTCTGCCCTCTCTCCAGCAGCAGTCAGTCAGTGGGCGCATTTCTCTGCCCAGGCATTGGTTACCCATGCCAGGTCTTATAACGCCTGGATAGGTATTTTTAAGTATCAGCTAAAAACATATGTCATAACAATCTCACCCTTGGCAGCGTTGGAAGAAAGCAGATGTTGCCGGTTTTCAGGAATACCGTATTTTTAACTTCCGATTCCTCTGCTCAGGTGTCTTTTTACGCCTTCTACGTTTAGGTTATAGCAATCTGGTACCTGACAACGCAGTTGATGACGTGGCATGCCACTATTGGTTGATGCATGCAACGTCTGAGCAGGGGAACGCGACCAGTGTCGGTCAGGGTTCCTGACATCACTCACTGTTTGCATCGATATAGAATTAACCACCAGGCTGCCTACAGGATTGCAGTATTTGCTTTCAGCTTTTTTAACCAGGACGGCCCGCCTCTCGTTCTCGGCTGCATGGACATATACAACGAGAGATAGAGAAACAGAGGATAGTAGGAGACGGCAAGTGGAGGAGAGGAGAGCTAGCTGCAGCAGGCAGGCAGATCCTTCTCTGTCTGGATTTAAACACGCATGTTTTCTGTGGAGAAGGAAATCTATTGTTGGATGTTTTTTTTCCTCTCTTGAGGCCCCTGTTCAGCGGCTGGACCGTGTGTGTTTTGGGAGCTGTGTGTGGAGGAAGGCCGTTTAACGGCTACAGGAGCGGAGTGCGAAGCTTGTGAGCGAGCCGAGCATCTGAAAGCCAGGGCAGGCCGGCTGGCTGCATTGTGTGCTTTGATGACCCCCGCTGTGTAGCTGCCTGCTCATCAACCCCCCTCCCTCTCTCTCTCTCTCTCTCTCTCCCTCCCTCTTCCCTCTCTCCCTCTATCTCCATCGCAGCGCCCGGCCCAGCCATGTTTGGCACGGAGTCCTCATGTAAGTACCGTATCGCCATCCTCCAGCCTCATCTGTCTTTCTCTGTGTGTTGTGTGTTGTCTGGTGTTACGGTGTCTGCTCGCTTCATTCTGGGCTGCTCGCTTCATTCTCTTTCCATCCCTCTCTTTTTCCCCTTTCTCGGTCGTTCGTGTTGTTTTCCTTGTTTCCTGTTGACAGATTGCTCGGCAAGAAAGCTGGGATCTACCATTTTGCATAAAGGGTCTATGATAGCTGGTTGTGATGGGAAAAAAAATCCATCTTTCTCCCTTTTAATCCCTTCCAACACCTTCCTTCCCTCCCCTCCTTTTTTCCAGTTTTTTAAATCCACAATAGTCTTCCTGCACGCCTCCATATTTATCCCAGATTTATCCGATTTATTCTGTTATGCATTTTATTCTCTTCTCACCTCTCTAAATGTAATGGCTTGGCTAGCTATCCTGAAATAGACACAATTACTGACACTCTGTGTGCATGTTATGTGTGCGTGCATTCCACGTGACATGATAGATAGATGGATAGATAGATAGATGAATGGATCATGTTTTTCTACAGTGAGCTTTAAGAACCCTCCTGCCATTGCAGGTAGTTCTCTTAGTCTCCGTCTCCATCTCTCTCCTGCTCGGTCAGGTGACATTGAGCGGGGTGAATGTAGGATTTCCACACGCTAAGGAACGCAGATGCTAGCATCGGGGGCTCTAAATTAACATCTTTCATTTGTAGTTCTGGTGCTCCCAACTTTTAAAAGTTAGGAGCACCAGAAAATATTTTGAGATATACCCTGTATTGGGCCTTTTATGTATTCGAGCTACTTCTGAAGCACATGTTGTGCCCTAGAGACTATGTAACAATGGAAATACATTTGTTTATTATAACAAGCCAAAATGTTGACACATACCAAGTCATTTGTGGAATATTATCCGTCTTTCTGTGGCCTCAAATGTTCGGATATAGCTTACTAGTAAAGTTACCAGGTGGCTAGCTAAGGAGGTAACATGACTGCACAAGGTGTAAACAAATGTCCCCCAAGCAGTTTTAGAACGGCCTGCAACATGGTTTATGTATGTACAATGCAGCTCACCAATCCCCCCCTGCAATAAGAAGAAATAAACATTGGGCTGGTAATATCTTTTTATCTGTTAGGGCTAAAAACAAGCCATTTTCCCTGTAGTAATGGTACAGCCGTGATGCCAATGAACATGTGTTCACTTTATATTTCAATAATTACAAGATGCTCCCAAATAAAACAAATCCAGGTCACAGTAAGTATGGGGTAACTGCAGCCCAATATGGCGACTGAGTATGGGCGAGTAGGTATGTCAAAAGGAGTGGGTGTGTGGAAAGCAAATCGGCTAATTTGGGAAGATTTGTTGCCACTCAAGACCATTTTGCCTGGCTGATTTGGGGTGCATGTTTTGCGTGGCTGATGACCAGTGCACCAGTATCAAGGTGCCTGCCGACCTGAGGTCGGGGCAGCTGTATCAGGGTGTCGCCGGCAGTAGCTAACGTGGCAATTTTTTTTTTTCCCATGATTTTAATTAAAGTAGGATAGCCACACAAGAAATAACTCATATTAATAACCAATAACAGTTTAAGTATGTATCAAGGGGATGAACGGCTTCAACACCGGGACATGGTGTCCTTAGTTCCCGCTTCCCGCAACGGCGTGGAAAGTAGCTACCTAGTAGCTAATTACAGAGTGATAGTCACAGGGCCTAAAATTTGGTCAGCTACTGTGGGAGGTAGATTCAAAAATCTACCAGCCACTCAGATTACCAGACAAAATATATTTTTTCTGCAAAAATGACACCAACAAAACACAAACGGACGAATCAAATTGTATTTTTCATATACACATGGTTAGCAAATGCTAATGCGAGTGTAGCGAAATGCTTGTGCTTCTAGTTCCGAGTAATATCTAACAAGTAATCTAACAGATTCACAAAGACTACCTTGTACACACAGATGTGAAGGGATGAATATGTACATGTAAATATAGGGATGAGCGATGGCCGTGCGGCATAGGCAAGATGCAATAGATGGTATAGAATCCAATATATCCATTTGAGATGAGTAAGGTAGGATATGTAGACATTATTAAAGTGTCGTTATTTAAAGTGACTAGTGATACCTTTATTAAATCCATTTATGAAAGTGGCAAGAGATTTGAGTCTGTGTGTTGGCAGCAGCCACTCTGTTAGTGATGGCTGTTTGATGGCCTTGAGATAGAAGCTGTTTTTCAGTCTCTCGGTCCCAGTTTTGATGCACCTGTACTGACCTCACCTTCTGGATGATAGTGGGGTGAACAGGCAGTGGCTTGGGTGGTTGTTGTCTTTGATGATCTTTTTATCCTTTCTGTGACATTGGGTGCTGTAGGTGTCCTGGAGGGCAGGTAGTCCCTGGTGATGCGTTGTGCAGACCGCCTTGCGGTTATTGTCGGAGCAGTTGCTGTACCAGGCAGTGATACAGCCCGACAAGATGCTCTCGATTGTGCATCTGTAAAAGTTTCAGAGTTTTGGGTGTCAAGCCAAATTTTTTCAGCCTCCTGAGGTTGAAGAGGCGCTGTTGCGCCTTCTTCATCACGCTATCTGTGTGGGTGGATCATTTTCAGTTTGTCTGTAATGTGTACGCCAAGGAACTTAACTTTCCACCTCCACTACTGTCCTGTCGATGTGGATGGGGGGATGCTCCCTCTGCTGTTTCCTGAAGTCCACAATCATCTCCTTTGTTTTGTTGACGTTGAGTGAGAGGTTATTTTCCTGACACCACACTCCAAGGGCCCTCACCTCCTCCCTGTAGGCCATCTCGTCGTTGTTGGTAATCAAGCCTACCACTGTAGTGTCGTCTGCAAACTTGATGATTTGAGTTGGAGGTGTGCATGTCATGGGTGAACAGGGAGTACAGGAGAGGGCTGAGAACGCACCTTTGTGGGGCCCCGGTGTTGAAGATCAGCGGGGTGGCCCGTCAGAAAATCCAGGACCCAGTTGCACAGGGCGAGGTCGAGACCCAGGGTCTCGAGCTTAATGACAAGTTTGGAGGGTACTATGGTGTTAAATGCTGAGCTGTAGTAAATGAACAGCATTCTTACATAGGTATTCCTCTTGTCCAGGTGGGACAGGGCAGTGTGCAGTGCAATGGCGATTGCGTCATCTGTGGACCTATTGGGGCGGTAAAGCAAATTGGAGTGGATCTAGGGTACCCGGTAGGGTGGAGGTGATATGATCCCTAACTAGTCTCTCAAAGCACTTCATGACAGAAGTAAGTGCCACGGGGGATAGTCATTTAGTTCAGTTACCTTCGCTTTCTTGGGAATTGGAACAATTGTGGCCATCTTGAAACATGTGGGCACAGCAGACTGGGATAGGGATTGATTAAAATATGTCCGTTAACCTCTCCGGGATATGTGGGGCCAAAAGCCAGGGAAAATGCAGAGCGCCAAATTCAAATAAATTACTATAAAAATCAGACGTTCATGAAATCACACATGCAAGATAGCAAAAGCTACACTTGTTGTGAATCCAGCCAACATGTCAGATTTCAGAAAGGCTTTTCGGCGAAACCGGTTCCAACTTGCATAATGTGACTACAAAATATCAGTTACCTGTAAACTTTGCCAAAACTACTTTTGTAATACAACTTTAGGTATTTTTTTACGTAAATAATTGATCAAATTGAAGACGGGATGATCTGTGTTCAATACAGTAAGAAAACAAACTGTAGCATGCTTTCTGGTCACGCGCCTCTATCTAACAGTACACTTCAAGTGACCCTCGTTCAAGATGGCCATACTTCTTCATTACACAAAGGAATAACCTCAACCAATTTCTAAAGACTGTTGACATCAGTGGAAGTGATGGGAACTGCAGGTCTCTTAGAAATCTGGATTCCCAATGAAAACCCAATGAAAAGAGTGTGACTGCAAAAAAAAATCAAATCTGAATGGTTTGTCCTCTGGGTTTCGCCTGCTAAATAAGTCCTGTTATACTCACAGACATGATTCAAACAGTTTTAGAAACGTCAGTGTTTTCTATCCAAATCTACTAATAATATGCATATCTTATCTTCTGGGGATGAGTGGCAGGCAGTTGAATTTGGGCATGCATTTAATCCGGATGTGAAAATGTGAAAATACTGCCCCCTGTCACCAAGAAGTTAACACACCAGCCAGCTGGTCTGCGCATGCTCTAAGGACGCGGCTAGGGATGGCGTCTGGGCAGGCAGCCTTGCAAGGGTTAACACGTTTAAATGTTTTGCTCACGTTAGCCATGGTGAAGGAGAGCCCACATGCTTTGGTAGTGGGCTGTGGCACTGTATTGTCCTCAAAGCGAGCAAATAAGTTGTTTAATTTGTCTGGTAGCAAGATGTCAATGTCTGCAACGAGGCTTGTTTTCTTTTTGTAATCCGTGATTGACTGTAGACCCTGCCACATACGTCTCGTGTTTGAGCCTTTGAATTGCGACTCTACTTTGTCTCTCTACTGATACTTTGCTTGTTTGATTGCCATGCGGAGGGAATAGCTACGCTGTTTGTATTCCGTCATGTTTCCAGTCGCCTTGCCATGATTAAAAGCGGTGGTTCGCGCTTTCAGTTTTGCTCGAATGCTGCCATCAATCCACGGTTTCTGGTTAGGGAAGTTTTAATAGTCACAGTGGGTACAACATCACCGATGCACTTGCTAATGAACTCGCTCAACGAGTCAGTGCCTACATCAATGTTGTCCCCAATAATGGCCCCGACAGAGATGGTCGCCTCTCTTCAGGTCCTTAGGAAACTATGCAGTAATTTAGTTTTTTTTAATGTATTATCACTTACATTGTTAGCTCAGAAAATCTCAAGTGTTATTACATACAGACGGGAAGAACAATTGGATATAAAAGCTACGTCAACTTACCAACATCACGACCGAGAATACGACTTTCCTGAAGCAGATGCTTTGTTCGGACCTCCACCCTGGATGTGGGATCTTATCCCAGAGGCCGATCCAAAACAACGTGGTCGCCGTAGGAGAGGCAGACGGAGCGGCCTACTGGTCAGACTGAGAAGGCGAGCACACCATGCACCGCTTCTGAGCATATTACTCGCCAATGTCCTATGTCTCGACAACCAGGTCTTCCAGAGAGACATTAGAGATGGTAACATTCTCTGTTTCACGGAAACATGGTTCACTCGGGATATGTTGTCGGAGTCGGTACAGCCACCCGGTTTCTTCACGCATCGCGCCGACAGTAACAAACAACTCTCTGGTAAGGAGGGCGCGGGTGTATGCCTTATGATTAACGACTCATGGTGTGATCTTAACAACATACAGGAACTTAAGTCCATTTGTTCACCTGACATCAAATGCTGACCGCATTATCTACCAAGAGAATTCTCTTCGATTATAGTCACAGCCGTGTATATCCCCGCCAAGCAGATACCTCGACGGCCCTGAAATAACTTCACTGGACTCTATGTAAACTAGAAACCATACATCCTGAAACTGCATTTATTGTAGCTGAGGGTTTTAACAAAGCTAATCTGAGAACAAGACTTCCTAAATTCTATCAGCATATCGAATGCGCAACACAGGCTGGTAGTGTACTCGACCATTCCTACTCTAACTTATTTTATACATTTTAGAATAAGGCAGTAAGGTAACAAAATTTGTAAATACTTTCCGAATGCACTGTATATGCGACCAATATGGACGCATTTAGAGCCTTGGCTAGCATGCATGCTGTCTTAGGTTTGATATATCACCATTGTTTGGATGCGTGTTTATAGATTAAAAAAAAAATTAAGAAATTATTTAGCAAATCCGTTAAAGTATTACCACAAAGAAAATATTATTATTTATTTTCAAATATATTCTCTGTCTGGGCATAGTTGTGGGGAATTTACACGCACGCACGCACGCACGCACACACACACACACACACACACACACACACACACACACACACACACACAGTCCTTTTGAGGAGCTGTCACACTGATCTGCAGGTGGTTTGCTGTTCCAGCTAATCTATTTGTGACCCCCAGTCCTATGATGCCCCTGAATCTACCAGCACAATGACACAAGTCATATCCACAGCTGTGATCTAATATAAACTGTTGTGGTCACAGTACCAAAGTTAGACTACTTCTTTCTCTCTCCAGAAAGTCAGATTAGAGATTGCGTGCAACAGTCTAGCAGCAAGCAACCCTTTCTGTTACCAGTTTCCCTGGCTTCTAAACAGAGAGCGGAGTTGGGTGGACTTATCATGCATCAAAATGCTGCTTCCTCCTATCATATCATCTGAATTGAATCTTTTCATTTGAGAAATTGTATGGTGGTTTAGTGGATAAGGATGATCTGTTATCTATCTGAAGATTTGATTTGATCAAACAGTTGAGTCCTGTTCCGCAGGGTCTCGCTAAAGGTCATTCAGACTTGTTGTTGTTCTGAAGAACAGTGTAAGTCTGTAGCCAAAAGGTGCATCAGTGGAGGGTCATTACCTGCCCTCCATTAATGAATTACTACAATGCTTTGTCTACCTGGTGTGATGCAGAGTCGGTGAGTTGGTCAGCTAACCAACATACTCTAAAATAGCCAGCATTATGTCCAGATGAAATGTGTGTTATGGGTGAATGTTACTGCTGGTAAGATATTATTCCAGTAGAGGCCCACTGTCTGCTGATTTGTTTCGGGGCTCATATTTATCCACCTGTTGCTGGTATACTCGGTCATGTTCTCTTATTTACGTTCCTATGGCGATTGCTTTGTGGTGGCGAGCATGGTGGCGAGCATGGTATCTTCCATTGTCGCATGGCTAGGTTTTTGCTTGGACTTTTCAGTGTCTGTGGTGGCTGACAAACTGCTTGGTCATTTTAGTTTCAATTTTACTAAACCTGAATCAGAAGCAACACACATCAGACACGTTTATGTTTTTTTACTACAAACTCAGACTCACATGAACTACAGACTACCTAAATTGCATACCGTCTTCAAATACTAGCTCTAACAGTCACAAATAACTACATAGCGGACACAATTTACCACACACTGTCACAACAAACTACAGTGTTTGGCCTATAAACAGGCAGGGTTGGGGAGTAACAGATGACAAAAAAACAAACTGTAATCCATTACGTTAATGGCAAATACAGTTGAAGTTGGAAGACAGGGAACTTTTACTAGGATTAAATGTCAGGAATTGTGAAAAACTGAGTTTTAATGTACAATTGATGTCGGAAGTTTGCATACACCTTAGCCAAATACATTTAAACTCAGTTTTTCACAATTCCTGGCATTTAATCCTAGTAAAAATTCCCTGTCTTAGGTCAGTTAGGATCACCACTTTATTTTAAGAATGTGAAATGTCAGAATAATAGTAGAGAGTGATTTATTTCAGCTTTTATTTATTTCATCACATTCCAAGTGGGTCAGAAGTTTACATACACACATACACTAGTATTTGGTAGCATTGCCTTTAAATTGTTTAACTTGGGTCAAACGTTTTGGGTAGCCTTCCACAAGCTTCCCACAATTAGTTGGGTGAATTTTGGCCCATTCCTCCAGATAGAGCTGGTGTAACTGAGTCAGGTTTGTAGGCCTCTTTGCTCGCACACGCTTTTTCAGTTCTGCCCACACATTTTCTATAGGATTGAGGTCAGGGCTTTGCTATCAGAAGCTTCTAAAGCCATGACATCATTTTCTGGATTTTTCAAGCTGTTTTAAAGGCACAGTCAATTTAGTGTGTGTAAACTTCTGACCCACTGGAATTGTGATACAATGAATTCTAAGTGAAATAATCTGTCTGTAAACAATTGTTCTAAAATATTACTTGTGTCATGCACAAAGTAGATGTGCTAACCGACTTGCCAAAACTATAGTTTGTTAACAATACATTTGTGGAGTGGTTGAAAAACAAGTTTTAATGACTCCAACCTAAGTGTATGTAAACTTCCGACTTCAACTGTATATTGTAATCAGATACAGATACTTTCGAAAAAATATACTGAGCAAAAATGTAAACGCAACATGTAAAGTGTTGGTCCAATGTTTCATGAGCTGAAATAAGTTCCCTGAAATGTTCCAGAAACATAAAAAGCTTATTTCGCTCAAATTCTGAGCACAAATTTGTTTACATCCCTGTTAGTGAGCATTTCTCCTTTGCCAAGATAATCCATCCACCTGACAGGTGTGGCATATCAAGAAGCTGATTAAGCAGCATGATCATTACACAAGTGCACCTTGTGCTGGCGACAATAAAAGGCCACTCTAAAATGTGCAGTTTTGTCACACAACACAATGCCACAGATGTCGCAAGTTTTGAGGGAGCGTGCAATTGGCATGCTGACTGCAGGAATGTCAACCAGAGCTGTTGCCAGAGAATTGAATGTACATGTTTCTACCAAATGCCACCTCCAACATCGTTTTAGAGAATTTGGCAGTACGTCCAACTGGCTTCAACCACATACCACGTGTAACCACACCAGCCCAGGACCTCCACATCTGGCTTCTTCACCTGCAGGATCGTGTTAGGGGGAGCTGAGGCGTATTTCTGTCTGTAATAAGGCCCTTTGTGGCACACGTACAGTATACACAGGTACGTTGTTAGGTTTGGGTATTGACTGCTGCTCCTCTTTCGTGGTTTCATTTCAATGGCCTTTTGCACTATACTGTAGAGTGTAGCGGTTTCTATGGGAAATGCACCTTAGAATGGTGGATGTACAGAGGGGATACAGAACAGCACCAAAAGGAGGCTGAATATGTTGTTTGTGTTGATTTTTCGAAGGTACACTGTTTTGGTAAAGAATGAGCTGACTACAGCCACACAAGTCTGACCAAATGGTCCAAGCCACCTTACTTTTGCTGTGATAAGTCTATTTTACCCCTTGGCCATCATATTAGACTGAATCACTTGCCCAGCTGAGATATAGACCAAGAAAACTCATCTTATAATGGCGTCCTTGTGTATGTATTGTGCGAGGCACTGCATTTTTTTGTGGTGAAGGTGACCTGTAGTTAAAGACCGAGTGGTATTGATTGATCGATCTCTGCCTCAGTATGCAGCTTTGGCATGAAAGACTGCTGATATCATATGGTTAGCAGTTAAGATGGACACCACTACAATATACTCACATAGTGTGATGATGCTCATGTGAAGGCCATTACAATATACACTACAGTTCAAAAGTTTTGGGTCACTTAGAAATGTCCTTGTTTGGAAAAAAAGAATGTCCGTTTAAAATATCATATTGATCAGAAATACAGTGTAGACATTGTAAATGACCATTGTAGCTGGAAACTGCAGATTTTTTTATGGAATATCTACATGGGCATACAGAGGCCCATTATCAGCAACCATCATTCCTATGTTCCAATGGCACGTTGTGTTAGCCAATCCAAGTGTATCATTTTAAAAGGCTAATTGATCATTAGGAAACCCTTTTGCAATTATGTTAGCACAGCTGAAAACTGTTGTTCTGATTTTAAAGAAGCAATATAACTGGCCTTCAGACTAGTTGAGTATATGGGGCATCAGCATTTGTGGGTTTGAGTACAGGCTCAAAATGGCCAGATACAAATAACTTTCTTCTGAAACTCGTCAGTCTCTTCTTGTTCTAAGAAATGAAGGCTATTCCATGCGAGAAATTGGCAAGAAACTGAAGATTTCATACAATGCTAGTACTACTCCCTTCACAGAACGGCGCAAACTGGCTCTAACCAGAATAGATAGAGGAGTGGGAGGCCCCCATGCACAACTGAGCAAGAGGACAAGTATATTAGTGTCTAGTTTGAGAAACAGACACCTCACAAGTCCTCAACTGGCAGCTTCATTAAATAGTACCCACAAAACACCAGTCTCAATGTCAACAGTGAAGAGGCAACTCAGGGATGCTGGCCTTCTAGGCAGAGTTGCAAAGAAAAAGCCATATCTCAGATTGGCCAATAAAAATAAAAGATTAAGATGGGAAAAAGAACACACACTGGACAGAAGAAGATTGGATAAAAGTGTCATGGACAGATGAATCGAAGTTTGAGGTATTCGGATCACAAAGAAGAACATTCGTGAGACGCAGAGAAAATGAAAAGCTGCTGGAGGAGTGATGCCATCTGTCAAGCATGGTGGAGGCAATGTGATGGTCTGGGGGTGCTTTGGTGGTGGTAAAGTGGGAGATTTGTGCAGGGTAAAAGGGATCTTGAAGAAGGAAGGCTATCACTCCATTTTGCAACACCATACCATACCCTGTGGATGAAGCTTAATTGAAGCCAATTTCCTCCTACAACAGGACAATGACCCAAAGCACAGCTCCAAACTATGCAATAACTATTTAGGGAAGAAGCAGTCAGCTGGTATTCTGTCTATAATGGAGTGGCCAGCACAGTCACCGGATCTCAACCCTATTGAGCTGTTGTGGGAGCAGCTTGACCGCATGGTACATAAAGAAATGCCCATCAAGCCAATCCAACTTGTGGGAGGTGCTTCAGGAAGCATGGGGTGAAATCTCTTCATATTACCTCAACAAATTGACAACTAGAATGCCAAAGGTCTGCAAGGCTGTAATTGCTGCAAATTGAGGATTCTTGACAAAAGCAACGTTTGAAGGACACAGTTATTATTTCAATTAAAAATCATTATTTATAACATTGTCAACGTCATGACTATATTTCCTATTAATTTTGCAACTCATTTCATGTATGTTTTCATGGAGAACAAGGACATTTCTAAGTCTCCCCAAACTTTTGAACGGTAGTGTAGATGCACTTACTGAAAATCGACGGGGACGCCCTTCTGGGGAAGGACACAGGTGAAAATCCATAGGGTCCAAGGTGCGACAATGAGAAAATGTTGACCTAGGTCAAAGAATGGAGATCGGTACTTAAACCTGAAAAGCCTATGAGCAGACTGTGGCCTTGGACAGTGGCTGGTAGAACACAATCCACACACTCGCTTAGGGATGCCAAGTGAAAGATGGAATAATATGCTTCTCAGCGGCTAGTAGCTGCTCTGAAAGGATCTTTAGCACAATAGATGACATGTCCTAGAAGGAGCTAAAGGCTTAGAGACTGGGTCGAAGCAACGTGCCTTCACTGTTCTCGGGGCCGTCAGACCTGAAGGCGGGAGAACGTGGTTGTCTGCCCCCATCTCCTAAACTATCTCGAGGATATACGATCATCATCCTTGTCATCCCATAACTCGCCTTCGCCTGACATGTCGTCAGGTAATTGGGAAATGGCATGCAGTGTGTGGTAGAGGAGAAACCAAACTCCATTATAAACTGGGTGGATTGAACCCTGAATGCTGATTGGCTGACAGCCGTGGTATATCAGACCGTGTACCATAGGTATGAGAAAATATTTATTTTTCCTGCTCTAATTACGTTGGTAACCAGTTTATAATAGCAATAAGGCACCTCAGGGGTTTGTGATATTTGGCCAATTTACCACCGCTAAGGGCTGTGTCCAGGCAGTCCGCTTTGCATTGTGGCTAAGAACAGCCCTTAGCTGTGGTATATTGGCCATATACCACACCCTCTTATTGCTTCAATAATTTCTTGTTTAGGTAGTTAGCTACACAAGCAAATCAATTCATTGAAAAAGCATTTACAATGTGGTACAAACAATGCGTGCACTGTCAATGGGAGAGTAATTAGCTAGCTAGCTGGTAGCTGCTCTTAGCAACGCTAGCATTTACATACTACTATACTGAACAAAAATATAAATGCAACATGTAAAGTGTTGGTCCCATGTCTCATGAGATAATATAAAATGTCACAGAAATGTTCCATATGCACAAAAAGCATAGGAGAAAAGCAAGATAATCCATCCACCTGACAGTGTGGTATATCCAGAAGCTGATTAAACAGTATGATCATTACGCAGGTGCACCTTCTGCTGGAGATAATAAAAGGCCACTCTAAAATGTGCAGTTTTGTCACACAACACAATGTCATAGATGTCTCAAGTTTTGAGGGAGCATGCAATTGGCATGCTGACTGCAGGAATGTCCACCAGAATTGTTGCCAGAGAATTGCATTTTAATTTCTCTACCATAAATCACCTCCAACGTCATTTTAGAGAATTTGGCAGTACCTCCAACCGGACTAAACACCGCAGAACACGTGTAACCATGCCAGCCCACGACTTCCACATCCGACTTCTTCACCTGTGGGATCGTCTGAGACCAGCCACCCGGAAGGCTGATGAAACTGAGGAGTATTTCCGTCTGTAATAAAGCCCTTTTGTGGGGGAAAAATTCATTCTGATTGGTTGGGCCTGGCTCCCAAGTGGGTGGGCCTATGCCCTTCAAGCTACACCCATGCGAAATATTTGTATTTTATTTTACTAGGCAAGTCAGTTAAGAACACATTTTCCTTTACAATGACAGCCTACTCCGGCCAAACCCAGACGACGCTGGGCTAATTGTGCGCCGCCCTATGGGACTCCCAATCGCAGCTAGATGTGATGCAGCCTGGTTTCAAACCAGGGACTGCAGTGATGCCTCTTACACTGAGATGCAGTGCTTTAGACCGGTGCGCCACTAGGGAGCCCAATAGATTAGGGCCTAATGAATTTATTTAAATGAACTAATTTCCTTATATGACCTGTAATTCAGTAAAATCTTGAAATTTTTGCATGTTCTGTTTATATTTTTGGCTCAGTATAAATGAGCGTTACTAGGAATTAGCCTGCAAAAAAAAACGGAATATCCTGCCATAAATTAAATAAAATTCAAATTTCAATTTATACCCTGCTGATTATCCGTAGTGTTGGTCCTTATGCATGGGGACATTGAGAAAAATAATCTAATAGAACATAAATTATACAGACTTTCCAAACGTGGGCCCGGTCTGTTGTAGACTCACTTTCTCTCTGCTAACATGCCCCATGTCAAAATAAAAGTCCTGCAGGTGTGCCATACCTTGGGGGGAAAAAGCAATAACTTGGGGGATCTTTAATTTTGATATGAGGTAAGCAGAGAGGAATTGACCTCGCTGAGGAACTGCATGTTTCGACAACAGACCTGGGTTTGGATTTTCTGTTTAATTATACTATGTTCTATTAAGTTTTTTTTTCTCAAATACCCCCATGAATAAGGACCAAGCCTACAATCAACAGAGAAAGGCTAAATGTAATTGTATTGAACTATTCCGTTTTTTTTGCAAGATAATTCCAGCGTTGTAAAAAGCAGCTAGCTAGCGAGCTATGTTAAGTTACAGCAAGCTAACTTTAGTTGTCTCCAAGAAACAATTAAAATATATTGTAAACTGCATCACAGTGCTAGCTGTGCCACCAGAGACTCTGGGTTCGAGAAGCCCATGGGGCGGTGCACAATTGGCCTAGCGGTACCCACGTGCCATTTCCTCATTGGTTCTACCCACCTGGGTGATTGAAAGACGAACTGTTTTGCCGGTAGTCGTGGTAAAAGTGTAGATGCCAATCACCATATAAATTAAACAATGAAAAAGCCTGGAAGTAGGAGAGGTGACTAGAAACGATTTGGTTGACCGTTTATATGTGTGGATTAATTGTCGAAGTAGAGGACCTTTTGCATTTAATGTAAAATAACAACTCAATGTTTATATCCCTGGACAAATTATCTAGCAACAGCAAGCTAGCTAAATAGGACAAATTAGCTAGCAAGTGCAAGCTAACCAGCTAAATTGCCATAAATGTTTAATGCTTTTCGACCTGTCCCCAAATTAATGTAGTTGGTTCAGAGTTTGTTTTGATATTTTAACCTGCGTGTCGTAATCGCATATGGTGTAGGGGGACAAAATACATTTATGCACGATGGCGCACACGCGCAGCCGGTTTGGGTTCCGTGTTAGGCACTGCATCTCAGTGCTAGAGGTGTCACTACAGATCCTGGTTCACTGTATCACAACCGGCCAAAATTGGGAGACCCATAGGGTGGCGCACAATTGGCCCAGTGTCGTTAGAGTTTGGATGGGGTAGGCCGTCATTGTAAATAAATTTCTTCTTGAGGATGATGCAGAATACAGTTCCCATGCAGGAACATCACTCAGCGGAATTTCAGAGCGCCACCGATAGTTTTTTGTAGTCCAATTTGTAAGTCGCTCTGGATAAGAGCGTCTGCTAAATGACTTAAATGTAAATGTAATGTAATGTCAGACCGTGAGGGGAGGGAATGGAGGCTATCCATGACCTCTCCCCAACTGGGTTCTGTTTTCGGGGAGCTGAGCCTCAGCCTTCGCTGTTGGCTCGGAGGCGTGTGCTAGGCTTGGCTCGTCTTGTGATGGCTAGCAAATGGTAGCTTGTGTAAACCGTCTGGCTAGTTAGAAGCCTTGTGGCTAATAGATAGCAATTATAAGCACAGTAGAATGTAGAACTTTTAGACAGTTTCCATAATGGTTATAAGATATCTAGCTGGCAAACATTTAGTTGTGAATTGCATTCTGTAACTAGATTAGCTGGCGCGTGCTGCACAACAGTTAGTAACTCGCTTGTGAAGAAACACCATGTGACTGGAGACTGCCATTAAGATTCATAACGAAACATGTGACTGGTGAAATTAAGACTGTGATCTGCTGTGTCTCCTATTGTATTGCACAAGTTGACTGCATGTATTTACTTAAAAAGTCGTTACAAATATTAAAACATTTCAAAGAAATAGTTTCAACAGTATTGACAATATTGAAAAACCATCCTGTGGTTATTAAAAATAAAAATGTGTTCTAAACTGACTTGCCTAGTTAAATAAAGGTGGGCTAACCCAGCCTGGTCTCATAGACTAGACATAACATTTGTCCACTCAAATTAGTATTGTTACATTTGGTATGGTTACATAAGAAAGATAGTTAGTTCATTAAGTCAAAAATGAAAGCAGGGTGATTTGTAGTGGTGGATGGGTGGGCGTATACATGGATGTCGAATCTCATCATGTCGCTCTGGATAAGAGCGTCTGCTAAATGACTTAAATGTAAATGTAAATGGACAATTTACTATCAACTATCAACTTTTCAACTATTTACTACTTTTTAGCTACTTTGCAACAATATTGATAACAACGACGCTGTTTTAAAACCACTAGCGTTCTATAATTACACTAAGTTTGTGTTTCTTACATCTGCAAACAGCTCAGCTAGTTTGTCTTAGTAAGTTGGGCCTAAGTCTTGTTAGCTCCTAATGCTAATTGGTAATGCTAATCGCTAGCTAACTAATACATGTACTGAGTCAGAGAGAACATAACTAGCCATATAGCCTGATAATACCAGTGATGGTGTAGACCTAAATCTGCATGTGTAACAGTATCTTCTAAATCAAAGGAATACACAAAGCAAGAATATGTTAGCTACATGAAGTAGCTAAGAGAGGACATTCAATGTATATGAAGATTATAGGGTCCCCTAGGAACACTTGTCAACACTTTGGTTTCTACTCTGTCACAATAACTCCTCCCTGGCATTTTCTTTTGTAATGTCAAAACACTGTATTTAAAGTACCCTATATTATATTGTAACTATAGCATTAGAATAATCATTCTATTTCCATGATTCCAACAGTTCACCCAAGTGGTATGCTCTAAATCACAAGTCAAACTGCAATTTTAACATATTGTGTAGCCCTACGTGGCAGTGTTGAAATGGATGAAAATTCTGAAAATGTATTTTGTTTTGAAGTTGCATTGAACAGTATAAAACAATCAGAATGGAGAAAAATGAATTGAAATCACTTAGAATGTATGTGTTGCCACCCTAGGGTCACGCACTACTCATAAAGCAAATGTACAACTTTTGTCATTCAAAAACATAAAATACTATCAAAAATGTTTACACCATAATATAATAATTTGGCCATATCGCACAGCTCTATTTAGCATCTTAGCTAACCCTAACCTTAATCCTTTTAGCTTAACCTTTAACCTAACTCCTAAACTTAACCTAAACGTAGCCTAGCTAATTTTAACCAGCTAGATAACGCCCGCCACCTACCTAGAAGTTGTAAAATATATACGTTTTGCAAATTCTGAACATTACTTCGTAACATATACGAAATGGGTGATGGGCATACACAAATTAATACATACCATACGGAACGTAACATGTCAAACTAAATGGAGTGTCTCGGATTTATGTACAGAATAATACGAAATGCTCTGAGACTAGGTTGGCTAACCGAGTCTCAATAGATAGCCGTGAAGCTAGCTACCAAAGGAGACTGAGGTAGGAAAGGAATTTCTACGCAGTTAAAAACCTTTCGGTCAATACTGAACCTTTCCACAGGGTCTGAAAACCTACGCTTGGCAGTGATATCCTTCAGGGTTCACTTTTGAGCAGTTAAGCAGGAAGTCAGGGATCCAGTCGTGCTGAGGATAGTTGGAGAGCAATGCTCTTCGAGAGGGGAAAAAAGCGAGAATGACCAGGCGCAGGGTGGGTGGCTCCTTTTTATAAGGAGGTGAAGGGCTCACCTCATTCTCAACTTTACTTACCTGTCTCCGACAGATGCTTTTGATCCTGGCAAATCCCCCTAGTGATACATCAACACAAGTATTTGAAAGAGAACTATTGAACGGTTTGGGACAGAGACGCATATTTCTACATATTTCTATATTTCTACATTTCTACATTGTAATGGACACTGTGCAACCTTTGGTAGGCTGCTGGCAGGCTTTTTGGCTGCGGTACAGCAAAGCCAATTCAGCCTATGCTCTCACAGGCTAAGTTAAATGATAGGCTACAATGAATTTGCTCATGATGCACACCACAAAAAACAGTGATACAAATGAAACAACAGCACAACAAAATAGATATGTTCCTTGAATTTTCTATCGCAGGTGCTTCATACATACATATCATACACTACTTGACTGAAAAGTATGTGGACACCTGCTCGTCGATCATCTCATTCCAAAATCATGGGCATTTATATGGAGTTGGTCCCCCCCTTTGCTGCTATAACAGCCTCCACTCTTCTGGGAAGGCTTTCCACTACATGTTGGAACATTGCTGCGGGGACTTGCTTCCATTCAGCCACAAGAGCATTAGTGAGGTCAGGCACTGATGTTGGGTGATTAGGCCTGACTCACAGTCGGTGTTCCAATTCATCCCAAAGGTGCTCGATGGGGTTGAGGTCAGGGCTCTGTGCAGGCCAGTCAAGTTCTTCAACGCCAATCTCAACATACCTTTTCTGTATGGACCTCACTTTGTGCACGGGGGCATTGTCATGCTGAAATAGGAAAGTGCCTTCCCCAAACTGTTGCCACAAAGTTGGAAGCACAGCATTGTGTAGAATGTCATTGTATGCTGTAGTGTTAAGATTTCCCTTCACCGGAACTAAGGGGCCAAGACTGAATAATGAAAAACAGCCCCAGATTATTATTCCTCCTCCATCTAATCTTACAGTTGGCACTATGCATTGGGGCAGGTAGCGTTCTCCTGGCCTCTGACAAATCCAGATTTGACCGTCGGACTGCCCGATGGTAAAGCGTGATTCATCACTCCAACGAACGTGTTTCCACTGTTCCAGAATCCAATGATAGTGAGTTTTACACCACTCCAGCCGATGCTTGGCATTGCGCATGGTGATCTTTGGCTTGTGTGCGGCTGTTCGACCATGGATCTCCCGACAAACAGTTATTGTGTTGACATTGCTTCCACAGGCAGTTTGGAATTCGGTAGTGAGTGTTGTAATAGAACAGGCAATTTTTATGTGCTACGCTCTTCAGCACTCAGCGGTCCCATTCTATGAGCTTGTGTGGCCTACCACTTTGTGGCTGAGACGTTTTTGCTCCTAGACGTTTTCACTTGCTTCTAGACGGGGCGGCTCTAGCATGGCAGAAATGTCATGATCTGACTTGTTGGAAAGGTAGCATTCTGTGATGGTGCCATGTTGAAAGCCACTGACCTCTTCAGTAAGGCCATTCTGCTGCCAATGTTTGTCTATGGAGATTGCATGGCCGTGTGCCATTTTATACACACGTCAGCAACGGGTGTGGCTGGAATAGCCGAATCCATACATTTGAAGGGGTGTCCACATACTTTTGTGTATATATAGTGTAATGTGACTAAAACTATTGACCTAAATTGTTGTGCATCATCATGGGTAAGCTCTGAGAATCTTTTAGCTGAAAAATGTGGATCTTTGTGTTTGTGGATGTTCGGGTTTCCATCGCATTTTCAACTCTACCAATGATTTTGCCATCAAAATCATTGTTGCTATTTAAATCACAAACATGCCCAATCTGGTTTTGGCGCATGCTCCCTAAACGAGTTCGCTGATAAAGTGGACAGGGGGTTATGAGATCTGGATAAGAGCAAGATTATCATTTTATTTGATAATTGACAGCCAAGCACCAATCATGACATCAGCTTTCAAATAATAGCCTACCCTCGATATTTAGCCTTTTGGCTTAACACCCTAAACCCTCTTCATGTTGACTGCTAGGTTGGTGATGATGAGGGAGTTTGGGTTAAGGACACAGATGTATTAGATGTCCTGTTATGGTTTGAAATGCAAATGCATAGAATTCATTGACGTTGTTCAAGCATCTCCCATAGAGGCATCTTCAGCTTCTTCGAGCTCACAGCAGAGGGCCCTTAGGTAATTGGTTCAGGGGGATCTTGTTTAGAAAATTATCATCCATCATATTTCTGTTCATTCCCAGCAGCTACTGTACCACTGTATGATTTTGTGTAACCGCATCATACATTTAATTTCATTGGGCTCTCTATTTGGCAGTTGTCCGGTTCTCATTGGGCTCTCTATTTGGCAGTTGTCCGGTTCTTATTGGGCTCTCTATTTGGCAGTTGTCCGGTTCTCATTGGGCTCTCTATTTGGCAGTTGTCCGGTTCTTATTGGGCTCTCTATTTGGCAGTTGTCCGGTTCTCATTGGGCTCTCTATTTGGCAGTTGTCCGGTTCTCATTGGGCTCTCTATTTGGCAGTTGTCCGGTTCTTATTGGGCTCTCTATTTGGCAGTTGTCCGGTTCTTATTGGGCTCTCTGTTTGGCAGTTGTCCGGTTCTCATTGGGCTCTCTATTTGGCAGTTGTCCGGTTCTTATTGGGCTCTCTGTTTGGCAGTTGTCCGGTTCTCATTGGGCTCTCTATTTGGCAGTTGTCCGGTTCTTATTGGGCTCTCTGTTTGGCAGTTGTCCGGTTCTCATTGGGCTCTCTATTTGGCAGTTGTCCGGTTCTTATTGGGCTCTCTATTTGGCAGTTGTCCGGTTCTCATTAGGCTCTCTATTTGGCAGTTGTCCGGTTCTTATTGGGCTCACTGTCTGGCAGTTGTCCGGTTCTTATTGGGCTCTCTGTTTGGCAGTTGTCCGGTTCTCATTAGGCTCTCTGTCTGGCAGTTGTCCGGTTCTTATTGGGCTCTCTGTCTGGCAGTTGTCCGGTTCTTATTGGGCTCTCTGTCTGGCAGTTGTCCGGTTCTCATTGGGCTCTCTATTTGGCAGTTGTCCGGTTCTTATTGGGCTCACTGTCTGGCAGTTGTCCGGTTCTCATTGGGCTCTCTGTTAGGCAGTTGTCCGGTTCTCATTGGGCTCTCTGTCTGGCAGTTGTCCGGTTCTTATTGGGCTCTCTGTCTGGCAGTTGTCTGGTTCTCATTGGGCTCTCTGTCTGGCAGTTGTCCGGTTCTTCTTGGGCTCTTTTTGGGGAAAGGTAACAAACAATTGTATTGGTAAAAACAAAATATGTATTTAATAAATGAAAAGAAAACGGTAAAACCATATGCATTCTATTTCCAAGACTGTTGGGACACATAGCATTAATGGACTAGCTTGACTGTCTTTCTAGCGTCTTCTAGTCATGCACTCTCGTGTAGGTTCGTTGAGGGGTTGTCATGGTTACCTGTTTCATGCAGAGGTGAAAGAAAAGCCCACCCCCACATTGAAATGTGAGATTCTGATTGGCTGAGTGGCTGGTTACAGACCCCCCTCCTGATTCTACAATGTTACTAAAGGGAAAGGGGGATACCTAGTCAGTTGTACAACTGAATGCATTAAACTGAAATGTGTCTTCTGCATTTAACCCAACCCCTCTGAATCAGAGCTGCCTTAATTAACATCCACGTCTTCGGCGCCTGGAGAGAGGGCAGTCCTGCGTTATGATTGGCCTGACCAGCTGTCACTCAAATACAGATGCCTATCACGTACAAAGAAACTGGACTAAGGAGGGCTAGGGGGCCCTCAAGCAAATTGTGTGCTGTGTGCTCTTAGGCAAGGTTTTATTGCCTTGACTCTCACTGTGTGTGGTTTGCCTGTGGTGTGTTTCTCTGACTGTCATCAAGACAGATGTCACAGAGAAATGGAAGGTGAATTGTAGCCTACATAATGTGTGTCAGCTTCTCTTTACACAGCTTGAGTAGGGTGAAATGGTGATCTTTTCTGTGATGTCTCTTTTGGGCTAGACTTTTAGGTCAATGGCCTTTTTGATAGTGTACTGTACAGTTGGTACATACACAGAGTCGTACTGTTTCGTTTTTTTATTCATAAACTCAACAATTTGCTCAGTATATTGGCGAGCCTAGGTGCCTGTTCATATGAACTTGTACTGTGAGTGTATTTGTACTTGTGTGATTGTTTGCTCTTGGGCATGCGTGTGTTTGTGTCCTTCTTCAAACATTGGAGTTAACTGATAGCTGTGTATACATAGGGGCTATAGAGCTAGATGAGGATATCAGTGTTCCTGACAGATAGACATGGTCTGTGTCCCAAATGGCACCCTATTCTCCATATAGTGCACTGTTTTGAAGCAAGGCCCATGGGGTTCTGTAGGGTGACATTGGTGACGCAGACCTGATTCTGTTCTTGGTCATTGTTGTTGGGAAGCACAAGGCTAATCCATTCTGCACATGTGTATATTCTCCACACGTAGAGAACAGGCGGTCCGGTTCTCATGGTGCTTGTTTAATAAAGTTATGTCAAAGCTGAATCTCAATGTCTGCAAGATCACATACTGACTATTCTACATAACAGAACCAAATATAATAGCATAGTATAACGTTACTGTAAGACGAAAAACACCAGCGCCACCGTATTCTTCTCTCATGTGTCCAAAACTCAACAGAGTGTGCCACTCGGCACAATACACATGTAGGCTACGCTGGTTTGTTAAAGCTCAGACACACCGGTAGGATTGTCAAATGTTTGCCTGCCGACAGTACTTTAGGACCTCTGACTGCCGGCACTCTGTTCAATCTCTTTTGTGTTCACACAGAAAAAATCTTGGAAGTCATCAGCCTTGTTTAAATACTCCAAACCAGAAGGTGGCAGTAGCATTGTTTGGCCAAGCATATCTGTGCATTTTGCTTATGATCTAGATTTTAATCTATCTGCGCTAGTGTTGCTATTGTGTAGAAAGCCCTTGTTGATACTAGCCAGATAGCCACCACTAGATAACTACCTAGCAAGATGACAAAGAAACAATTTAATTCACTCTCCAATCCCATACTGCCAGTTCATAGCCAAATGTTTAGCTAGCTAACTAAAGTTAGCATATTCGCTAGCTAGCACATAAATGTGATTTAATTCTACTGAACAAAGATATAAACGCAACATCCAACAATTCCATCGATTTTATTAAGTTCACATAAGGAAATTAGTCACTTTAAATATTCATTAGGCCGTAATCTATGGATATCACATGACTGGGCAGGGGCGCAGTCAGTGGCTGGGCCTGGGAGAGCATAGGCCCACCCAGATGTGTTTTTCCCCACAAAAAGGCTTTATTACAGGCAGAAGTACTCCTCAGTTTCATCAGCTGTCTTAGTGGCTGGTCAGAGTTGCACCTGTGTAATGATGTTGCTGTTTAACCTCTCTAAGGGGTGTGGGATGGTAACGTCCCACCTGGCCAACATCCAGTGAAATTGCAGAGTGCCAAATTCAAAAACCGGAATACTCATTATAAAAATGCATAAAACATACAAGTGTTATACATCGGTTTAAAGATACATTTATTGTTAATCCAACCACGGTGTCAGGAGTTACACAAGTCGGAAATAGCGCTAAAATTAATCGCTCCCATTTACTCAATAAATGTTTGTTTTGTTCGATAAAGTCCCTCTTTATATCCAAAAACCTCTTTTGTTTGCGCATTTTTTTCAGTAATCCACAGGCTCAAAAGGCAGTCAGAACAGGCAGATGAAAAATCCGAAAAGTATCAGTAAAGTTCGTAGAAACATGTCAAACGATGTTTTTAGTTATAATAATCAATAATATTTCAACCGGACAAAAGCTTCATTAATATAAAAGGAGAACAAGAAAGTCGCGCTCTCGGTCGTGCGCATGAAAAACCTCTGGTCCACTCATTCAGAGTGGTCTTACTCCCTCATTTTTCAGAATACAAGCCTGAAACAATTTCTAAAGACTGTTGACATCTAGTGGAAGCCATAGGAAGTGCATTTTGAGTCCTAAATCAATGGAATCTGAAAAGGCAGTCAATGGAAAACTACAAACACAGAAAAATCCCAACTCCTGGATGGATTTTTCTCAGGTTTTCGCCTGCCATTTCAGTTCTGTTATACTCACAGACATTATTTTAACAGTTTTAGAAACTTTGAAGTGTTTTCAATTATAATTTTGCTCCTGTACGTATCAACATTTTCTAAAACATTTTTAGGGATGAAACATTTCATTTGTCCCATAGAAATAACAGATTTATACATGGAAAAACGGTCAAACATTTTATCAAAAGGAAGAATGTTTTGAAGTGACTGTCCTATATCTGAGAGAGATAAGGAAGCTACTAATTTTTACCATGGAATTAGTACCAGTCAAAAGTTTGGACACACCTACTCAGTCCAGGGTTTTTCTTCATTTGACTTTTTTCTACATTGTAGAATAATAGCGAAGACATCAAACTATGAAATAACACATATGTCATCATGTAGTAACCCAAAAAGTGTTAAACAAATCAATGTATTTTTGTATTTGAGATTCTTTGAAGTAGCTACCCTTTGCATTGATGACAGCTTTGCACACAGCTTTGCATTCTCTCATCCAGCTTCAGGAGGTAGTCACCTGGAATGCATTTCAATTAACAGGTGTGCCTTGATAAAAGTTAACTTGTGAAATGTCTTTACTTCTTAATGCGTTTGAGTCAATCAGTTGTGTTGTGACAAGGTAGGAGGGGTACACAGAAAAAAAGCCAAGTCTGCATAATGGCAAGAACAGCTCAAATAAGCAAATAAGCAAAGAGAAACGACAGTCCATCATTACTTTAAGACATGAAGGTCAGTCAATGCGGAAAATCTCAAGAACTTTCTTCAAGTTTCTTCAAGTGCAGTCTCAAAAACCATCAATCACTATGATGAAACTGGTTCTCCTGAGGACCGCCACAGGAAAGGAAGAGTTAGCCTCTGCAGCAGAGGTAAGTTCATTAGTTACCAGCCTCAGAAATTGCAGCCCAAATAAATGCTTCACAGAGTTCAAGTAACAGACACATCTCAACATCAACTGCTCAGGGGAGACTGCGTGAATCCAAATCTTATCAAATCAAACTTTACTTGTCACATTCGCTTAATACAAGTGTAGACCTTACCGTAAAATGCTTACTTACAAGCTCTTAACCAACAAACAGTGCAGTTCAAGGAAGAGTTAAGAAAATATTTACCAAAAAAAAAATAGTAACACAATAACATAGCAATAATGAGGCTATATACAGGGGGTACCGAGTCAGTGTGCGAGGGTACAGGTCAGAGGTAATTTGTACATGTAGGTAGGGGTGAAGTGACTATGCATAGATAATAATAGTAAAAGCAAAGTCAATGTAATAGTCCGGTGGCCATTTGATTAATTGTTCAGCAGTCTTATGGCTTGGGGGTAGAAGCTGTTAATGAGCCTTTTGGTCCTAGACTTGGCGCTCTGGTACTGTTTGCCGTGCGGTAGCAGAGAAAACAGTCTATGACTAGGGTGACTGGAGTCTCTGACAATTGTATGGGCTTTTCTCTGACACCGCCTATTATATAGGTCCTGGATGCAAGCTTGGCCCCAGTGATGTGCTGGGCCATACGCATTACCCTCTAGCGCCTTACGGTCAGATGCCGAGTAGTTGCTATACCAGGCGGTGATGCAACCGGTCAGGATGCTCTCGATGGTGCAGCTGTAGAACTTTCTGAAGATCTGGGGACCCATGCCAAATCTTTTCAGTATCCTGAGGGGGAAAAGGTTTTGTTGTGCCCGCTTCACGACTGTCTTGGTGTTTTTGGACCATGAAAGATCGTTGGTGATGTGGACACCAAGGAACTCTCGACCCGCTCCACTACAGCCCTGTTGATGTTAATGGGGGCCTGTTCGGCCCGCCTCTTCTGTCTAATGGTAAGTCCACCAGTGCATAGGAGTTTGTGCACTGCATTGTTTCAAAGTCAAGTTGTTACTTTGAAAATCTCAAATATAAAATATATTTTGATTTGTTTCATACAGTTTTGGTTACTACATGATTCCATATGTGTTATTTCATAGCCACTGATGAGCATTGCAAGGTGAATTGCTAAGTTTGTTTGTACCAGTTCGGCTCGCAGAAGGTACTGCTTTTGTTCTAACGAGAGGGAATGGTCTCCCACTGTGAGTACCTCAGATTATCAGCAGTGAAATTCTCGTTGTTTCATGGTTTAACACAGTCTACTTTAGAATTTGCTCTCAGTACATCATTCAAAACGACACACTGTAGGCTACTTCAAAACAACAATGTATAACTCAAGATCTAAATGCTGTGATGAAATGGTTGGTATGCAGATGCTGCATGGATGTTTTCACTGGTAAAACTTCAAATTATATTATTCACTATTGAATGCTGTGGTGTTTCTGTCTTACGTTAACAATATGCTATGCTATTATATTTTGGTTCTGTAATGTAGAATAGGATCATTATGTGATCTTGCAGACATTGATTCAGCTTTGACCTAAATGCATTACGCGATCACCATTCGCCTGAGTAGCCTTTTCTCTACGCGTAAGGTAGAGAATATAAACCTGCGCAGAACGTCATCCGCAGATGCGTTTAGGGATCCTGTAGGTTCTTTAGTCAGGCCGATTAAAGATTCAGAAAAAGTCGGATCTGCAGCTGCTGCCTTTTTCCTAAAGGCCAACTGTTGCGCGTGAACTGGCGCATGCATGTTCTGTGGTAGATTTAGTATTTACACAACGTTTCTGCGAGCGTGTCCTGCTTCCATGATCATTCTGATCAGAACAGCGGTCACCCGGGTGTCCCATCCTTACTAGAGGTCGCATCTACTGGTCTGCAATGACATTTTGTTGTCTTGATTATTAAGCCAGTTGACATTTTCTGTAGACATGGTGCAACCGGTGGTGGGCCAGCTGGATCTTAATTGCCCTTTTACTGATGAAATAATGAAACTTTGAGTGAAGAGCTGGTAATATGTTGCAGTGTCAATTATAATGCAACTCAACTGAGCCAAGACCCAAAACGAATCATTGCATCTAGTCCTATTCATCACACGTGGACGTTTCATTTCCTCTGTGTTATGAGGTCAGACAGACTTGAACCTGCATCCGCTTCTGCAACAACATCATCCTACAGATTCAATCTTTCACGGGGCTGTACACACTGGAGGACAGCTGTATCTTCACCGGTACACAAGGTGTAAGGCAACCCCCCCCACACACACACACACACACACATCTGCATAGGCCTACTGTTCGCCACTCTCTCTCTCCATCCGCTTCCATAGAAGCTCTTCCTCTCCCATAGAGTGTAGCCTGTTTTAGGTCGGTGAGGCTTTGACTGCTCCATAATGCTACCCTCTCAGGAGGAGAAGGAAGCCACTCCAGAGGGTGGAATAGCTACAGCTGGTGCTGCAGTGTAGTAGTAGGATGGACTGTGTGTGTGTGTGTGTGTGTGTGTGTGTGTGTGTGTGTGTGTGTGTGTGTGTGTGTGTGTGTGTGTGTGTGTGTGTGTGTGTGTGTGTGTGTGTGTGTGTGTGTGTGTGTGTGTGTGTGTGTGTGTGTGTGTGTGTGTGTGTGTGTGTGTGTGTGTGTGTGTGTGTGTGTGTGTGGTTAATAGAAGAGCGCGAGGCATGTCTGAGTGGTGTCTTTGTCCCAGCCTCTCTCTCTCTACAACTGGCTCCTTGAGAAGGGACACACAGCTACCCTCTGGTCTAGACGGGCATCCAACCACCCTGCTATCTACCGCCACTGACAACTACACCAGTGTTTTCACCTACTATAAATGACGTGGATAAAGACGCCTGGCCTAGTTCTGTTGCCCATCTGCCTAAAACCAATTTGAAACCAGTGTTTACATCATTCACCTTACCAGCATTGTGTTTCCACATCTTTTTTCTTGCCAGTACATGATGTACGGTACATTCTGGCGTAATACTACAGTATCCACATTCCACCATCCAGGCCAAAAACTCCCACAGATCGCATCACTGGCCACCTCATTATGGGATGATCTGGTTTTAAGGATTTGCCTCTTCAGTCTGCGTAGCGGGGCTTTAGCCTAGGCTGATCCCATGTGTGGTGATTCCCATGTTAGTCATGTGTATGATGGCTAGCCCACCTAGCAGTGAACATTGTGACATTGCCGTAACACTGACACCACTGTGCTGATCTCCCCTGTCGTGTTGCATGAAAGAGTGTGTGTAAAAACCCTTTATCATGAGATCCTCAATACGGGGTCATTCCATATGATTTCAATCCCTTTCTGACTGCACCCCTTTTGATTTAAACGAAACCTTTTATACGTGTTTGCCCATGGTAGAAGCAATGTTCCCTCTAAGCTCCGGGCAGCTCCCCAGGGACTGCCGGCAGAGAAGCCTGAGATTGAACTTCACTCAACTTTCTAGAGTTTTCCCCTGTTAGTTAACGCGATCAACGTTTCCCTTTACTGTGGGAATTGTGATCGAATCAATGCAATATTAGCCACTTTAAATGCGACATACCGAAACACAACGAACTAGGCAAGAGATTTTGTTGTAGGCAGAGCGCATCGTAGTAGGATTCTATTGCATTGACGGGCACAACTCAGGCCCGTACTCTACACAGACCAGTTCGCAATAACCGATCAGGGCTGCAGTAGGCTTCTATGCAAATAGGCTATTGCTATATATGGATTTTTACCATTCACTTCGAACTATACTGTTTTACAGCATGAGCGGTCGCAATTATTCTGCTTTTGTTTCGAGATCAAAGCGAGAGCTGTATGTAGCCACGTGTGCACATTTGTTCATATTCTTTGCTAGTTAATGAGTTATTAGCCCAGTTATAGCTCATTTGTATTCAGCAATGTGGGAGCTCCCTACAAGAGCACAAAATGTGTGCATTTCTCGCCATCTTTAAAAAGCGAGTCAGGTGAAGAGCTTTTTTTTAGTCTTAAAGGGGCGTTGTTGTATTTTGAGACCGGCTTGAATAAGCTAAGTAGCCAATCGGTAGAGGGTAGCATCATTTGTCTGATTCTCTGTAATAATAGTGTGGGAATAATAATGCATTTTATTTTGTCAAGTGGTTTCTTGCATCAAACAACACAGCAAAATGTTCAGTCACCTCCTTGTCTGAAAGACAAATGGATAAATTGGTTGATGTCAAGCCGTGCATGTTTTTTTCAAAGTCTCATGGAATGTAGGCCTGCATTGGCTGCTACTGTGAACTGAATGATAGAAGATCTATTTCCATGTTAAAATGTTATCTGATGCATTTTCTCCATTGTTTTTAGCCACAGTAGCCTACTTGGCCACTGTTAAAACAGTAAATTAAAGTGGGTACAGCCTCAGTGTTCACAGTAAACGCAAACAAGAAATTTCACAAGTTTCAAGTTTGCGCTCAACAGACCGGAAATTTGCTCAGTGATGAAAAATATTAGAGGGAACATTGGGTACAAGTGGTCAGAAACATTCAGGAGACATTCAGGAGAGAGTGCATTTTGAATGCGCCACCCTACCACGAGCCTTCTATGTCTTCATCACTGAAAAAGATGAATGGTTGAGTTTGATATAATTTGAAAGCTTAAAAACACGGTTGTCAAACTGTTTTATGATTCATAAATAAAACATTATTTTAAGATGAAATGTACATTTTCTACAAATGCATAAATGCTCCCCCCCCCCAAAACAATCTTAATGTTCATTTACAGTACCAGTCAAAAGGTTTGACACATCTACTTATTCAAGGGTTTTTGTTTATTTTACTATTTTCTACATTGTAGAATAATAGTGAAGACATCAACACTATGAAATGACACATATGGAATCATGTAGTAACCAAAAAAGTGTGAAACAAACAAAATATATTTTAGCTTCTTCAAAGTAGCCACCCTTTGCCTTGATGACTGCTTTGCACACTCTTGGTATTCTCTCAGCCAGCTTCATGGGGTAGTCACTTGTAATGCTTTTCCAACCGTCTTGAAGGAGTTCCCACATATGCTGAGCACTTGTTGGCTGCTTTTCCTTCACTCTGCGGTCCAACTCATCCCATACAATCTCAATTGGGTTGAGGTCGGGTGATTGTGGAGGCCAGGTCATCTGATGCAGCACTCGATCACTCTCCTTCTTGGTCAAAAAGGCTTTACACAGCCTGGAGGTGTGTTTTTGGGTCCTGTTGAAAAACAAATGATAGTCCCAATAAGGGCAAACCAGATGGAATGGCGTATCACTGAAGAATGCTGTGGTAGGCCATGGTGGTTAGGTGTGCCTTGAATTATAAATAAATTACAGACAGCGTCACCAGCAAAACACCCCCACACCATCACTCTTCCATGCTTCACGGTGGGAACTACACATGCAAAGATCATCGGTTCACCTACCCTGCGTCTCACGAAGACGGTTGGAACCAAAATTCTCATATTTGGACTCATCAGACCAAAGGACAGATTTCCACCAGTCTAATGTCCATTGCTCGTGTTTCTTGGCCCAAGCATGTCGTCTTCTTATTGGTGTCCTTCAGTGGTGGTTTCTTTACAGCAATTTGACCATGAAGGCCTGACTCACGCAGTCTCCTCTGAACAGTTGATATTGAGATGTCTGTTACTTGAACTCTGAATCATTTATTTGGTCTGCAATCTGAGGTGCAGTTATTTGCCGATTTCTGAGGCTGATAACTCTAATGAACTTATCTATCCTCTGCGGCAGAGGTAACTCTGGGTCTTCTTTTCATGAACCAGTTTCATCATTGTGCTTTATGGTTTTTGCGACTGCACTTGAAGAAACTTTCAAAGTTCTTGACATTTTCCGGATCGACTCACCTTAAAGTAATGATGGACTGTCTTTCTCTTTACTTATTTGAGCTGTTCTTGTCATAATATGGACTTAGTCTTTTACCAAATAAGGCTTCTTCTGTATACCACCAATACCTTGTCACATCAACTGATTGGCTCAAATACATTAAGAAGGAAAGAAATTCCACAAATGAACTTACGAAAGCACACCTGTTAATTCAAATGCATTCCAGTTGACTACCTCATGAAGCTGGTTGAGAGAATGCCAAGAGTGAGCAAAGCTGTCATCAAGGCAAAGGGTGGCTACTTTGAAGAATCTCAAATATTTTGGTTACTACATGATTCCATGATTACTACATTATATCATAGTTTTGATGACTTCACTATTATTCTACAATGTGGAAAATATTCAAAATAAAGAAAACACTTGAATGAGTAGGTGTGTCTAAACTTTTGACTGGTACTGTATGTAGGCTTAAACCCTATTTTACCTGCTCTGAGGTGTTGTTATGCTCATCATCGGTTGAGACACAGCAAACTCTTGAATACAAGGTGGGTGTCGTGTTTTGACTGATAAATGTACTAAAATGTGAATAAAGCTACAATATCAACTTTAAAATGTTACCACAAAGATGGTTGGAGGTCCACACATGAGTGAGAATAGTGACTTGAGTGAGAATATCCATTGTTATAAGTTAAACTGTCAATCTTCCATAGGAAATCTAATGAAATCATAGAAATATAGATAATAGAATAGACGGCGGGGGGATCGATGGACATCTTACTGGTAGTAATTGGAAGTTAAAGTTTCATTAAATGTTAATGGTATACCAGCTAAATTGCAGGGGTCTGAAGGGATAGGTCCATTCTACGAATTCTCTTTCTATGATTGAAATGAAACACACCCTGTATTCAAGAGTTATGCGGTGTCTCAACTGATGATGGGAATAACACAAATATATCAGATGTCAAATAGGGTCTAAGCTACAACATTTGTGAAAATGAGAAAAATCGGAGTTCATACGTTTAGATAATTGACGGTTAAACAACAAATAAATATATATTTTAAACATTTTTTCAATAAATCCTTGAATAGCAAGACAACCCTGTTTGTAAGCTTTCAAATTAAATCAAACTCAACTGTTTCTCTTTTTCAGGGAATAAGATGTGGATGTTTCGTTGTAGGGCAGGGTATGCGAGATGGGTCAACTTTGAGCACCAACATTTCCTAAATGTTTTGGCATTCAGGTCCGAGAGGTCGCTTTCCGACCACTTCCACCATGGGCAAATGTGTGAAAGGTTTCTTTCAAATCAAAAGGTGTGCAGTCCGAAAATGATTGAAATCAGATGGAACGACCCTACCGTATCATAGCTAGATGGAATATAGCCTAATATAATGGTAATAAAAGGGATTTATGCTACAATACAGCTTTGTTAAATTCTTATCGGAAATGTGTTTTCCCTCTCTCTTTTTTTACAGAAATGCTAACAGTGTTTGTGTTTTTCTGTGTCTCCTCTATAGTAAGCATGTTTCTGAACACCCTAACCCCCAAGTTCTACGTGGCTTTGACGGGGACCTCCTCCTTGATATCTGGACTCATACTGGTAAGTTCATAATATTATGCCATTTAGCACGTTTATCCAAAGCGACTTACGTACATTTTCTAATATGATAATCTATGCTATTTAGCAGACCATTTTATCCAAAGCAACTGACTTACAGCACTGGGAGTGCGTAGCCTACACTACACTTAAATATTATGTGAAGCCAGTGGGAATTGATCCCACAACACTGGTGTTGCTATCGCCGTGCTCTTGCCACCTGAGCCACACAGGATCACCAAGTTGAGCCCTCATTTGTCTAGTACAGTGATTGAACTGTGCTGCAGTGGTCTTCCTTACAAGGATATGAAAAAGAGAAGAGCTACAAGCTAGCGAACCCCCTACTTCTCTCCGTAGACTGGCCAGCTTGTTTAGCCGCCTGGCAACGACGACGAGTCTCACAGGCCTCTTAATGTGTCCTATGAATAATTACAGCGGAGAAGAAATTCTGTGTACTGTGCTCGGCTGTGATGTGTTGCAATACAGATGCATATCAGTTATATGAATTACAGTCAGTGGAGACTGGAGAGGTTTAGATAATTGAGTGGTCACTTTAGGACAGTACGTTACTCCATCGCCAGCTCTAGACGTAGCCTAGATACGAAAGCGATACCGTTTGTGTGTATGGATTAAGACCATTAAAACCATTAAGGTCGAGGAGTGTGTGCGTGTTTGCGGACACGGAGTCTGAGTTGCACGTTGGGGGCATCTTGTCTTGATTAGGGCATGCTAAAACAGAAGTATCTGATGTGTTGATTGCCTGTGTGCAACCTCTGTATAAATGTGTATCGGACGTGCAATTTGTCTCATAACTTCAGTATTTAGACCTCTAACTTCCAAACATTATGCTATGATAGTTTGGGTTATGTTGTACTTAAAGCGGCATACCAAAATAGGACACTATTACAACGTCTCAGTCGTATGAAGTAGCCCAAATGGTATTGGACTGAATCGCCCTAAAGACGGATTGAAATATAGTTTTAACCTTTTTTATATTTATTTAACTAGGCAAGTCAATTAAGAACAAATTCTCATTTACAATGACGGCCTACCAAGAGTCAAAAGGCAATCCTGTTGGGGTGGGGGATTAAAAAGGTAGGACCAAGAGACAGGTCTCTCTCGACATAGTAACACAACACGACGACAACACATTGTAGCAGCACAAGCATGGTACAAACAATGTTAGGCACAGACAACAGCACGAAGGGCAAAAAGGAAGAGACCACAAAAGATCAGGCGACGCAGACACAAGTGTCAGTAAGTGTGTCCATGATGGAGTCTTTGAATGTAGAGATGGAGATAAAAACTGAATAGAACACATACATATAAGTATCGTATTGTTTCTCTATGGCTCTAACCCTGCTGAATCATCCCTGAACGAACTGCCTCCTGTCTGTCCCATCAGATATTTGAGTGGTGGTACTTCAGGAAGTACGGTACTTCCTTCATCGAGCAGGTGTCAGTGAGCCACCTGCGCCCTCTGCTGGGCGGCGTGGACAACAGCTCCCCAACCAACTCCAACAGCAGTAACGGCGACGCAGACTCCAACCGACAGAGTGTGTCTGGTAAGACTCTGAGATTTACTAGATAGGTAGAGCATTCTCTAGATATAAACAATTATTTACTGGAGAGACTACAGCCAGAAGTATAGAGACGCAACCCAGCTCACTTAGTAGAGGTACCAGATAGAGCATTTACCATAGAAGTCTTCTTTGTTTTGCCCACACACTTGATTAGAGGTATGTAGGCCTACGACAGCTAAATAGAACGTTCAGTACCATAGAGAGCCATATTGTTCGTTCCCACACCAATAGGAAATCCAATGCGTGTGTGTTTTTTGTTGGGTTAAATGGATTATCTGGGCCGTGTTGAATCAACACGGCATGATTGGAGAAATGGCTTTATAATTATTTGCTGTTGTAATCCCTCTGTCTGGTAAAGGAGAGTGATTTTAAGATGACAACTGGCTAGTGGTGTTTTATTTGTGGATTTGGGACGCAGTCTGGTAGTACGGACCTAAAGTTTATAGACTCTTATGAGATGGTCTTGCTGTAAGCTACTTTAGTGTAGGAATATCATGATGTACACTTGATGCCTAGCTTGCTCAGAGGTACACTTAGGACTCTACTTTGTCTGACACACCCGAACAATGTCTTTCTCCTTTTGTTCCCCCAGAATGTAAAGTATGGCGAAATCCACTGAATTTATTTCGAGGGGCGGAGTATAACCGGTGAGTCACATGAGCCCTCACCCTTTCTGGCTCTCTCCTCCCTCACTCTCCATTTTGTTTTCTTCTCATCTCCCTCAATAACTCCCGATTTTCTCTCTCTCTCTCCCTGTCTCTCTCTCTCTCTCTCTCTCTCTCTCCCTGTCTCTCTCTCTCTCTCTCTCTCTCTCTCTCTCTCTCTCTCTCTCTCTGTCTCTGTCTCTCCCTGTCTCTCTCTGTCGCTCTCTCTCTCTGTCTCTGTCTCTCCCTGTCTCTCTCTGTCGCTCTCTCTCCCTCTCTCTCTCTCTCTCTCTCTGTCTCTGTCTCTCCCTGTCGCTCTCTCTCTCTCTCTCTCTGTCTCTGTCTCTCCCTGTCTCTCTCTGTCGCTCTCTCTCTCTGTCTCTGTCTCTCCCTGTCTCTCTCTGTCGCTCTCTCTCTCTCTCTCTGTCTCTGTCTCTCCCTGTCTCTCTCTGTCGCTCTCTCTAGCTCTCAACCTCTGATCTGTTGTTTTCTTCACTCTTTTCCAACCTGTTTTCTGTTCTTCCCTCATTCCCTCTCTCTGTTTCTCTGCCCTGCTATGTGTTCCCGCTCTCTCTCCCTGGAGAATTGGTAGCAATGGCTGGGGCTGATATGCTGTCCCATGGTGTCAGCTTTAATGCCAACAGGTTGAGAGAATCCCTGCCTCACCAGGAGCCCACACTCATAAATTAGATCAGTGCTGCCTCGTGACTCCTCATCAGCTTTTTCCACCTCTCTTTTCTCTTTCGCTCTTCTCATCTGTCTTCTCTTCAACCTACCTCTCTCTTTCTCTCTCACGCCCCCTAGACTTAAGAAAAAAAAACTTAACTGTGTGTGTGCGCGCGCCCTCCAGGTATACGTGGGTGACGGGCCGAGAGCCACTCACGTACTACGACATGAATCTCTCGGCACAAGACCACCAGACCTTCTTCACATGTGACTCGGACCACCTCCGGCCAGCTGACGCCAGTAAGGAACACAGAGACGCACGCACACACACACACATTCACACACACACACACACACACACACACACACACACACACACACACACACATTACACACACACACATTAACACACACACACATTCACACACACACACACACACATTAACACACACACATTCACGCATGCTCACACAGACACACACATTCACACACGCGCACACACATTCACACACACGCACATTCACACATGCGCAGACATACACACACACACACACACAGTCAATCTCACCCCATCTCCAGGAAGCTTTGATTCATGTTCACAAGTGTTGTCATCGTGACCTCTCTGACCTCAATAACACAAACTAACGTGTTTGTGTCTTCAGTAATGCAGAAAGCGTGGAGAGAGAGGAACCCACAGGCACGCATCTCTGCCGCACACGAAGCCCTTGAACTAGAGGAGTGAGTAGTGCTTATTTCACCTACAGCGCTATCATGCCGTGTAACGTGGTTGGCCTCAGTTCACTCATGCGTGTAAATAATCCCATTATTTCTCCACGAGGACTCTTCATTAATAAATCATTCGTAAATATAATTTCACCTCAATTGACTGAAGTGAAGTGGAATCAACCACATCTCTGCCAGGTCGCAATTGTAAATGAGAACTTGTTCTCAACTTGCCTACCTGGTTAAATAAAGGTGAAATAAAAAAAAATAAAAAAATCTCTGCTGTATACAACCCGAATGAAAAGTGTATTTGTAGCTAATATAGTAGGTTATTGGCCTACCTCTGACTTGGGCAAACAGCAGATTTGCACATTACTATCTTCTTTTATTATATTTTTGCTTAGTGCAGGTACTTGGTCTCCCCCTGTTGTATCCTCCAGCTATGCCATCTTCTGCTGTGTCATCCCCCCCCCCAAATTCTCTCTCTGTTCCTCTCAGCTGTGCGACAGCATACATCCTGCTGGCAGAGGAGGAGGCAACCACCATCGTAGAGGCAGAGAAGCTCTTCAAACAGGCCGTGAAGGCAGGAGAAGGTTGCTACAGACGCAGCCAACAGCTTCAACACCACGGAGCGCAGTATGAGGCACAGCACAGTGAGTAGAGTACATACACACACGCAGTCGGACATACGCACCCGCACTCAAACGCTTACATATACGCAAATAAATGCATTCGTGGGTACGCACTGACGGATTCGTCTGAATGTGCATGTGTCTGTAAGCATGTGTCCGTGTGTCTGTTCCACCAGCTAAAATAACTTTGCTGTGTCCTCTCAGGAAGGGACACCAATGTTCTGGTATACATTAAGAGGAGACTGGCCATGTGCTCTAGAAAGCTGGGACGAACCAGAGAAGCTGTCAAAATGATGAGAGACGTAAGTACAGTATACGCCAAGCTGCCAGGGTGTTACAGGTGAATCCTAGGGGGGACTCAGTGAAAATTGTACTTGAGTGACAGTTAGGATTTGCCCCGTTTTTATATGCCACGATACATTTTCAATGGTGATATTCTCTGATATTCATTCAATTGGGGGTATTTGATAAGGACATGTATCTGTAAATGTAAAAAAATATATAATAAATTCTACCATCTCAGATAGACCATGTAGGCCTGATGGGGGCCTGTGAATGGGGGGGTTTGAGGTAGCCTGATCCCAGATCTGTTTGTGCTGTCACATGCCATCCCTTATGGTCATTGTCATGCCAATTCTGCCATGACGGTAAAAAGGGGATGACGACAAGGCAGCACAAACAGATCTGGGACCAGGCTAGGTCTGAGGCTGTGTGGGACTGGGCGGGGGTGAACTAAAACTCATGTTGCTGACTGTGTTGTGTTTCACTGCCTGTCCGGTATTACATGTAACAACAGTTGTATGTTTTCCAGTTAATGAAGGAGTTCCCTCTCCTCAGTATGTTCAATATCCATGAGAACCTGCTGGAGTCGCTGCTAGAGCTACAGAACTACGCAGACGTACAGGCCGTACTAGCCAAGTACGACGGTAGGACACACACACACTGGCGCGCGCACACACGTACACACAGTGAGTGAAAAGAGTCCACGTTAATCGTTGCTTATTGGTGACGCTCGAATGCTTCTGTAACAGACATCTATGCAGCGCTAACAATGTCACTTGTGGTTGTATTTCTGTGGATTAGACGACCAGCCGCAAGGGGAAGTTTTGTATGACAGACATTAGATAACAAAAGTCATAAAATGCAAATAATTCGATAATAGATGAATACTTCTAACCGTTATGACTTGAAGTAAAGTGAGACTGTATTGTAGTAAAATCCTGACACCTTGTAAACCCTTCTGTGTCTTATCCCAACTGTCCTATTCTCCCCTGTCTACTGTCATTTCATTGTGTGTAATTGTTCTTTTTCCTCCACTTAACACTGTTCATGTCTGCTTTTTTCTCCTCGCAGATATTAGTTTACCCAAATCTGCAACAATATGCTACACAGCAGCTTTGCTCAAAGCCAGGGCGGTATCGGACAAGTGAGTATCCTTTTACTACTGTTAAATTGGCACCAAGCGGAGTACCTGGATTAGTATTTAAAAGTTAGCCTGGGGCTATTTGTGCGACACAGAGAGAATGGTATTGAGTGATTTGCATTTTGAAATGGGTTAGGGGTCATTTTATTTTAAAATAGTTGTGTGTTGTGAAAACACTTTTTTCTTAGCCCTTATGCCTGCTGGCACGCACACGTTGACACTTTCATACACTCAATAATCCACATTCTCACACACACACACACACACACACCCATCTTTGAGAGTGTCCTTTCTTCCCCATGCAGGTTTTCTCCAGAGGCAGCGTCAAGACGAGGGTTGAGTACAGCAGAGATGAATGCTGTAGAAGCCATACACAGAGCTGTGGAGTTCAACCCACACGTCCCCAAAGTAAGGCACAACAATGGAGCTACGCACTTAACACTGCTAGCATTATTGCTACTGTACCTCCACACACTGAACACAAACATATAAACGCAACATGTAAAGTGTTGGTCCCGTGTGTCATGAGCTGAAATAAAAGATCCCAGAAATGTTCCATTCTCTCACACACAGCTTATTTCTCTCAAATTCTGTGCATACATGTGTTTACATCCCTGTTAGTGAGCGTTTCTCCTTTGCCAAGATTATCCATCCACCTGACAGGTGTGGCATATCAAGAAGCTGATTAAACAGCGTGATCATTACACAGGTGCACGTCGGACTGGCGACAATAAAAGGCCACTCTAACATTTTGTCACAAGATGCAATGCCACAGATGTCGCAAGTTTTGAGGGAGCGTGCAATTGGCATGCTGACTGCAGGAATGTCAACCAGAGCTTTTGCCAGAGAATGTAATGTTAATTTCTCTACCATAAGCCACCTCCAAAATCGTTTTAGAGAATTTGGTAGTACAGCCGGCCTCACAACCACAGACCACATGTAACCACACACAGCAGACAGCTGATGAAAATGAGGAGTATTTCTGTCTGTAAAAAAAAGGGGGGGGAAAAAGCCTTTTTGTTGGGAGAAACTGATTCTGATTGGCTGGACCTAGCTCCCAAGTGGGTGGGCCTATGCCCTCCCAGGCCCACCCAGCCATTTGAAATCCATAGATTAGGGCCTAATTAATTCATTTAAATTTTTCCTTGCATTTATATTTTTGTTTGGTGTACTACTACTATTACAACTACTGTGCTTCTGATGGTGCTACTTAAATGAAATGCTGATTGATGTTCTCCAGGTTGTAAGATAACTGGTATAACTTTGCATTAAAAAGTATGTATGTTTTATGTTGTTGTTAATTTTCTATTGTCCCTGCTGACTCTCGCTATGACCCCCCCTCTCGCTTTCTCTCCACAGTACCTGTTAGAAATGAAAAGTTTAATACTGCCTCCAGAGCACATTCTGAAGCGAGGAGACAGTGAGGCCATAGCCTACGCCTTCTTTCACCTGCAGCACTGGAAGAGGGTGGAGGGGGCCCTTAACCTGCTCCACTGTACTTGGGAGGGCAGTGAGTAACACACACACACCATCCCCTTTACATTATATGTCATAACAGCTTGTTGTGTTTCACATTTAGCCTTTACTCCGTAATATGCACATATACACACACACATACACACAAACGTACACATTTCGAGGGCAGCGATTACAATAAAACATTTTTTTATTTTTTTCTCATGGTACTCCATTTTGATGCTTAACCAGACCCCCCACCCCCACCCACTTCTTGGCTCAACACAAACATTTGTACATGACTACCTATTCTGAATGCTTTGTCTTCTGTCCTCCCCAGCTTTTAGAATGATCCCCTACCCTCTGGAGAAAGGCCACCTCTTCTACCCATACCCCATCTGCACCGAGACCGCAGACAGAGAGCTGCTACCAAGTAAGAGACGCTCTGGATTCAAGTTTGTGTATGTATGTATGTATGTATGTATGTATGTATGTATGTATGTATGTATGTATGTATGTATGTATGTATGTATGTATGTATGGACGGAGTGTACAAAACATGAATATTAAGTTGCACCCCTCCCCTTTTGCCCTCAGCACAGCCTCAATTCGTTGGGGCATGGACTCTACAAGGTGTAAAAACAGTTCCACAGGGATGCTGGCCCATGTTGGCTTCCCACAGTTTTGTCAGGTTGGCTGGATGTCCTTTAGGTGGTGGACCATTCTTGATTCACATAGGAACCTGCTGGGTTTTTCACGCTCAACATCGTTGCAGTTCTTGACACACACAAACCGGTGCGCCTGGCACTTACTACCATACCCGGTTCAAATGCACTTAAATATTTTCTTTCCAATTCCCCTTCTGAATGGCACACATATGCAATCCATGTCTCAATTGTCTCAAGGCTTAAAAATTCTTATTTTCCCTGTCTCCTCATCAACACTGATTTGAAGTGGATTTAACAAGTGACATCAATAAGAGGGATTATAGCTTTCACCTGGATTCACCTGGTCATTCTATGTCATGGAAAGAGCAGGTGTTCCTAATGTTTTATACACTCAGTGTATGTGTGTGTACAGTGTGTTGACTGAGTTGTTGTGTGTGAGGTGTACTCTTGGGTTAACATTCTCTGTCACTGCAACTGATTTCAGTCATATGGATGACACATGAGGTTTGTGGGGGGGATTATTATTTTGGGTTAAAGGCCCAATGCAGTCAATTCCTATATGTTTTCAAATAACTGCCCTTTTTCTGGCCCGCAAATAAATGTAGACAAACAAATCGGTCATAAAAAGGTCTGTGTGGCCCTCGAGTCAGAGTTTTCCCACCAATCTGAGGATGACTTAAGTTTAAGGAATGGGATTTCTTTTAGCTTCAACCCCTCTGAACTGTGTGTGTGTTTGCGTGTATACAGTGTTGACCCTGACTATGTATCTCTCTGTGGAAGCTGTGTGTCATAAGGTGTTGGTGTACATTGTGTGTGTATACAGTACCAGTCAAAAGTTTGGACACACCTACTCATTCCAGGGTTTATCTTTATTTTTCCAATTTTGTAAATTGTATAATAATATTGAAGACATTAAAACTATGAAATAAGACGTATGGAATCATGTAGTAACCAGAAAAGTGTTAAAACAAATTAAAATGGGTTATAAAATGGGTTTCCACCCTTTGCCTTGATGACAGCTTTGCACACTCTTGGCATTCTCTCAACCAGCTTCAGGAGGTAGTCACCTGGAATGCTTTTCCAACAGTCTTGAAGGAGTTCCCACAAACGCTGAGCACTTGTTGCTGCTTTTCCTTCACTCTGCGGTTCAACTCATCCCAAACTATCTCAATTGGGTTGAGGTCGGGTGATTGTGGAGGCCATGTCATCTGATGCAGAACTCCATCACTCTCCTTCTTGGTCAAATAGCCCTTACACAGCCTGGAGGTGTGTTTTGGGTCATAGTCCTGTTGAAAAACAAATGATAGTGGCACACAACCAGCATGGCTACCACAGCATTCTGCAGCGATACACCATCCCATCTGGTTCGCACATAGTTCCACTATCATTTGTTTTTCAACAGGACAATGACCCAAAACACACCTCCAGGCTGTGTAAGGGGTATTTGACCAAGAAGGACAGTGAGTGCTGCATCAGATGACCTGGCCTCCACAATAACCCGACCTCAACCCAATTGAGATGGTTTGGGATGAGTTGGACTGCAGAGTGAAGGAAAAGCAGCCAACACGTGCTCAGCATATGTGGGAAGTCCTTCAAGACTGTTGGAAAAGCATTCCATGTGAAGCAGATTGAGAGAATGCCAAGACTGTGCAAAGCTGTCATGAAGGCAAATGGTGGCTACTTTGAAGAATTTAAATTATGTTTTGTTTTACACTTTCTTGGTTACTTCATAGTTAGATGTCTTCACCAGTATTCTACAATGTAAAAAATAAAGAAACCCACGAATGAGTGTCTACATTTTTGACTGGTACTGTACGTTGTGTATAAAGTATGTACAGTGTGTTGATGCTCTCTTTGTATCTCTCTCATGTGGAAGCAGTGTTTCATGAGGTGTCGGTGTACCCTAAGAAGGAACTGCCATTCTTCATCTTGTTCACGGCTGGTCTCTGTTCCTTCACCGCCATGCTGGCCCTCCTTACACACCAGTTCCCCGAGCTCATGGGAGTCTTCGCTAAAGCCGTGAGTCTCCTGCACCGCTCTCACACACTATCCAGTTGCCTTTGTAGGTCAAATCCCCAATAAGGTTCTTTGCATTCAGATTCTTCGTAAGGAGGCCATTCATTTGGTTGCGTTCATGTCCTGGACAGACTCTAACAATCATAGACCTGCCTTCGTCAAGTCTGGATAACAGGAGACTAGCCAAGCTCTATACAAGTTGCAACATCCTCTATCAATGTAAGTTCTTGTAGATCAGTGGTGAAGCGGGGAAGGAAATGAGTAAAAGACGCAGCCTCAGACTATTGAATCCACCCATGTAGAACCGACACAACTCCCTCTCCCATCTGCCAGTGGAGGGCTCTGTCCTCTCCTCTACCTAATGTTCTTCCTCAGTAGGCTTGTACTGTCTGATGCCACTCCCCTGGAATGTGTGTGAGCTCATGTCTCTGCTCCTGGTGTGACACAATCAGCAGCTACTATCTCCTCTGCAGGGGCTTGCTCTGACCCCACACTGGTTGGGTGCTGCCTGCGAAGAGCTGATGACACACACACACATTTTAAATACTTTATTTGAATTCACAAATCACATTACAGTCAAAGGATTCAAACATTTCAAAGGTCATGGATATCTGGACAGTTATGGATATAGAAAGTACCTTCTCCATACAGCTATGCTGCCCATGATCGCTGACAACAGAGCAGTACCTTGCTAGCTGCTTTTCCTTTGCCCTATGCAGGCCTGCAAGCTGAAGGCCACGTACTGTCATGTACTTGGACGAAACTCCAAAATAGAACTCCCAAATATCAGCACCACAAGTGATAACCAAGGCTGTTCAGTCGTGACACAAAGGGCTGGTATTTCAGCAACTTGGCAGCAAAGTTCTGCTCCATGTAGGAGTACAAAAGAGCAACCCTCTTCCAAACTGAGCACCTCCCTCCGGCCTCCCCCCACAACAACAATATCGGCCATATTTGGTATACAAGAAAGCACATCATCGTCAACATCAAACCAGCCTCCTCTGACAAGAGAATGTTTGTGCATATGCACTGATGGTGGTACTACCTGCCTCACCTCACTAGCTAGATCAACAAGGTGGTCATGTCTAGCTATGTACAGGTAGGTCCTTGTATGAACGGCAACCATTCACTTGTGCGACAGACTCCATTACATTTGACTCATATGAGATATAAGTGGATCATGGTTTGCAGGGTACCAGAGTGCTAGGTTGTGTTTTGTTGGTAGAACCTGCAGTCTCGCCTTAGCGATAAAGGTGAGACTGTCCTCACCAATAGCAGCGTTCTGGTATATGGAATGAGAGAAAGAACGGTCAGACACGTGTATACACATACACACAAGCTCACTGACACACTTCCAATACTTTGAAAGTGCACTCTTCTAAGACAAACTAATCAGCACCTGGTTTACACACTAGGGTTCAAACAGATGTGCCTTCTTCCTTACTCGCTTCCTTAAAGTAATTATCCAGTGTTTCCAGATTTCTATGAAATATGACATTTAATTATTTACAATATGAGTGAAATAGTTTTCCTTCCACAAATGTCTACGTATGTTTTTCTGTGTTGGAATGGTGTCGGTGTACCCCAACAACAGACTTGTGTGGGCGGATACAGGTCATAAAAAAACTGTGATTAGACTGGTGATTGGCCAGCTCATCCTCCTCAGGCCAGCTCATCCATCCGAGGAAATACCGGGAGCAAGCGTTTTAACAAAATATGAAATTTGAAGTGAGATTTTCACTGGACAGTTACTTTAAAGTAATCACTGATCTAATATGATTGAATTGATGAAAACACGACTTGGCTTTCACCTATCAGATCAGTGGCTTCTCCCAAGGAAGGGTGCATCTTCAAAGGGTTGGAACAGGGCCTCTTTCCCTCTTAGCGTGTAAACGAGGTGCTCGTTTCACCTCTCTCTCTCTCTCCCTGATGGCCTTTTTATCTGCCATCTGACTAAGCCGAGCCTCCATGACCCGCAATCCCTCTGAGGGAGCCCCTATCCCCCACACTGCATGATGCCAAAAAACAGAGGAACGAGGGATGAGCAGAGAGAGAGAAAGAACACCTCAGAGAGAAGGGGGAGTTGAACGGGGGGCTGATCGAGAGAGTCAACCACCACTCTCAGGTGTTAGAACACAGCCAGTAGTCAACATACCCGGGAGAAAAGTTATGGTTCTGCCCCATAGAGCACAGTACCTCAACTGGCATGCTACGGTGCTCCTATCATGTTCCTCTAGCATTTGAGGTCATCGACAACACACACTACCTACGTTGAGATGGCTACATTCTAAACTGGCATGTTATGGTGCTCCTACCACAGGCCTCTAACTAGCATTTGGGAGGCCGTCTACATACAGTACCTTGAAATGTTCCAAAAAAGATCTGGTTCACGTTGGTTCCAGTAGGAATTGGCGTAGTGTGTGTGTGTGAGAGGTCATGTGTTCTAACATCTTCTCTCTCGCTGTCTGTCTCTAGTTTCTTAGCACCCTGTTTGCTCCTCTGAACTTCATCATGGAGAAAGTGGAGAGCATCCTGCCATCCAGTCTGTGGCATCAGCTCACACGCATCTGACAGTGACCAGCCTCGCCCGGACTTGACTGACACACTCTTTGTGCCAATATCATGGATTAGACGGACAGTGAGGATGGATTGGAAGAAAAGGGAAACATGGAGTTCTGAATTGCTTTTGACTTTATTTGATATGTTTTCATTTTGTCTTCAAATCTCATGTAAAACCGTTTTTTTGTTGTACAAAAAAAGGTGATCAATTGTCATCATTAAAAAAGTGGAAAAATACATAAAATAAAGGACTTTTTGTGTATAGCAATGTCTAACCTGCCATTTTGATTGTGAAGCATATCAACATTTTAATAAATATTGGATCATAGCTGCAGGTTAGGTGACTAAACCGTGTTCTGTAACTGGCTGGTTGAGGAAAGGGGGGTGTGGTCAGGTCTGCAATCAATTTCTAACAGATTCCATAAACTATATAGACATTTGGTTGTTTAGCGGCAAAACAGACGGGGATTGGCTTAGATAGTTGACAACGTCCCCAATGTTTATTGTAAAGAAATACATTTGCACAATGAGCACTTGTCTCTCAAATACATCTTTCCAGTTGTTGGTTAGCTAGCTATCTAATTTTAGCATTGACATCAGCCAAAACACCTCAAAACAAGACCTGGTATCAAGAATAACATGAAACGAGCCACTTACGATTCCCCACATGGCAGTTTCTTGTCATTCTTGCTAGCAATCTGGCCATGCAGAATCACACCACGCTGACTTCTGCCCCATGGAAGTGCACACACAGTTTGTGACGTGGTCAGCTAACCCATCTATACTGAACTTTCTTTTAAATTACATAAAGTTTGTATTTACATAAAGGTTATTTTGTACTCGGGAAAAAAACTAGTAAATAAATATAATGGAATGTAAGGGAAGAACGAAATTAGATTGGGTATCTTTGGACTGTAAAAGGGCATTATTGGCGGAGTAGCCGACATGTGGCATAGGGGCCCATGGTCAAACGTAGTGCACTAAAGAGGGAATAGGCTGCCATTTCAGACAGACGTTGTGCAAACGGTTGGTTGGTGGTTCGCAATGGTCACGTCTGGGCCTTGCAGGTGTGCACATCCACATCTAGCTTGCAGTCCCGGCAGTGTACAGCGCAGCACCAGTGGAACTTGCACTCACACTTGGTGTTGCGGCTGAGGTGCGATGTGTCGTAGCCCCGGCCACAGCACATCACCTCGCAGCTGTCCACGCCGCGAGATGTCCGGTTGCATACCCGCCCGCCTGTCCCCACCGAACCTGAAGAGGGTGAGAGAAATGAAGAGACAATGTACAGACGGAATATACGCGAGTCAGTCATTCCTAAAGCTTGTTTAACCTTGTGACCCACATACAACCCTTTTCAAATGTGCTTATATCTCGCCAAATATACTTAATCAAAATCCTTGCAGCCTAGCTGCAGTCCAGAGATTAGCTGCAATAGAGTGATATTTGGCAAACAGCGGTCTAAGCCCCACGACCCTACAGGTATTGACATCATTCCAATAGAACACAGCATACTCAATCTAAACTGGGTAGACACGGACTGAGGGAGAAAGCAAGGGATGGGAAGGATAAGAGGATGAAAAGAGGCAGGATGGCGGAGGAGAGATGAGAGATTGATGATAGAAGCCATCAGCTGGGGCTCAGGGTCTTCATCAGGTGTTAATTTTCCAGGCGCCTTCATTCTGCGTATACCCTGGCTGGCACACAATCTCACTGGCGCAAACACACACCCTGTTGGCTGTCACACACTCTTGGACCTCCTATCATCTCAGAATGAGGACGCTGCAAGGGCGTCTGACAGGCTTAATGGACTCACTCCCAGAAATCAGCCCATAATACAATTACACGAACTGATCAATAAATTGTGAATATTCATCTCGAGGCCTCTACTCAAACCTCAATAGTCTAAAGTAGCTTCCTTAGCTCCTTCCTTTGCATTATGGTGAAACCCCTGGACAGGTGAAGGTAAATGTCCTGTCTTAAAAGGGGCTAGCTAGGGGTCGATTTGGGATTGGGAACAGACCATGTCTGTTCTAAGCAGCCTATTTCTATGCCCCGCTGCTCTTTGTCCATTTGACTCCACCTGTTCCTCTGCTGAGAAGGAGGAGTGAGGTAGGTATAGAAAGAGGGAGAGCAGCCAGGTCATGTCTGGGCACGGCGAGACTCCACCCACTCCTGACAACGTTCAGTTCTCGGTATGCTGTACTGCTAGGGGTGACGTCAAACACTCTTCCCCTCTCCTTTCTCTCTCGCTCTTGCTCCCTCTCTTCTCTCCTGGCGTCTGCTTATTGAATTATGATGAGGGGGCGCCGAGAGATGAGTTTAGCACCTGAGCCTCCATGCGGCTGAGGGAAATTGATTTCACACTTCGGAGAGGCACAAGGGGGTGCAGTCTCCACTGTGTGTGTGTGTATGTGTGTGTAGTCCCAGATGACTGGCGCTAATGTCTGTGGAGAGAGGTTCTCACAAGATGGGCGCTGATCAGTGAACTCCCCATGCTCACATGTACACAGTCCATAAAAGGGCCTTCGTGCACTGGAACTGTACAAATCAGTGTTCAAAACAGGACCCTCTTCCAAAACACACACTTCCAAACGCACGCACTCTTCAAAACACACTTTAAAACAGAACTGTACAGTCGTGGCCAAAAGTTGAGAATGACACAAATATTAATTTCCACAAAGTTTGCTGTTTCAGTGTCTTTAGATATTTTTGTCAGATGTTACTATGGAATACTGAAGTATAATTACAAGCATTTCATAAGTGTCAAAGGCTTTTATTGACAATTACATGAAATTGATGCAAAGAGTCAATATTTGCAGTGTTGACCCTTCTTTTTCAAGACCTCTGCAATCTGCCCTGGCATGCTGTCCATTTACTTCTGGGCCACATCCTGACTGATTGCAGCCCATTCTTGCATAATCAATGCTTGGAGTTTGTGGGTTTTTGTTTGTCCACCTGCCTCTTGAGGGTTGACCACAAGTTCTCAATGGGATTAAGTTCGGGGGAGTTTCCTGGCCATGGACCCAAAACATCTATGTTTTTTTTTTGTTCCCCGAGCCTTATGGCAAGGTGCTCCATCATGCTGGAAAAGGCATTGTTCATCACCAAACTGTTCCTGGATGGTTGGGAGAAGTTGCTCTCAGAGGATGTGTTGGTACCATTCTTTATTCATGGCCAAGTTTCTTAGGCAAAATTGTGAGTGAGCCCACTCCTTTGGCTGAGAAGGAACCCCACACATGAATGGTCTCAGGATGCTTTACTGTTGGCATGACACAGGACTGATGGTAGCGCTCACCTTGACTTCTCCAGACAAGCTTTTTTTCCCGGATGCCCCAAACAATCGGACAGGGGATTCATCAGAGAAAATTACTTTACCACAGTCCTCAGCAGTCCAATCCCTGTACCTTTTGCAGAATATCAGTCTGTCCCTGATTTTTTTCCTAGAGAGAAGTGGCTTCTTTGCTGCCCTTCTTGACACCAGGCCATCCTCCAAAAATCTTCACCTCACTGTGCATGCAGATGCACTCACACTTGCCTGCTGCCATTCCTGAGCAAGCTCTGTACTGGTGGTTCCCCAATCCCGCAGCTGAATCAACTTTAGGAGACGGTCCTGGCGCTTGCTGGACTTTCTTGGGCACCCTGAAGCCTTCACAATAATTGAACCGCTCTCCTTGAAGGTCTTGATGATCCGATAAATGGTGCAATCTTACTGCCAGCAATATCCTTGCCTATGAAGCCCTTTTTGTGCAAAGCAATGATGACGGCATGTGTTTCCATGCAGGTAACCATGGTTGACAAAGGAAGAACAATGATTCCAAGCACCACCCTACTTTTGAAGCTTACAGTCTGTTATTCGAACTCAATCAGCATGACAGAGTGATCTCCAGCCTTGTTCTCGTCAACACTCACACCTGTGTTAACGAGAGAATCACTGACATGATTTTGTGGCAGGGCTGAAATGCAGTGGAAATGTTTTTGTGGATTCAGTTTGTTTGCTTTGCAAAGAGGGACTTGGCAATTAATTGCAATTCATCTGATCACTCTTCATAACATTCTGGAGTTTATGCAAATTGCCATCATACAAACTGAGGCAGCAGACTTTGAAAATTAATATTTGTGTCATTCTCAAAACTTTTGGCCACGACTGTACATCAGTCATCAAAACAGCAAAGATGGCCTACTGTAAGATTGAGTGTATCTCAATAGTCTAAACCATCTTTGTTTCCTTGTATCCTTTCCTTCATTTGCACTGACATGAAAGACCTGTTCTCCAGATTACCTTCACAAATCCTGTGACTTTAGGACAGTGTAATGAGGGAGAGGAGACAAAGAGAGGAAGCAACTTCAGAAAGGCCCCCCAGGTCTACATTAGGGGTGGTTGGCTTTGATGGGAAAGTGTGTGTGTGTGTGTGTGTGTGTGTGTGTGCATTGCTCCAGAGGGGGTAATTTATTACAGTGTGCAGCAGGTCGGGTTTCATCCCAAAGAACTGTGTAATGGCCCTTAAACTGGCCGACACCCGATCGCCTCGGATCACCTGCTGCCTGACAGGCACCCAGGTTCTCCGGATCACACACACTTTTCTCCCCTTCTCTCTCTGTCACACCCACTTTCTTTTCTTACCATCTCACTCACACACACACACTTCTCCCCTTCTCTCTCTGTCACACCCACTTTCTTTTCTTACCATCTCACACACACACACACACACACTTTTCTTCTCTCGCGCACGTACACAAACGCATTCCCTCTTTTTTGCACTTACTCACACACTCTACATCTGGTGTTATCCAGTGCAGCATGAAGAATAACCCTAGGGTACAAGAGACTGAGCGCTTACCCTCTGAAGATATTACCACATACTGAAGATATTATGGACAAGTAGTATGGTGGTCTACTCTACAGACAGACAGTCATGTCAGATGTCAAATAGACAGAAAGCACTCACAGTCTAGTCAGTCTCTTTGCTTGCTTGTCTGTCTGTCCGTCCAATGTCCGTGTATATAACTGCTTTGAACATCGAGAGCTGTGGAGTAAATCTGAAAACGCCAGACTCACCGGACTCTTGGTCTCGTATGCAGTAGTCTGGCGAGTCCTCGAAGTAGACCAGGTCGTTTTTGCTGGGCCGTTTGAGATGCCGCTGTGCGGTGGTGAAGCCCGTGCCATACTGGTTCATGACCACCTGCACTGCCCCGTTGTAGCGCCGCCGCAGATGGTCGCCCGTGCGGCGGAAGTCGGCCAGGGCCAGCCAGCAGGTCCGTACACTGCAGGAGCCGCTCACGCCGTGACACTTACACTCCAGAGACATTAATCGCTTCACTGCCTGGGAGATGAGGAGGGAGAAGATGCAAGTCAGGGATCTAGGTGTGTGTCAAGTTGGTGGTAGAGTGGTGGTAGGACGTTAGGGTGTGTGTATGTGTGTGTTAAGGACTTGGTAACAGTCGATATACTTCCTCTAGATCAGTGTTTGACTACTTGATTCAGGTGTGAATAGTTCAGGAACAATAAAAAAATATATATGTAAAATGTCTGGTGATTCCTCTCAACGCTGATCTAGATCCAGTTGGTTCTGGACCATCACCTCTAGTGTGTATGAACTTTGAACCCCACCTTCCTCCCGGCGCGGTTGTTGTGAAGGTTCATCAGAGCCCTGGCATCTCGCTCCTTCCGCTCTTTGGCATCTACAAAGGCCTGGCTGAACCTCATGGCGTGCTCCACGTGGTCACTGCAGCCGCCCCAGTCGAACGCCCCCTTGGCGTCCTGGGACGAGCCCTTCTTGGTGGGGTCGCAGGAGCACGACTGCAGCTCTCCCTGGCTGCAGGCTCGGGTCAGGGTGTGGACCACCCCGGCCGAGGAGATGGCGTACACAAAGGCTGCTTCACGACTGCCTGGAAGAAAGGGAGAGAAGGATACTGGATGAGCATTAGTCGTGTGACAGGAAGGACATACAAACACAGGTAACATCGTACACACAAGAGTTGTGTTTTTTTACTGCCTGGGGGAATAGGGGGTGGCTAAGCACACTGGTTGAACACACACACACTACACACACGCTTGGGACAGCATGCACACCAGATGGGATAAATTACGTGGACACGCGTATTAGGCATACCGGCCGGGCCAAGGCTCAAATGCACAAAAGCATACATTTGCTCATTGTACACACTTAGAAATTACACAAATATGCAGATCTAAATTGTATAACATCTAGTAATCCCATAAAGATGCATAGAAAGTGTACAGAAATCGTGCATTACGTAAATGTTATTTCCATAATCTCACTTGGGAGTGTCACAGTTCAAATAGGATCTTCATTGGAGCTTCAACACAAAACAGAAAGAGGTAGCTGGTGCTGTTGGTGTACCTGCATGAATACGGTCTGTTGCTGCTTTCTTTCAAGTCTTTTATTTCATGCATGGCAGTGTTTTGCTTCATCTAACTCTGAGATGGATAAATGGGTAACATTTACCAGCAGTGGTCTGATAAAGGACCCGTATGACCTGACTGCACTTGTAACTGATGAGAGATCTGTGGGATCAAAGGCTATAGATGACAAGAGGTGTGTGTGTGTATGTCTGTCTGTGTGTGAGTTGGTGTCCAGTCAGGAAACATCCAACTTCTGTGGGTGAGTGTCTTTAACACGGTTAATAGGGAGAATAAAACAACCAAACAGTGAGAACATAAAATTACAAATAAATCCCAGTAATTGTTTTAAATTAGCGTCCTGACATTGACAAAAAAAAGTAGCTATCACGGTACCACAGCGATAATGCTGCCAATCAGAGCATCTTCCTAATGTCGTGTGACACAACCAGAGCTGTGCCTGGGAAGTATGAACTCCACAGGCCCATTTAAATAAGGTGAATGCACCAATTTGTAAGTCGCTCTGGATAAGAGCGTCTGCTAAATGACTTAAATGTAAATGTAAATAACCAGATTACACTGAACTCTCAGGGCCAGTTTCCCAGACACATATTAAACCTAGTCCTGCACTAAAAAATACTTTCAATGGTGAATCTCCATTGAAAATGCTTCTTAGTCCAGGACAAGTCTTAATCTTTGTCCGGGAAACTGGCCCTTAAAGTTCCACCTCAAATTAATTTCGAGCGAATATAAGAGCAGGACTGGAGCATGATGCCCAAAACAATTACCAATTCAAGTTCTATGATCCCACCCTCCCCAAGGTCTCGAGTGGATCCTGAGATTTATACCAATTAAAAAGAGATTCCAAAATTGAGCGGACTGATTAGTCCATAGTTGGTCAGGTGACGAGATGGGAGGTGACAATTTCTTATTCCAGACTCCCCACATTCGTCAGGCGTGGCAGTTTTATAAACACGCCGCGCATTGGATCAGAAACCGATCAGAGCAGCAGGCACGCGCGTCAACTTGATAAATGTATGACAGTAAAGTGAGACAATGCATGGAATGCAATGCAAGCACGGGGGAAAACATCTGTTAGGGAAGAACATGTATTTCACACGAATTCTTTCACTTTGATAAACGCTAGAAGAACTTTATAGGTTCACCACTGTGAAGAATTGGTGGGAGAAAAAGCGCATACCATTTTGCCATTGATCTAGGAGCCTATAGTCTATAGCAGATGTGAATGATAAGATCACCATTTACAAGCCTATTGTGCAGACGTGCGTGTCTTGTAAATGAGGACAAAGATGAGTAGCCTATATCACTTTCCCAGGACATAACAGAAACAACCCAGCATATCAGCTATTTCAGGGGTTTTCACATTTTTCTTGCAAAGGGACCCACGCCTAGGCAAACCGGCGACCCAGGGACACCCGTCATATGCCATGTCAAAAAGTAATGTCTTATCAGGTGAATGATAACGGCAAGTAGAAGTAATTTATTGTAAAAATTAATTGATTTTGTGGGCAGTTCATACCTGTATTTCAGTCAGAAAATATAAACCTACATCTGCGCTCGATACATGTAATAGCTTAAATACATATTCTTAAAGTAGGGCTTACATGTGCGGTTTTTTCTCCCTCTCTCGCGCTCAATACTTACTACGCAGCAGTAGGCGTCCGAACACATTGTGGTCTCGCTCTATGGTATTGCAGTTCCAGCGGTGGTTCTGAAACTGATGTTGGCACTCCCCGATCCAGTCTTTAATCCCGGCTCCGATCGCCTGCATAATGTTGGGATGCTGGCGGCACAGCTGCCGCTGTTTGTTGACTAACCCTGGGATGTTGTCGCACATCACTTGCGAACCAAGGGTTCCCATGTACCTGCATACAGTGGTGGAAAAAGTACCCAACTGTCATACTTGAGTAAAAGTAAAGATACTTTAGTCATTTTCTAATAAGATAAAAGTAAAAGTCACCCAGTACAATTATACTTGAGTAAAAGTCAATGTATTTGGTTTAAAATATACTTAAGTACCAAAAGTAAAAGTGTAAATCATTTCAAAATCCTTATATTAAGCAAACCAGGCACCAGTTTTTATATATGTTTTGAATTTCGGAAAGCCATGGGCACACTCCAACACTCAGACATAATTTAGAAACAAAGCATTTGTGTTTAGCGAGTCCGCCAGATCAGAGGCAGTAGAGATGACATGGGATGTTCGGTTGATAAGTACGGGCATTTCACTATTTTCCTGTCCTGCTAAGCATTCAACATGTAACAAGTACTTTTGGGTGTCAATGAAAATGGAGTAAAAATTACACTATGTTCTTAAGGAATGTAGTGAAGTAAAAGTAAAAAATATAAATAGTAAAGTACAGATACCCCCAAAAAAACTACTTAAGTAGTACTTTAAAGTATTTTTACTTAAGTACTTTACACCACTGACTGCATAGAAAGTTGAGGTTTTGGCTTGGACCATGCAAATGTAATCTGTTTTAATGTCCTTGTGGCAATGATGGGTTATTTAAAAAATAATGGAAAAACTAGGCTTCTATAACACTCAAATAAAGGAATAGAAAAGTATCTGCCCTATAAAATGTGTCCAAATTAAAGAAATGCATGCATGTCTAATGTTATTGGGGGATACATTATATTATTTTACACTTAATTTTTGACAATAATTCAACTAGTTTAATTAAAACAATAATTGAAAGACAGATCATAGCCTACAGTATACGTGTCCTTGACTATTATACAGTTCAGACTTCATTGTGTAGGCTATAATTATTTTTGATATAGCCTATAAATCACTGCATAATATTTAATATTCAATTAACTTTACACTTGCATTAAATGGTTGGTGCTATGTTCCATTTTTTTTTTGTCTTACTCACCATAAAGATCCGCCGACCCTTGACGTTAGCCAGCAGATTACTACAGATAAATAAAAACATTTTCCACTTGGCAATAAATTCATATTACTAAAAGTTTTGTCGGTGTGCACATTCAGGCACTTGTACTGAGCATTTCCATGAGTAAGAAAACAACACAGGCGCGCGGTCAGACAGGAGTCTTGACAGCTTCTCGATTGCACAAATCAAAGTTCTACTTTGTCTTGCATTAAAAAATAAATCGATCAGAAGAGGTTTACCGCCCGGATGGATCTTTGTACATATAAACCATAACGCTTATATGACAAAGAGAATGGTAAAAGAAGCTCATTAGATATTGGAAGCGCATGAGATATTGAGTCGATCTAAAGTTAACAGATATTTGCAGTGTAAAGATAGGCAGATGATCGTTTGCTATCAGGTTTAAATTGCTTACACAAGGGGTGGGCGCAGTCCTGTCTCAGGAATGAGGTGAAGAAATTAGATGTCTGAAAGTATCTGTTCAGGCTAGCTTGATACCAGACACAAGTTTGGCCGATTTCCAAGCGGCAAGGTGTAGAATGTGGTACGAGGTAATGTGTTAAACCCTGAGCGTTTTAACAAAAACAATCAAATTGACGTGTTTAGAAGGAACTGGTGCGCTACAAACGTGCTTAGTTATGCTTATGCCTATAACACACAGTCGCCAAAAAGTCCAGAAATGTACAGCCATGACGCCATATTATGCACACAGGTTAAGAATTAGACGAGATGCGGCCATGATGACTAATATTATTTGCAGAAGTTAAATGCAGATTAATCAAAGGCCGCCCAAAAGTTTGGGTGCATTTATAATTAGATTATCAAATTCTTTTGAACTCGTTTCGCGATCTGCTCGATTGTCACATTGTATTTCCTTTATCTTTGATCTCCGCTTCGTGCAAGTGATTTAATGTTCCCAATCCCGTTTTGTCTTTGTAATTGGGTGGTCTGGTGCTCGGTCTCCTGTTGGGATGAGGTTAAGGCTGAAATTGGATTCTCTCATGATCTTCGTGGAAGAAACGAACAAGACGCAGGACAATTAATAAAAATCAACATTCCTCCAGTAGAGAAACGTTATAATGCTTAGTATAAACTCCATTTGCAGAGACAAAAGATTAACATAGTATTTTTTTCAATTACATGTATCAACCCTTGAAAAAACAAAACAAAAACTGTTAGAAATTGTAAACAAAATGTAAATTGAAAATATATATTAAATGTATATCCAAGAAGAAATACGATATTTCCATAAAACAAACCATATTTACTTTATATCAGAACGTAATCAAATAGTTTTAGTCATATAGTCAACTAAAATATTTTAATCTTGAACAATATGTGGGAAGTGTATTTCACCGACAGTGTTCTAACATGTGCAGCAATTTAATGCAGTAAAATGCTGGATAAAGAACGTTTTATTTTATTTTCAAAAGCCCACAAAGGATTAAGAACAAAATAAATAAACTATTAAGATCCAAGTATACAAATAATAAGGAACGTCAATCAAAAATACTACAACTTTTCTTGAAAGGTCTGCATTTGAGATATTCTCATTTGGCATAATTCCTCAAACAGAAATGTCAATTAGATAAAACAATTAAGCAAATTGATTGATAACCTTTGACCTATGGCATCATTTATCCAAATGAATAGTGTTTGGATATTACGGGCAGAGTCGATGTCTATTAGTAAAAGAGCAGGCCTGCTCTGAGCATACTCAGTGCGAGCGTCTTCAGAACCCGTTTCCTCCAGTCGCCGTGGGAACCAGGTCGAGGAAGCGGGCAGGAACCTCCGGCCGGGTCCATTTTAGGAGGAGGAGGATCACAAGGGAACATGTGAGAAAGAGTAGGGTGGACACAAACTCGAGACACACACGTCTCTCTCTCTCTCTCACACCAGAGGATGTGAGCGGAGTGCATTGGGCTAGAGTCGAGTTGAGCTTGAGTAATTTGGCTGGAGCGTGGGCTTTCTCTACCGCTCCAATTTCGCTCCGGTATCGCTAAGTCACAAGCTAAAGCCATGCTCAGCCCAGCAGTATTCTTTTAATTAGGCCGATACTTTTGTATACCCCACCACTAATGCGCAGGGATGTTGATATGAGTCGACCAAGAAATAGGTCATACAGCCTGTGTAATTGATGGCAAGACAACCAAAGAGCCCATGCAGCAGCACCGGAGACGTTTTGGTTTCTATATAGGCTACTGTTGAACGAGAGGAGTAAGTTTGTAACAGTGCTAAAGTTGTCTATCAACTGTAAAATGTGAGTGCAACAGAGCCAGTTACAACTGAAGTATCTGATCATAAATAGAGTAGAGAAAAAGCTATTTGTTTTTTTTAACACAGTGCCCATGTAGCCTGTCGCCTATGTAGGTCCTTGTTCATAGCCTACAACATGTTGTTGTAATGTTGAAGCTTCTTATGATAGTCTACTTCAAATCCAAATGGTACATAGTCACAAAAGTAGATGGCGTGTTTGTTAAATTATCTTTTTTTTAAACAATGAATGGAGCTCATTTGGAGCAGGGGAAGGGCCATTGAGCGCCAGAGCGGTGCACAAAGACCACTCCGTGACCGGTGAGTGGGATTTCCAACAGCTCAACTCCGCTCACATACTCTGACACACACACGCCACTTCAAGTGGACATAATTACCTAATGAGACTCTGACCTAATCCTGACCAGACCCTTTTAGGGCTGCATCCCAAATTGCACCCTATTCCCTACATGGCCTTTGCTTTGAGTACACTACATCTGTGAGTCTTTTTAAATCAAATATATTTATTTAGCCCTTCTTAGATCAGCTGATATCTCAAAGTGCTGTACAGAAACCCAGCCTAAAACCCCAAACAGCAAGCAATGCAGGTGTAGAAGCACGGTGGCTAGGAAATACTCCCTAGAAAGGCCAAAACCTAGGAAGAAACCTAGAGAGGAACCAGGCTATGTGGGGTGGCCAGTCCTCTTCTGACTGTGCCGGGTGGAGATCATAACAGAACTGGGCCAAGATGTTCAAATGTTCATATATGACCAGCATGGTTGAATAATAATAAGGCACAACAGTTGAAACTGGAGCAGCAGCACGGTCAGGTGGACTGGGGACAGCAAGGAGTCATCATGTCAGGTAGTCCTGGGGCATGGTCCTAGGGCTCAGGTCCTCCAAGAGAGAGAAAGAAAGAGAGAAGGAGAGAATTAGAGAACGCACACTTAGATTCACACAGGACACCGAATAGGACAGGAGAAGTACTCCAGATATAACAAACTGACCCTAGCCCCCCGACACACAAACTACTGCAGCATAAATACTGGAGGCTGAGACAGGAGGGGTCAGGAGACACTGTGGTCACCTCCCTGACCAAGGCCCTTCTCCCCCGATTGCTCAGTTTGGCCGAGAGGCTAGCTCTAGGAAGAGTCTTGGTGGTTCCAAACTTCTTCCATTTAAGAATGATGGAGGCCACTGTGTTCTGAGATCTTCAATTACAGACATTTCTCGGTACCCTTCCCCAGACCTGTGCCTAGAGACAATGCTGTTTCGGAGCTCTACGGACAATTCCTTCGACTTCATGGCCTGGTTTTTGGTCTGACGTGCACTGTCAACAGGTGTGTTTCTTTCCACATCATGTCCAATCAATTTAATTTATCACAGGTGGACTACGTTAGAGTTGTAGAAAAATCTCAAGAATGATCAATGGAAACAGGATGCACTGAGTTCAATTTCAAGTCTCATAGCAAAGGGTCTGAATACTTATGTATACGGTATCTGTTTTTTATTTTTAATACATTTGCAAAACATTCTAAACCTGTTTTTGCTTTATCATTATGGGGTATTGTTTGTAGATTTGTTTTCCATTGAGGCTTTAGGCAAGTCAGTTAAGAACAAATTCTTATTTACAAAGAAAACCCACTGTTCCCCAGTAGGCCAACTGCCTTGTTCAGGGGTAGAACGACAGATTTTTTAAAACTTTTAGAATAAGGTTGTAACGTAATAAAATAGGGAAGTGGTCTGAATACTTTTTCCACATCTGAATGCCCTGTAGATTTATGGAACAGATCTATGATTTTACCAACCCCATAGATTGGAGATGGGCAGAAGCACAATCCTTCCATCTGGCCAGGCACTCTGTGTATGTGTGTTTAGGGGGGTGGGTGTCAAGACGAGCCCCAACAGATAAGATAAACTGGTGCGAGGGCCTGCCCCCCCCGGGCCCTGAGTAAGTCTCTCCAAATGGCCTCCGTTGGTTGTCAGATTCCTGTCTGACACCGCCAGCGTCCGGGGCTCCCAACCCCCCCTTCTTCCCCACCCTAACCTCCCCATCTCCACATTGACAGGACACTGTCACACTGTGTCTGAGTTATGGGCTGTGAGGACTCACCCTGTCAGAACCCTTTTACACACAGGACCCTACACATAGAGAGGGTGCGAAATGGGAATTGACCCGAGGTTGTGAGAAGGTTAGAATTGGACCTGATGGGAAGAGAGAGCAGTGAAAAGGTGTGCAGGGACAGATAGAGGAAACTGAGACAGGACTCTCATTCATTCAGTCAGAGTGGCCCAGTAAGGAAAGTGGAAATATTATAGCGGGGGCTCTTGAGTGGCAGGGCTGAAGTGACACACAGACACACAGCAGTCAGAGGTAAAAAAAATACCTACCTTGAGAGGCAGGTTCCTGAGACAGGTGACTTCTTTCTGCAGGTCTCCAGTCTGGACCACCAGTTCATTACAGATGGCCTGGGCTTCCTCCTTAGGATCCAGGGACAACACCAGCTGGGGAGTGGAGAGAGGGAGAGAGTTAGTGGAGCTGGAGAGAGTCCAGTCCAAAGAACAACCACAAGCCCCTACACTATACCTTGGCACTTCTTTTGATCTGAAAGTAATTGGATAAGTGTATGCAGTATGGCTAGATTTTAATAGTGAGCTTTCAGTTAGACACTATAGCACTTAATGATCAGTCCTTAGCCTGGTGCACACAAACACGCGTACCTCAGAGGCTCGACGGGGGGGGCTGATGACGTCCTGCACGTTCTCGGTCAGGCTAATCAGGAAGTTCTACAGCTCCTCACTCCAACAGGGAAGGACGCAGACACCACTATTAGACAGCTTCTCACTTACGGTAGACGACAATGAGCCAAAACCTCAAACAGGACATGGTTGTGGTTCACAGCCAACTCGCTGTTGATGAGTCTCTTCACACTTCGACCCCAAGTGTGTTTTAAGTATGACTGTCTGAGCTTAATTGTGTGGGTGAGCAGCACAACCTGTGTCCCTCCCAAACTCGGTCCTGGGGCCCCCCTGTTTCCCTCCCAAACTCAACCCTGGGGCAGCTCCGCAGTGCACATTTTTTTTTTTGCCCTAGAACTACTCAGCTGCTTCAAATGATCAAAGCTTGATGATGAGTTGGTTCTTGGAATCAGCTGTGTAGTGCTCGGGCAAAAACCAAAATGTGCACATGGGGGGAGGCCCCAGGACCGAGTTTGGGAAACCCTGCCCTATACAATACAGTACAGTACACCTAAACCAGGAGGGAGGGAAAGAGAGGCTGCCTGCAGCAGACAGACATCTCCCCCTATCTTCCCCTCTGCTCTCCTATCCCTGTACTAAGTGTTGCAACGAGAGCCTATCAGTCTTTGGCGTGATAGATAAACTAACAGCGCTATAGTCCCAGGTCCCGGGGAGGAGATAGTAACTCCAATCTGACTGACACTGTTTACACGGCAAGCTGACAGAGTGTGGGCATCACAAAACGGCTGCTACACATGCAGGGAGAGGTACCATTTCAAATAACCTGTCAGCGAACACAGGACAGCGGAGCGATAGCAGCAACAACAACAACTGGAGCCTTGATGAACATGATGTACAAATCATTTGGATGTGACGTTTTTTTTTTTTTTTTTCTCGTTTCAATTTTTGTCGTTGTATATATTTTACTGTCGTTTTTTGAGTGATGAGGGGAAATACTGGACATTGGCCACACACAGGGTCTTATGTATTTGTATTTGTCTGTTGTGTAGCGGTCAGTTGGGTTTGACTATCTGTGTCAGTTGTCCCCCGGTATGAAAATCTCTGTCCCCCTGTCCACCCATCTGTCTGTCAGTACATTTTGTCATGTACTGCAGGTGGAATGCCGTCTAACATATACTACATGGCCAAAAGAATGTGGACACCCTTTCAAATGAGTGGATTTGGCTATTTCAGCCACAGCCATTGCTGACAGGTGTATACAATTGAGCAGACAGCCATGCAATCTCCATAGGAAACATTGTCAGTAGAATGGCCCGTACGGAGGAGCTCAGTGACTTTCAACGTGACACCGTCATAGGATATCACCTTTCTAACAAATCCGTTTGTCGAATTTCTGCCCTGCTAGAACTGCCCCAGTCAACTGTAAGTGCTGTTATTGTGAAGTGGAAACATCTAGGATCAATAACGGCTCCACTGCGAGGAAGTGGTAGGTCACAAATGACTTAAATGTAAATGAGTGCTGAAGCGTGTAGCATGTAAAAATCATCTGTCCTCCATTGCAACACTCACTACAGAGTTCCAAACTGCCTCTGGAAGCAACTTCAGCAAAATAACTTTTTGTCGGGAGCTTCATAAAATGGATTTCCATGAATGAGCAGCCGCACCCAAGCCTAAGATCACCATGCGCATTGCCAAGAGTGGTGTAAAGCTCACCGCCATTGGACTCTGGAGCAATGGAAACACGTTCTCTGGAGTGATGAATCACGCTTCACCATCTGGCAGTGTGACGGACAAATCTGGGATTGGCGGATGCCAGGAGAATGCAACCTGCCCAAATGCATAGTGCCAACTATAAAGTTTGGTGGAGGAGGAATAATGGTCTGGGGCTGTTTTTCATGGTTCTGACTAGGCCCCTTAGTTCCAGCGAAGGGAAATCTTAACTACAGTATTCAATGACATTCTAAACTATAGACATTATAAACTGTGCTTCCAACTTTGTGGCAACAGTTTGGGGAAGACCCTTTCCTGTTTCAGCATGACAATGACCCTGTGCGCAAAGCGAGGTCCATACAGAAATGGTGTGTCGAGATCGGTGTGCAAGAACTTGACTGGCCTGCACAGAGTCCTGACCTCAACCCCATCGAGCACCTTTAGGATGATTTGGAACGCCAACTGCGAGCCCGGCCTAATACCCCAACATCAGATCCCAACCTCACTCATTGCGCTGAATGGAAGCAAGTCCCCGCAGCTATGTTCCAACATCTAGTGGAAAGCCCTTCCAGAAGAGTGGAGGATGTTTTAGCAGCAAAGCGGGGACCAACTCCATGTCAATGCCCATGATTTTGGAATGAGATGTTCGACGAGCAGGTTTCCACATACTTTTGACCATGTACCAGCCCAACTAGAACATGAAATGGGCCACGTCAATATAACCCGGGTGAACTCTCTGAACAAGTGTAGCCACTACCTCCTGGGATGAGCATAGCCACATCCCTTATGCTGTATCTAGTGGTGTAATGTTTACAGTGTGGCCATCATCAGAGGATTTACCCCAGGGGATGTACAGTCTCTGTAAAAGTAGCCCGGGTATGCCTGACATGAAAAGTAGAGTAGAGGGGAGAACATGGCCGTAAGGCCTCAGGATTCATGACGTGAGGGACTGCAGGCAGACATGGTCGCTTGGCCTGAGAGCTGGCCTGTCATCAGTCACAGAGAGGCTGGAAAGAGGGAGGGAGGGAGGGGGGGGATTTCATTCCATCTCCTCTCACCTTACAAATCATTATGGCCCGCTTAAACCATTAGGACTCTTCTCTCAGAGACTTGAAGAGGCAGTGGGAGAATAACAGTGGGATCCGTCTGTCTGACGGATGACTTCCAGCACTCGAGAATGGACTGTGTACAGTATGCGGGGATGATGCTGAGACCTCGCCGGTGGGGAGGGGGTCCTGAATGTAATGTCTGAATCCTGGAGAGAGGATGTCCACAGCAGGGTTTCATAACCCTCTCCTCCTCCCCCCCCCCCAGACATTTCACATTTTAGTTTTAACCCTAAACGGCCACACCTGATTCAATTAGTCAAGTAATCATCAAGCCCTTGACTAATTGAATCAGGTGTGGCCGTTTAGGGTTGAAACTAAAATGTGATGTGTCTGGGGGGCTGTTGCGAAACCCTGGTCTTTAGGCTTATGTGTTTAAAAGTCTAATGCATGTGTAAACTTGGAAGGGATTACTCTAATAGAAAGAAAAAAAGATGTGTACTGTACCCGCTGTTTATGTTCTCAAGCTGGCTGAGTGTGTCCAGGTCGACCCGGTCCAGATGCATCTCCTTCACCACACTCAGAACCTTCTGCTGGTCCTCTGGGTTGGAGATACCAATCTGAGGAAGAATGCAGTATTAACACCTGGAAAACTCACCAGCAACCCTAAGTTAGCCAGGGTTTACATTGTGTCATTACAATATTACGGATGTACATTTACAGCCAATGCACTCATACTTGAATTGTGTCTCTTCTGAAAATGTCTAGTGTAAATGTGGCACAGGTGCAAACCTGACAGACATGGCGGCCTTTCTTACCTTCTCCCTGGTCATCCTTCTCCATGGTCATCCTTCTCCATGTTCATCCTTCTCCCTGGTCATCCTTCTCCATGGTCAATAAGTAGCTCCAAGTGATGTCATTTTCATTCCCAGAAAACAAATGATACTCTGCATAAAAAAATATCTATATAATATGACAGCTTCAAACCCTGGCCTGCACCCTGAGATGTACATTACAGTTACAGAATGTGTTTGTGTAGCTACCTGCTACCAGTATATAGTTGCGCCCCGCCATTCAGAGGTCGCCTGTTTTGCAAAAATTCTAGCAACTTGGGTGCTGCCATAGAGTTACATTAAAAGTGCCGATACAAGAAGGCTCAAGGAAGGAATCAGTGGCTAACTGCAAGCGGTTGCAAAGCAATCACTAGCCTGCTATTCAGTGGAGTGAGTGTGTGGTCCAAGTCTGGGTGTTTATTTATTTATTTATTTTTATTTCACCTTTATTTAACCAGGTAGGCAAGTTGAGAACAAGTCCTCATTTACAATTGCGACCTGGCCAAGATAAAGCAAAGCAGTTCGACAGATACAACGACACAGAGTTACACATGGAGTAAAACAAACATACAGTCAATAATACAGTATAAACAAGTCTATATACGATGTGAGCAAATGAGGTGAGAAGGGAGGTAAAGGCAAAAAATGCCATGGTGGCAAAGTAAATACAATATAGCAAGTAAAACACTGGAATGGTAGTTTTGCAATGGAAGAATGTGCAAAGTAGAAATAAAAATAATGGGGTGCAAAGGAGTAAAATAAATTAATTAATTAAATACAGTTGGGAAAGAGGTAGTTGTTTGGGCTAAATTATAGGTGGGCTATGTACAGGTGCAGTAATCTGTAAGATGCTCTGACAGTTGGTGCGTAACGCTAGTGAGGGAGATAAGTGTTTCCAGTTTCAGAGATTTTTGTAGTTCGTTCCAGTCATTGGCAGCAGAGAACTGGAAGGAGAGGCGGCCAAAGAAAGAATTGGTTTTGGGGGTGACTAGAGAGATATACCTGCTGGAGCGTGTGCTACAGGTGGGAGATGCTATGTTGACCAGCGAGCTGAGATAAGGGGGGACTAGCAGGGTCTTGTAGATGACATGGAGCCAGTGGGTTTGGCGACGAGTATGAAGCGAGAATTTAACCCTGTGGCACCCCCATAGAGACTGCCAGAGGTCCGGACAGCAGACCCTCCGATTTGACACACTGAACTCTATCAGAGAAGTAGTTGGTGAACCAGGCGAGGCAATCATTTGAGAAACCAAGGCTGTCGAGTCTGCCGATGAGAATGTGGCGATTGACAGAGTCGAAAGCCTTGGCCAGATCAATGAATACGGCTGCACAGTAATGTTTCTTATCGATGGCGGTTAAGATATCGTTTAGGACCTTGAGCGTGGCTGAGGTGCACCCATGACCAGCTCTGAAACCAGATTGCATAGCAGAGAAGGTATGTTGAGATTCGAAATGGTCGGTAATCTGTTTGTTGACTTGGCTTTCGAAGACCTTAGAAAGGCATGGTAGGATAGATATAGGTCTGTAGCAGTTTGGGTCAAGAGTGTCTCCCCCTTTGAAGAGGGGGATGACCGCAGCTGCTTTCCAATCTTTGGGAATCTCAGACGACACGAAAGAGAGGTTGAACAGGCTAGTAATAGGGGTGGCATCAATTTCGGCAGATAATTTTAGAAAGAAAGGGTCCAGATTGTCTAGCCCGGCTGATTTGTAGGGGTCCAGATTTTGCAGCTCTTTCAGAACATCAGCTGAACGGATTTGGGAGAAGGAGAAATGGGGAAGGATTGGGCGAGTTGCTGTTGGGGGTGCAGTGCTGTTGACCGGGGTAAGAGTAGCCATGTGGAAAGCATGGCCAGCCGTAGAAAAATGCTTATTGAAATTCTCAATTATGGTGGATTTATCAGTGGTGACAGTGTTTCCTATCTTCAGTGCAGTGGGCAGCTGGGAGGAGGTGCTCTTATTCTCCATGGACTTTACAGTGAGTTAGTGTTGCAGGAAGCAAATTTCTGCTTGAAAAAGCTAGCCTTGGCCTGTGTATAATGGTTTCTAGCTTCCCTGAACAGCTGCATATCACGGGGGCTGTTCGATGCTAATGCAGAACGCCATAGGATGTTTTTGTGTTGGTTAAGGGCAGTCAGATCTTGGTTGAAGACAGCAGAGGTGTATTTAGAGGGCAAGTTGGTTAGGATGATATCTATGAGGGTGCCCGTGTTTAAGGCTTTGGGGAGGTACCTGGTAGGTTCATTGATCATTTGTGTGAGATTGAGGGCATCAAGTTTAGATTGTAGGATGGCTGGGGTGTTAAGCATGTTCCAGTTTAGGTCGCCTAGCAGCACGAGCTCTGAAGATAGATGGGGGCAATCAGTTCACATATGGTGTCCAGAGCACAGCTGGGGGCAGAGGGTGGTCTATAGCAGGCGGCAACGGTGAGAGACTTGTTTTTAGAGAGGTGGATTTTTAAAAGTAGAAGTTCAAATTGTTTGGGTACAGACCTGGATAGTAGGACAGAACTCTGCAGGCTATCTTTGCAGTAGATCGCAACACCGCCCCCCTTGGCAGTTCTATCTTGTCTGAAAATGTTGTAGTTTGGAATTAAAAATTTTTGGTGGTCTCCCTAAGCCAAGATTCAGACACAGCTAGAACATCCGGGTTGGCAGAGTGTGCTAAAGCAGTGAATAGAACAAACTTAGGGAGGAGGCTTCTAATGTTAACATGCATGAAACCAAGGCTATTACGGTTACAGAAGTCGTCAAAAGAGAGCGCCTGGGGAATAGAAGTGGAGCTAGGCACTGCAGGGCCTGGATTCACCTCTACATTGCCAGAGGAACATAGGAGGAGTAGAATAAGGGTGCGGCTAAAAGCAATAAGAATTGGTCGTCTAGAACGTCTGGAACAGAGAGTAAAGGGAGGTTTCTGGGGGCGATAAAATAGCATCAAGGTATAATGTACAGACAAAGGTATGGTAGGATGTGAATATAGTGGAGGTAAACCTAGGTATTGAGTGATGAAGAGAGAGATATTGTCTCTAGAAACATCATTGAAACCAGGAGATGTCATTGCATGTGGGTGTAAGGGTCTCTTTTCCAAGCTTAAAAGAGAACATCGTTTAGCTCGAAAACTTTGAATACATGTCATGCTGTCAATCCAGCATGATTGCTGACGTGTTCAAAACAACTGGAAACTCAGAACTAGGACATCTCAGACTTCAGTGAGTTCAAGAAAACTGGGAACTCTGGAAAAACAACGAGCTCCGACCGGAAAAATACATTTTGAACGGTATTCCAACTCGGAATTCCAAGCAGGGAAAACTGTCCTCTTTCTAGAGCTCCGACTTGAAGATCACTGACATCATGATTCAACATTGTTTTTATCCGGGTTCCCAGGTGTCTTGAAAGCACCATAAATCCAGAGAATGCCAGACTTTGATGACAAAACTTGCCCACATAGACCGTTCAAGTGAGCACAGCACAACAAGGTGAGTCCAAAATATATTGTATGCTGCTGCATAAATGATGTAATATGCCAAGGAGGTATGTATATTGTAGCTAAGACAGTAATACTAAGTGTATGTTGTCTAGTAAGCTGTTAGTAGCCCATGTGCCTCACCCTAATAATTTGGTCCCTTTCCCCCCTCAACTGAGCTTACTGTTCTGACTTGGTGGTGCACATGTAGCCTGTAGCCTGTTTTAGAGAAATGTAATCATCAACTATTGTAAAAGCTTATATTGTCTGCTTATATGCCCTCTTTATTTAACCTACAGTTCTGACTTGGTGTACAGGGAGAACACTGTAAGAATGGCCCATGTTCTGAATTCTGTCCCTGTACATTTCAAAAGTGCTGAACAAATAGTTATATTTACGTCTGTCCTAGCTCACTCATTAATGTCTTAATCGAAATTATGGATTGCATCTTATCTGCTCGTCGTCCCTTATGCCATGGTTTGTACATGTCAATTGTCAGTAGAAACCACATATCAAATCAAATCAAATGTATTTGTCACATACACATGGTTAGCAGATGTTAATGCGAGTGTAGCGAAATGCTTGTACCTCTAGTTCCGACAATGCAGTAATAACCAACAAGTAATCTAGCTAACCATTCCAAAACTACTACCTTATAGACACAAGTGTAAGGGGATAAAGAATATGTACATAAAGATATATGAATGAGTGATGGTACAGAGCGGCATACAGTAGATGGTATCGAGTGCAGTATATACATATGAGATGAGTATGTAAACAAAGTGGCATAATTAAAGTGGCTAGTGATACATGCATTACATAAAGATGCAGTAGATGATATAGAGGACAGTATATACGTATACATATGAGATGAATGATGTAGGGTATGCAAACATTAAATTAGGTAGCATTGTTTAAAGTGGTTAGTGATATATTTTACATAATTTCCCAACAATTCCCATTATTAAAGTGGCTGGAGTTGAATCAGTGTGTTGGCAGTAGCCACTCAATGTTACCTCGCCTTCTGGATGATAGCGGAGTGAACAGGCAGTGGCTCGTGTGGTTGTTGTCCTTGATGATCTTTATGGCCTTCCTGTAACATCGGGTGGTGTAGGTGTCCTGGAGGGCAGGTAGTTTGCCCCCGGTGATGCGTTGTGCAGACCTCACTACCCTCTGGAGAGCCTTACGGTTGTGGGCGGAGCAGTTGCCGTACCAGGCGGTGATACAGCCCGCCAGGATGCTCTCGATTGTGCATCTGTAGAAGTTTGTGAGTGCTTTTGGTGACAAGCCAAATTTCTTCAGCCTCCCACTGTTGTGTCGTCCGCAAACTCGATGATTGAGTTGGAGGCGTGCGTGGCCACGCAGTCGTGGGTGAACAGGGAGTACAGGAGAGGGCTCAGAACACACCCTTGTGGGGCCCCAGTGTTGAGGATCAGCGGGGTGGAGATGTTGTTGCCTACCCTCACCACCTGGGGGCGGCCCGTCAGGAAGTCCAGTACCCAGTTGCACAGGGCGGGGTCGATGACGAGCTTGGAGGGTACTATGGTGTTAAATGCCGAGCTGTAGTCGATGAACAGCATTCTCACATAGGTATTCCTCTTGTCCAGATGGGTTAGGGCAGTGTGGTTGAGATTGCATCGTCTGTGGACCTATTTGGGCGGTAAGCAAATTGGAGTGGGTCTAGGGTGTCAGGTAGGGTGGAGGTGATATGGTCCTTGACTAGTCTCTCAAAGCACTTCATGATGACGGAAGTGAGTGCTACGGGGCAGTAGTCGTTTAGCTCAGTTACCTTAGCTTTCTTGGGAACAGGAACAGTGGTGGCCCTCTTGAAACATGTGGGAACAGCAGACTGGGATAGGGATTGATTGAATATGTCCGTAAACACACCAGCCAGCTGGTCTGCGCATGCTCTGAGGGCTCGGCTGGGGATGCCGTCTGGGCCTGCAGCCTTGCGAGGGTTAACACATTTAAATGTTTTCCTCAGTCGGCTGCAGTGAAGGAGAGTCCGCATGTTTTGGTTGCGGGCTGTGTCAGTGGCACTGTATTGTCCTCAAAGCGGGCAAAAAAGTTATTTAGTCTGCCTGGGAGCAAGACATCCATATGGCAAGTCCGCCATAACAGCTATGTTTGTTTCTTTAAATTTTAAAGGCAGTAAATGAGGCTGAATTAATTGTTACGCTGTATGGTAAACCGTGGGGTGTTGGGTTGAGCGTGCAAAGATAGAGACGGGAGATTTTTAGTCCGCAAAAACAACATTACTATGACAGAAAATAAACATATAGAAAATCACTTAAGTTTGGCTCAGTCCTTCTCTACTTTTGCTCGGGTGTCAGTCTCTCCCCATTCTCCCTCACGGTGTGCCACAGTGATCCTTTTATTTGGCCTCCACGGCTGGTTGGCACTTTCCCTAATTACCTCCACTTGGAGCTGTCTGTGTCTGGGTGCCCAGCTCCCGTATTCCCAGCAGAGGGAGCCAACGTCGCCTGACGTACCTCCCCTCTATTACCATCCCCCGGGGTAGACCTTCTGGGATACCACAGCTGCAAGAGAAGGCTCCGCTGATAGCCAGGTGTTGCAGTGGTAAGGAGTCACTCCATGGTTCTGAAAATAAATCTCTGCTGTTGGGACAGGTGTTTGTAGGCTCTAACAGTTTGTGGGCAGAGTTTGTCATCGTTATAGTGCAATTCATGTATTGTTTAGTGTTTCGCAGTGTAGTGGCTTTGCTGGCATGCATCTAAAACATATTTTTTTAGTTTGCCCCACCAAGATTTACAGTTGAAGTAGGACGTTTACATACACTTAGGTTGGAGTCATTAACTCATTTTTCAACCACTCGGCAAATTTCTTGTTAACAAACTATAGTTTTGGCAAGTCGGTGCATGACACAAGTATATATCACTTAGAATTCACTGTATCACAATTCCAGTGGGTCAGAAGTTTACATACACCAAGTTGACTGTGCTTTTTTAAATAGCCTTGAAATTTCCAGAAAATGATGTCATGGCTTTAGAAGCTTCTAATTGACACCATTTGAGTCAGTTGGAGGTGTACCTGTGGATGCATTTCAAGGCCTACCTTCAAATATGTGCCTCTTTGCTTGACATCATGGGAAAATCAAAAGAAATCAGCCATGACCTCAGGAAGAATACTGTAGACCTCCACAAGTCTGGTTCATCCTTGGGAGCAATTTCCAAATGCCTGAAGGTACAACGTTCATCTGTACAAACAATAGTACGCAAGTATAAACACCATGGGGCCACACAGCCGTCATACCGCTCAGGAAGGTGACGCTTTCTGTCTCCTAGAGATGAATGTACATTGGTGCAAAAAATGCAAATCAATCCCAGAACAACAGCAAAGGACCTTGTGACGATGCTGGAGGAAAAGGGTACAAAAGTATCTATATCCACAGTAAAAGGAGTCCTATATCGACACAACCTGAAAGGCCACTCAGCAAGGAAAAAGCCACTGCTCCAAAACTGCCATTTAAAAAAGCCAGACTACGGTTTGCAACTGCACATGGGGACAAAGAGAGTACTTTTTGGAGAAATGTCCTCAGGTTTGATGAAACAAACATACAACTGTTTGGCCATAATGACCATCGTTATGTTTGGAGGAAAAAGGGGGAGGCTTGCAAGCCGAAGAACACCATCCCAACCGTGAAGCACGGGGGTGACAGCATCATGCTGTGGGGGTGCTTTGCTACAGGAGGGACTGGAGCACTTCACAAAATAGATGGCATCATGAGGAGGAAGATTGAGATTTTGCTTCAATATATCCACAAGACATCAGTCAGGAAGTTAAATGGGTCTTCCAAATGGACAGTGACCACTAGCATACTTCCAAAGTTGTGGCAAAAAAGTAAAGTCAAGGTATTGGAGTGGCCATCACAAAGCCCTGACCTCAATCCTATAGAACATTTGTGGGCAAAACTGAAAAAGCGTGTGCGAGCAAGGAGGCCTACCTACAAACCGGACTCAGTTACACCAGCTCTGTCAGGTGAAATGGGCCAAAATTCATACAACTTATTGTGGGAAGCTTGTGGAAGGCTACCTGAAACGTTGCACCCAAGAAACAATTTAAAGGTAATGCTACCAAATACTAATTGAGTGTATGTAGACTTCTGACCCACTGTGAATGTGATGAAAGAAATAAAAGCTGAAATGGATCATTCTTTCTACTATTATTCTGACATTTCACATTCTTAAAATAAAGTGGTGATCCTAACTGACCTAAAACAGGGAATATTTACTCGGATTAAATGTCAGGAATTGTGAAAAACTGAGTTGAAATGTAGTTGGCTAAGGTGTATGTAAACTTCCGACTTCAACTGTACATGCTAAAATACGACACTGCAGTCGTATTGTGCAGAATCATTGATCAACAAATCACCTTTTTAAATCAACTACTCATAATTATTTGTAGATCAGTCAGTTTGCTCATGCCCTCGAACACAAGCAATGTGTTCTCAATAACTTACCTGGTTAAATAAAGACAATATATAAATAGGTTTAAGAGCATACTACATCAACCATCTGTTAACAGTCGGCCCATTAAACATTCTGCCTAAAATATTTTAGAACAGATAAACATTGGCAGTTTAAACAGGCCAGATTAGAACAATCTTCAACAGTGAGACATATGGCATGAGATAAAGGGATATTGTGCAGATTTAGCAGCTAGTCCCAAGACAGGACTAAACAAGTATGAAGGTTTTAATGGGAAAGGGCATTTCCCTTAATGTCCACTAGAGGGCCACAAATACACAATCATGGCTCCTGGCCTCCACTGACAGATGTGATGGGGCCTTTTCTCAATTCATCTTTCCTCGATTCCTCGCCTCCACTCGCCTCCTCCAATATGGTTGAGAAGAGGAGATGGGATGCGAGGAATAGTAAGACGAACTGAGGTTAAACCATGTTCTCCCCTCTTCTTGGAGGCAGCAGGGGGATCGGGGTCCCTCTTGAAGAACTTAGGAGGTCTCCTCGGAGATGGTCACCAGGGCATGGCCTGGGGACGCCAGGATCCTGGCAATTTGAGGGGGAAGAAGAGCAGATATATTTGATATAATGTTGAGATATGACCTTTTGTTGTGTCCTGAAACTCTTCCCCATTTGATTTAGAATGGGTTTTACAAGAGACAGGGAAAATGGACTACCATTTCAAACTGCGTGGTAAACCTAGTTTTGCTGTGGTCAAAGTGGTGGTTGATGTTTACCTGTGGTTGTTTTGAATGCCAGAGTTATGTATTTAGTTTGACCACAACTATGTACACAACTAAGTGGTTTGATTTGTTTTTACCTGTGGTCGTTTGAAGACTTTGGCTGTGTCAGCAGCAATCTTTCCTGCTTTGGTCTTGTCTGCACCCAGCTAGAGAAGCTTGAGGACCGGCTCCTCTCTGCCATACTGCACCGCCACAGTCGGGACCTGGGGGTCAAAGCTCACAGGTTATCTACAATCAACATCTAGGACCATCCTATATACTTATCATTGAAGGCCCAGTGCAGTCAAAAAATAGATGTTCTGTTGTTTTATATTGACTTCTACACTAAGGTTGGACTAGTACTGTGAAATTCTGAAAATTCTGATAATTTCCTCTTAGTGTACGAGCTGTTTGAAAAGACCACATGAAATTTCAGCCTGTTTTGGTGGGATGGCTTTTTGGCCTGCCTGGTGACCTCACCAGGTGGTAAATTATTTAATAGACCAATAGGAAAGAGCGTTCCAAACCTCTCACTGCATTGGACCTGCAGAAATCTAATTAGAATAATCTTTAAAATCCCCATAGAAATCTGTCACTTTAAGCTAGAGATGTTTTTTCTTGCATTGGATGCGTCTCAATCCACCACATCCGTCAATGTCGCACTTCCGCATCTTCCTGAAAGGTGACCAACCTGGAGCGGTGATTTGTCAGACCATGAAACATCCTAAAAATGGGTCTTCTCACAAAATCGCCTGAGGCGTCCGAACAGTTTGGCTTACACACTATTATCACCCCTCCATGGAAAGATGAGTGTTCTCAGTTTTGATCTATGACCCCTACAAGTGTCTTGGGACTTGTCTGTAGTCGGTACAGCCGATCTGCCAACTTCTGTCTGTAGCGTCCAAGCATTTTGGGCCACACACTAATATGACCCTTTTGTGGAAAGATGAGATTCTCACAAACGGGTACATGTTGTTATGCTCTAGGATGCCCACATGCCTCACAAGACTCATCTGAAGGTCCCACAGTACCAGGTTTAAAAAATGAATGGAAGTACACCATATATACACAGAAGTATGTGGACACACTTTCAAATGAGTGGATTCTGCTATTTCAGCCACACACACACCTGTTGCTGACAGGTGTATAACATTGAGCACACAGCCATACAATCTCCATAGACAAACATTGGCAGTAGAACAGACTTATTGAAGAGCTCAGCAACACTCACTACCAAGTTCCAAACTGCCTCTGGAAGCAACGTCAACACAATAACTGTTTGTCGGGAGCTTCATGAAATGGGTTTCCATGGTCGAGCAGCCGCACACGAGCCTAAGATCACCATGAGCAATGCCAAGCGTCGACCGGAGTGGTGTAAAGCTTGCCGCCATTGGACTCTGGAGCAGTGGAAATCCATTCTCTAGAGCGATGAATCCAATTCAACATCTGGCAGTCCAACGGATGAATCTGGGTTTGGCGGATGCCAGGAGAACCCTACCTCCCCAAATGCATTGTGCCAACTGCAAAATATGGTGGAGGAGAAATAATGGTCTGGGGCTGTTTTTCATGGTTCGGGCTAGGCCCCTTATTTCCAGTGAAGGGAAATCTTAATGCTACAGGATACAATGACATTCTAGACGATGCTGTGCTTCCAACTTTGTGGCAACAGTTTGGGGAAGGACCTTTTCTGTTTCACCATAACAATGCCCCTGTGCACAAAGAAAGGTCCATACAGAAAAGGTTTGTTGAGATCGGTGAGGAAGAACTTGACTGGCCTGCACAAAGCCCTCATGTCAACCCCATCAAACACCTTTAGGATGAAATGGAACTGGCAGTCAAGTTGGGCGATAAGGCTCGACTGCAGCCTAATCGCCCAACATCCATGACCGACCTCACTAATACTCTTGTAGCTGAATGGAAGTCAGTCCCGACAGCAATGTTCCAACATCTAGTGGAAAGCCTTCCCAGAAGAGTGGAGGCTTTTATAGCAGCAAAGGGGGACTAACTCCATATTAATGCCCATGATTTTGGAATGAGATGTTTGACGAGCAGGTGTCTACATACTTTTGGTAATGTAGAGAATATATGGAGACTTTAGTGCCAACAATAAGGGGTTAAATACAAATAATTCCTCATCTTTCTTATATCTCTTAAATATAGGACAGACACTTCAGAACAAACTTCCTTTAGATTTGTCTGTTGTTCCATGTAGTGAATCTGTTATTTAATGCGTTTGTATGGGCTAATAGCAGTAAGGGGGCGGCAGGTAGGCAAGTGGTTAGAGCGTTGAACTAGTAACCGAAAGGTTGCAAGATCGAATCCCTGAGCTGACAAGGTAAAAATCTGTCATTCTGCCTCTGAACAAGGCAGTTAACCCAATGTTTCTAGGCTGTCAATTTAAATAAGAATTTGTTCTTAACTGACTTGCCTAGTAAAATAATAGTGTTAAATTAAAGAAAGTGTTTTATAGATTAATTTTATACTTCAAGGGGTCTTCAAATCAAATAGCTAAATGGTCCTTGATATGACATTCTTAAAACAATTCCATATGTACTGAACAAAAAATATAAACGCAACATGTAAAGTGTTGATCCAATATTTCATGAGCTGAAATAAAATATCATAGAAATGTTCCATTGACATAAAAAGCTAATTTTTCCTCAAATTTTGTGCACAAATATGTTTACATCCCTTTTAGTGATAATTTCTCCATTGCCAAGACAATCCAGCCACCTGACAGGAAGCTGATTAAACAGCATGATCATTAGACAGGTGCACTTTGTGCCGGCGACAATAAAAGGCCACTCTGAAAAGTACAGTTTTGTCACACAACACAATGCCGCAGATGTCTCAAGTTTTGAGGGAGCGGGCAATTGGCATGCTGACTGCAGAAATGTCCACCAGAGGTGTTGCCAGAGAATTTACTGTTCATTTCGCGACCATAAGCCGCCTCCGTTGTTTTAGAGAATTTGCCAGTACGTTCAACCGGACTCAAAAATCGCAGACCACGTGTAACCACGCCAGCCCAGGACCTCCACATCCGTCTTCTTCACCTGTAGGACCATCTGAGACCAGCCACCCGGATAGCTGATAAAACTGAGAAGTATGTTGTTGTTTTTTCTCTGTAATAAAGACCTTTTGTGGGGAAAAACTCATTCTGATTGGCTGGGCCTGGTTCCCCAGTGGGTGGGCGTGGCTCCCAAGTGGGTGGGCCTATGCCCTCACAGCCACACCCATGGCTGCGCCCCTGCCCAGTCATGTGAAATTCCTAGATTAGTGCCTAATGAATTGATTTAAATTGACTGATTTCCTTTTTGAACTGTAACTGCATGTTGCGGCTTAGACAGGACTTACACCAGGGTGCCCCAACTGGCGGCCGTCGGGCCGAATTTGGCCCGCGGGTGGTTTAATTTGCCCCCTCCAGGTTTTCCGAGCAACAAAAATATTAACAAAAATAACTTTTACTTTTTTTTTTTAAATGTTCATTGTTGGACACAAAAGACTGTAAAAATCTGTTCCCAAGTATTCCGATGCATAATAGAGAGACACGTGATCGTGTACAAACGCAAGCCAAGTTTGAAATGATTATGTTATAGTCAAAGATATCTGTTTGGGCTTCGTGTGGTCAATTCGCATTCTACGAACCATCCGCTCAAACAAACAAAATCGGCCCGCGGTTGAATCTAGTTGACGATCCCTGGCTTAGACTGCTATGGTTTAATCATCACAATGTCACTACTCATTAATATCAATCACAGTCAAAATCAAGGAAAGGAATGTAAAATCATTTGATTGGTGTAAACATAGGCTGGACAGAGTTTCCACTATATATGTTAAAACAGTCATTTTTTCAAATCTGTCTCCAAAGGGAAGTAAAAAATTCCACACTGGGGAGAAAGAAGGGATTGTTGGGATGCAGGGAGCACTGAGTTATGAAACCAAAGCGTTCTCTTATGCAACAGGCATCACGCCAGGTGAGGTGGGCACCATCCTTACTGTCTACCCATTTTCATCCTGGGAGTTGACCTCTGCCCCGTGAGACACCAGCAAGTTGATTACCTGACTGCAGCTGTCACGGGACACCAGCATCAGGGAGGTCATATGAGACCTGGGAATGGGAATAGAATAAAATATATTGTTTACTGTGCATTTTTGAGAGAAGCAGACATTTGTCTTCTCCCAAGCTAAACTTGTCTCCTGCCTATCTGGGTAAGAAATAATGAGTGGTAGGACTGGTTTTGAACACTTGAAACCACTGGAGGGCAACAGACACCAAGCCCTCAACTTGAGTGACCAACTGCAGAAGGGTTTTCCAAACTCAGCGCCCCCCCCTGGAGGCACGGTTCAGTTTCCACCCTAGCACTACACAGATGATTCAAATAACTCTCCGCCAAGCTGGGGGGGGTGGAAACATACTGTAAGGGAGCAATTGTTTTCAAACACACACTGCGGCACATGGCTTTGACAGCTTTAGGGTAACATAAAAACATATGCTACTTTAAGTTACAATAAGTAAAACAACTATTGTAAATTCTGTATTACTTAGTGATTCACCACACTGTTTGGCCCAAACAAGCTATGCTCTAGGTTTAGGTTAATGAGACTTGGCACCCAAAACACAATGTTATTGGGCAAGAGTGAGGTAGCCCATGCCACTGATCACCCGTCCCATTGTGCCAAAGTTCAGTATGTTGAGCAACAAACCGGCAAGTGTAAATAACCATTGATAAAACTCAACTTTGTCACCCGTGACTCAGTCAGAACAGAGGGTAAGAAACTACATCAGTCCAGAGGTGTGGGAACGCCCTATGGTCATTCATCACAATGTGACGTTTCCCAGGGCCAGAGGGGTGTGTGTGTGTGTGTATTGGTGACATCTAGCCCCAGAGTCAGGGGCATATTAATCCTCATCCTGACATATTCCAGGCATTCACTTTTTACTTCCTCTTTGACTACATGAGACATGACAGGCTCCCGAGGGTCACTGAGGGTTTTAGTTCCCTGAGAACCTGTTTTCCCAAGATGTTGGTCTCAGTGGCAAACAGGTGGCAAGGTTGTTCGCTCGCCGCGGGGGTGCAGCCAAAGAGTGAAGGGGTGGTGTGTGTGTGTGTTTGTACTTTAAGTGTTTTTGATCACCAGTTCCCACACAAGAGCAGAGAATCGATACAAAGACGTTTTTTTTGTTGTTGCAAAAAGCTCAAAAAGGTTTCAGCTGAAACTGATTTCCAACTCTTATCCAGCTGACGGGTCATTAGGCGGCAGGAAAAAGCTTGACATTCAGCTGGTATCCAAAAAGTTTTTACAAGCCAGAGGACAGGTACAGGTTGCAGAGGACAAACTAGAGATCATATAGCCTATTGTGCATGCAAAAACCCAACATTTTGCTCCTGAACAATCACAGAATCTTCAGGGGTTAATTTGTTTATGAGACTGAGGGAAGGAAATGCAGCTGGTATGAATTGCTGGTCAAAAACTCAGAATGTAAAAGCCAATGGGGTGGCGGGGAATATTTCTCTGCCCACAAGAACCCCTGGTCTTCTTTCTTCTCCTCCCTTTGCTGAAATTCAGTTCCCCCCCCCCTTTCCACTTGTCCGCATCCTCTCTGTCTTTTGTTACCGTTCTTCAAATATTTTGGCTGGAGAGGAAACAATCAATTTCCTACCCTGCCTGCTCTTGTTCACTCTCTGGCTGGTGTGTGTTGGAGGGCTCTGGGCGGTGTGTGTTGGAGGGCTCTGGGCGGTGTGTGTCGGAGGGCTCTGGGCGGTGTGTGTCGGAGGGCTCTGGGCGGTGTGTGTTGGAGGGCTCTGGGCGGTGTGTGTTGGAGGGCTCTGGGCGGTGTGTGTCGGAGGGCTCTGGGCGGTGTGTGTCGGAGGGCTCTGGGCGGTGTGTGGCGGTGGAGAGTTTGAGGGCGGTGGAGGTGAAAGGGAGAGGGCGAAGTTCAGGGCTTCATCCTTCGCTTGCCATGTGAAATGTCCACAGATGATGACAACGGGTAAGTGGTTCCAGAATCCCCCTCCCTCCTCTCTCTCCCTCACTTCTTCTTTCCATCCCTCCCTCACTCTTTGTGTCTGGGTAGCATCAGGCAGTGTACAGTACAGTGAGTTTAGGTGGTGGTGGGGGACGCTCCATGAATGTTTGTTTTTTGTCTGTCTGAAGAGGGCCTGGGTACATGTGCATGCAGATGCCATAACAGGACATTCCACACAGAAGACCAATGTAGACACACCAACCAACACTGACACACACACACACACACCGTACTCCATGTGTTGCAGTGGTGTACGGGGACAGTGTTGACAGCAAAGGAAGAAGTCTTAAGGTAGTCAAGGCCAGGATCAAACCCAGACATGGTTGCGAGGCAATGGGAAACACTGCCTCTATCATAGTACGTTCCATCACATTAAACAATGTATTAAAGAGCTATCAGAATATAAAGTGTAATCAGAACATATTATTAAAGAATTAGCATGACATCTTCTGTAATCTATTGTATATTATATTCACCCATACAATGTATATGAACAGGAACTTCAAACTGTACTGCATGTGACCTTTTGTAATCTGCACTTCAAAAATGACAGTGTGGTCCTTTTTTACGTCTAGTGAACTGAAATGAAATTAGTGTTTCACATTCATAGTCACCCAGGGATAGGAGGCTTGCATGTTCACATATCATTCCCTGTGCTGCGGAGTCTAAAATGTACTGTGTGTATCTTGTGATGATATTGAATGGAATTTCACTCTATAAAATGCACACAGACACACTCATTCTCATGCGCACACAGACACAGAGTCCCTCACTTGTTGAATGTGTTTGGGGTCAGCGTTTCTGGACAAGAGCAGCTCCACACACTTGACCATCTTGTCCTCGCTGGCAGAAGCCATGCATGCAGCCATCAGTACCGTGTACTGGTCTATGCTTGTGTGAGGACACAGACACACAGACACACACACACACACACACACACACACACACACACACACACACACACACACACACACACACACACACACACACACACACACACACACACACACACACACAAAACATAACAGCATTAGTACTGGGACATATATTCAGTAACCAATTATCCCCATTTTGCATATTCTTATTTAAATATTGCCAGTGATTCCATTCAATGATGACAACTAAACAACAGAGCATGTCAACGGATAAAGCATCCCATTACACATTAAATCATGAGTCATGACAATAATAAAGAGCCAGGCATCACACCAAACAGAGCAGGATGAGACAGGATGTTAGAATTGTGAAGTTGTTTGCATTCACGTTGATGTGGTCAATATTATTTTATCTTAATCTGGGAACTGTGGTGTTCTCTATGGGGTTGACTTCAGTGGAATTGTCTTATCTCTGACTCGGAACACGATAAGGACTCAGTAATTTATTCTTAGTATGGAACATGTGTAAAATACAGGGAATATAAAATCTGCTTTCTACTTTGGCACTGACTGACTGTGTGTGTTAGGGTTTCAAATGTTCCAGGTGTTTTACAAATGTTCCATCCCGAGATTAAATCACTTTTCTCCCGGGTAACCCAGTATTTCCCGCCAAAAGTGTAATTCTGAAACATATACTGTAAGTATGTCTGGATTTGATTAGAGCGTTGATCGGGATGAAAACTCAAGCCAGATGCTACCTGAGCCCTACATTACATACATTGTATAAGCCCTACATTAAATACATTGTATAAACCCTACATTAAATACATTGTATAAACCCTACATTAAATACATTGTATAAGCCCTACATTAAATACATTGTATAAACCCTACATTAAATACATTGTATAAACCCTACATTAAATACATTGTATAAGCCCTACATTAAATACATTGTATAAACCCTACATTAAATACATTGTATAAGTCCTACATTAAATACATTGTATGAGCCCAGGCCCAAAAAACCTAAATGATTATCCAATACATATGACATATGATAGGCTACTGCACATTGCGCATGACAGAAAAGTCCATAGATGTATGTTCTCTTGGGTAAATAAATGAAACCAGCTCCAGTAATCTTTTTGAGTGTGGACTGTATTCCTGTACTATATTGTTATATGAACCTAAATTATGAAGCTGGGAGAGAACACGAGATGCTGGTGCAGGACATGCGGCCTACAAAGTTACAAGTATAGGATCCCGAATTTGATCTTCATTTAGAAATATAATAGAGCCTATTTGACATGCGTATTACCTCCTCTTGCTTGCTCTATTGTTGCTTCATTCCTTTCTTACTCAACAGTTAAGTGAACCACGTTTCATTGGCCTTATCTTCATCATTGTAATGACGTGGTTGAATAATATAAGACTAAGACACGGATGGCTTTCACGTCTCTTCACGAAGATTGAATTTGTATTTATTAAGGATCCCCATTCCTGGGGTCCAGCAACAGTAAGGCAGTTATATATCATTTAAAATATAACATGACATTACATTTCGGGAACACTTTACCCAATACATCTAGTGTGTTGCCACTCCTCCACTATCACATTTTACAATACAACATCCATGTGTACATGTGTCTTATCGTGTGTGTGTGTGTGTGTGTGTGTGTGTGTGTGTGTGTGTGTGTGTGTGTGTGTGTGTGTGTGTGTGTGTGTGTGTGTCTTCACAGTCTCCGCTGTTCCATAATGTGTATTTGTATCTGTTTTTTAAAATCTGATTCTACTGCTTGCATCAGTTACCTGATGTGGAATAGAGTTCCGTGTAGTACTGTGTGCCTCCCATAGTCTGTTCTCGACTTGGGGATTGTGAAGAGACCTCTGGTGGCATGTCTTGTGGGGTATTCATGGGCGTCCGAGCTGTGTGCTAGTAGTTTCAACAGACACCTCGGTGCATTCAGCTAGCCAATACTTCTTACAAAAACTAGTAGTGGTGAAGTCAATCTCTCCAACCACTTTGAGCCATGAGTGATTTACTTGCATAACGCTGTCAGCGGTCTGTGTACTTTTAAGGGCCAGTCGTGCTGCCCTGTTCTGATCCAAAATGTTATATTCCGAGGTCCTTCTTTGTGGCACCTGACCACACAACTGAACAGTAGTCCAGGTGCGACAAAATTAGAGCCTGTAGGACCTGCCTTGTTGATAGTGTTTATTATGGACATACTTCTCCCCATCTTAACTACTGTTGTATCAATATGTTTTGACCATGACAGTTTTACAATCCAGGCAGTTTAGTCACCTCAATTTGCTCAATTTCCACATTATTCATTACACAATTCAGTTGAGGTTTAGGGTTTAGTGAATGATTTGTGCCGAATACAATGCTTTTAGTTTTTTAAATATTTAGGACTAACTTATTCCTTGCCACCCATTCTGAAAATAACTGCAGCTCTTTGTTAAGTGTTGAGGTAATTTCAGTGCCCTGTAGTAGCTGATGTGTATAGTGTCATCTGCGTACATTGACAAACTGGCTTTACTCAAAGCCAGTGGCATGTTGTTAGTAAAGATGGAAAAAAGTAAGGGGCCTAGACAGCTGCGCTGGGGAAGGATGGAGCTGAGTTTGCCTTTTTGCCCAAAATTTGAATTGTAGGTGCTCCAAAGCTTTTAACTATCATTCTTTGTCATGTATCTTTGTTTCATACTGTAGTATAGGTTATTCTTTATTCTCATGATTTCTCAATCTGGAATATGTTTGTGAATCGATTGTGCAGCCAGACTTATTTGCCATTCCTTTTGCCTCGTCCCTCTCCGCCATTACATTTTTAAATTCCTCATCAATCCACAGGGATTTAACCGTTTTTACAGTCCTTTTCGTAATGGGTCCATGCTTATTAGTAACTGGAATAAGTCATTTAAAAAATGTATGAAGTGCAGCGTCTGGTTGCTCCTCATTACACACCACAGAGCAACAAATATTTTAATGGTAATGGGTCTGAATAAATAACTGCTGTAGCCTATCGCCATCACACGTTCTCTCTTCTTTCCCTGTTATTTTGGCTGCTGTATTTAACATTCAGCAAACGAGAGCAAGCTTTCATCCCTCTTAAAATAGTCTATTAGTATAAGAAATGATCCCCCAAAAAATCAACAAGCTATTCTAGTCTAGCTTTTCCTGGGACTCCACAAGAGCTAAGGAGAGAGGCCAGAGGAGATCAGGTGCTTACTGCACAAGAGTGGAGACAGAGGTTACAAGTTAGAAGCATATGCAGATTAACCCAGTATTCATAAGCTAAATAAGGTTAATATTGCATTGAGGTTATTACATGAAAGAGGTAGGCTAGGACATCTATATACTATTCCTTCAGAAAGCATTTCCACCCCTTGATATATACCACATTTTGTGTTCCATCCTGAATTCAATCATTTTAAAAAATCACACCCATTTACACACAATACCTCATAATGACAAAGTGAAAACATGTTTTTAGACATTTTAACAAATGTATTGAAAATGAAATACAAAAATATCTCATTTACATAATTATTCACACACCTGAATCAATCATATGTAGAAGCACCTTTGCCGGCGATTACAGCTTTGAGTCGTCTTGGTTATACAGTGCCTTGCAAAAGTATTCATCCCCCTTGGCGTTTTTCCTATTTTGTTGCATTTCAACCTGTAATTTAAATAGATTTTTATTTGGATTTCATGTAATGGACATACACAAAATAGTCCAAATTTTTGAAGTGAAATGAAAAAAATGACTTGTTTAAAAAAATAAAATACAAATTAAAAAGTGGAGCATACTCACCCCCTTTGCTATGAAGCCCCTAAATAATATATGGTGCAACCAATTACCTTCAGAAGTACCGCAATTAGTTAAATAAAGTCCACCTGTGTGCAATCTAGTTGCCACATGATCTGTCACATGATCTCAGTATTTAAACACCTGTTCTGATAGGCAGATGAGTCTGCAACACCACTAAGCAAGGGGCACCACCAAGCAAGCAACACAATGAACACCAAGGAGCTCTCCAAACAGGTCAGGGACAAAGTTGTGGAGAAGTACAGATCAGGGTTGGGTTACAAAAAAAGATCCATTAAATCTATTATTAAAAAATTGAAAGAATATGGCACCACAACAAACCTGCCAAGAGAGAGCTGCCCACCAAAACTCATGGACCAGGCAAGGAGGGCATTAACCAGAGAGACAACAAAGAGACCAAAGATAACCCTGAAGGAGCTGCAAAGCTCCACAGCGGAGATTAGAGTATCTGTCCATAGGACCACTTTAAGCCATACACTCCGCAGAGCTGGGCTTTATGGAAGAGTGGCCAGATAAAAAGACATTGCTTAAAGAAAAAAATAAGCAAACACGTTTAGTGTTCACCAAAAGGCATGTGAGAGACTCCCCAAACATAGGGAATAATGTACTCTGATCAGATGAGAATAAAATTGAGATTTTTGGCCATCAAGGAAAACGCTATGTCTGGCGCAAGCCCAACACCTCTCATCACCCCGAGAATACCATCCATTGTAAGCAGTTTCCCAGTCCCTGCCGATGAAAAACATCCCCACAGCATGATGCTGCCACCACCATGCTTCACTGTGGGGATGTTTTCATCGGCAGGGTCTGGGAAACTGGTCAGAATTGAAGGAATGATGGATGGCGATAAATATAGGGAAATTCTTGAGTGAAACCTGTTTCAGTCTTCCAGAGATTTAAGACTGGGACGGAGGTTCACCTTCCAGCAGGACAATGACCCTAAGGATACTGCTAAAGCAATACTCGAGTGGTTTAAGGGCAAACATTTAAATGGTTTGGAATGGTCTAGTCAAAGCCCAGACCTCAATCCAATTGAGAATCTGTGGTATGACTTAAAGATTGCTGTGCACCAGCGGAACCCATCCAACTTGAAGGAGCTGGAGCAGTTTTGCCTTCAAGAATGGGCAGAAGATGTGTCAAGTTTGTAGATACATACTCCAAGAGACCTGCAGTTGTAATTGCTGCAAAAGGTGGCTCCACAAATTATTCTTTATTTTTTGGTGGGGGTGGGAATAGTGAATAGTTATGCACGCTCAAGTTCTGTTTTTTTAATCTTATTTCTTGTTCGTTTCACAATAAACATTATTTTGCATCTTCAAAGTGGTAGGCATGTTGTGTAAATCAAATGATACAAACCCCCCAAAAATCAATTTTAATTCCAGGTTGTAAGGCAACAAAATAGGAAAAATGCCAAGAGGGTGAATACTTTTGCAAGCCACTGTATCTGTTTCAGCTTTTCACATCTGGATTTGGGGATTTCTCATTCTAAAAAACAGAAATACCTTATTTACATAAATTCCTCTGTGGAGATGGGAGAACCTTCCAGAAGGACAACCATATCTGCAGCACTCCACCAATCAGCTCTTTGTGGTAAAGTGGCCAGACGGAAGCCCCTCCTCAGTAAAAGGTACATGTCTTATTGTCTTACATTTTTTATACATTTGTAAACATTTCTAACAACCTGTTTTTGCTTTGTCATTATGGGGTATTGTGTGTACATAAGGGGAAAAAACTATTTAAATCCATTTTAGAATAAGGCTGTAACACAAAATGTGGAAAAAGTCAATACTTTCCAAATGCACTGTATCAATCTTGAAAAGGATGATCTATTTTAGATGCAATTTGAATGCAATTGATGGAGAGAAAGACAGTGTCGTGTGCACAATGATTTAAAGCAACGATATTCAAGTGATAGTCTATTAAAACCTTGCACCTGCAATTAAAATAAAAAAATAAGGTGACCCCCGAAAGCAAGAAGGGAATGTGTAAATTACAAGTGCATTCAGAAATATTAGTCCTAATATTAATGTCAGCTATGCTGCAGCAAATGTACCTGACAATAAAAAAAACTAACTGATGAGACAATACATGCACTGTGCTCCATATGAGATACAGTACGTGTGTCTGATGGCAGTGTGTTCCAGACATTGGAAGCTCTCACAGAGAAAGCGGATTTACTAAATATGCTTTTCCTTATGGGAACTATACAGTCACCTCTCATGGCAGACCTTGTGAATCTGCTGCCATAGGTTTGGGTTTTCTGTTTATTAACAAAAATACTGAGTGGGATCTAGAATGCATTTAGGATCTTGAATGCAAGACATGCGTCAGTGTATTGCACAAGATTTTCCCAACAAAGGCTCCCATGCTTTCTGAGGATGTAACAGTGATGATGGCTATTGGGCTTCCTATCAAGCACTTTGAGAGCCTGTTAATAGACAGACTGAATGGGTTTTAATGTTGCAAGCTTTGTATTTGTATTTATTAGGGATCCCCATTAGCTGCTGCCAAGGCAGCTCTTCCTGGTGTCCAAACATATTAAAGCACTTACATTGCATATAAAACAAAAGATAAAACAGTACATAATATAACATTATTAAACCACTACATATCTACAATATAACATGTTTAATACCACCATACATGCATGTGTTTATTTTTTATTTTTTTATTTTACCTTTATTTAACTAGGCAAGTCAGTTAAGAACAAATTCTTATTTTCAATGACGGCCTAGGAACAGTGGGTTAACTGCCTGTTCAGGGGCAGAATGACAGATTTGTACCTTGTCAGCTCGGGGGTTTGAACTTGCAACCTTCCGGTTACTAGTCCAACACTCTAACCACTAGGCTACCCTGCCGCCCCAAAATATGTATGTGTCTGTACATATTTTAAACAGACAGCTCGGTGCATTCAGCATGTCAAAACCTCTTACAAAAACAAGTAGTAATGAAGTCAATCTCCCTTGCACTTTGAGCCATGAGAGATTGACATGCATGTCATTAATGTTAGCTTGCCGTGTACTTTTAAGCGCCAGCCGTGCTGTTCTGTTCGGAGCCGACTGCAATTTTCCTAAGTCCCTCTTTGTGGCACCTGACCCCACAACTGAACAGTAGTCCAGGTGCGACAAAACTAGGGCCTGTAGGACTTGCCTTGTTGATAATGTTGTTAAGAAGGCAGAGCAGCGCTTTATTATGGACAGACTTCACGTCATCTTACCTACTGTTGTATCAATATGTTTTGACCATGACAGTTTTACAATCCTGGGTTACTCCAAGCAGTTTAGTCACCTCAAACTTGCTCAATTTCCACATTATTCATTATGACATGTAGTTGAGGTTTAGAGATTAGTGAATAATTTGACCCAAACTTCTTTCTTGCTACCTATTCCGAAACTAACTGCAGCTCTTCGTTAATTGTTGCAGTCATTTCAGTTGCTGTAGTAACTGATGTTTATAGTGTTGAGTCTTCCGCATACATAGACACACTGGCTTTACTCAAAGCCAGTGGTATGTCATTAGTAAAGATTGAAAAAAGTAAGGGGCCTAAACAGCTACCCTGGGGAATTCCTGATTCTACCTGGATTATGTTTGAGAAGCTTCCATTAAAGAACACCTCTGTTCTGTTAGACAAGTAACTCTTTATCCACATTATAGCAGGGGGTGTAAAGCCATAACACCTACTGTATCTTTTTCCAGCAGCAGACTATAATCAATAATGTCAAAAGCTGCACTGAAGTCAAACAAGACAGCCTCCACAATCATTATATCATCAATTTCGCTCATCTAATAATCAGTCATTTGTGTGTTGTGGTTGTTGAGTGTCCTTCCCTATAAGCGTGCTGAAAGTCTGTCAATTTGTTTACTGTGAAATAGCATTGTATCTGGTCAATCACAATTTTTTCCCAGAAGTTTATTAAGGGTTGGTAACAGGCTGATTGGTCAGCTATTTGAGCCAGTAAAGGGTGCTTTACTATTCTTGGGTAGAGGAATGACTTTAGCTTCCCTCCAAGCCTGAGAGCACACACTTTCTAGTAGGTTTAAATTGAAGATGTGGCAAATATGAGTGGCAATATCCTCCACTATTATCCTCAGTAATCTTTTCACATCTGCGGCCCAAAGATGGTACTGGACCTGAAATGACTGCATGTTTTTTGGGGTCTTTTAATGTCAAAATCAGTTCTTTAAAATCAATTTTCAGATGTTTAGAGCTAGCCCTCTTGATGTTGTTTGACCCCACATGGACTACGACAGCGTCAGCTCCCGGCATCTGCCGTAGAACAATCGGAAGCAGCCTTGTGATGTCCTGTACTTGTGTTCCTGGGTAGCACCAGGTTTTTGCATTGGTGACCGAGATGATTCTCACCATAAAGCTGCCGATGATGACAGCTGGTGATGTTGAATGGGCAGGTCTCTCAGGCAGCCTTACGTTCTGATGAGGGTGGGAGCACTGAAGATCTGAACCCGAGGTAGAAGCCACCGGAGAGCGAGACAGAATAGAGGAGGAAGACGCAGGTACCTCTGGATCCGATCTCGAATGGGAAGCCCCTAAGGAAGAAGACGCCAGAACCTCTGGATCCAGGGCGGCAAAGTCGTTTCTGGTCTGTGTCAGGTCCGGGCTTAACATCTCCAAGGAGACCCCCGTCGCCAGAGGATGCTTTCTTCAACTTCCATGTCGACTGACGTATCTCCATGGCTGGTTGGTTGGGTCGAGAACAGCTCCGTTCTCCAGAAAAGGGGGTGATACCTTCGGAGATGGATCCCTTCTGAGCACCAACCAGTTGGCTGTGGAGAGTCGACACGGCGGCGACCCTTCCACCAGACCAAAGTGGCGTGCTGCTACTGGGGTGGAAGACAAATTAAAAGTAGGTGGGTATGGATTCCCCAGTAGCTTTTGTAGGTTTACTACCTGCTTGCTAAGAATAGCCACTTCGCCCCATTGTCCTCCGCAAGCAAGCAGTTGCTTAATTGAAAGTCAGCACGTTCCACATTGTCCCGGAACAAAGCAAAGTAAACACCGCTCCTGCAGTGCTGGAAAATTTCAATAGCGATCTCCATTTGAGAGCCGAACCAGCTCGGCTAGCTGGGCGTTCGTGTCTCTCCCCCTATGCGGAATCTGGCAGCATCCCGGGACAGACAGCAGCGGAATCTGGCAGCATCCCGGAACAGACAGCAGCGCTCACAGCAACTATGCCCAACAGAGCCGCAAAATAATAGAATATAAAAACAAAATGTCCAAAGAAACACTGTCAACTTGACAAAAACAATAAACCTTTCATTCAGCTTTCAACAACAAACGTTGTGCTCAGATGGCGAGTGTATTTTAGTCAGACCAGCCTGACTAAAACACACGACTATTGCAGCATAGACAAGCATGTATTGTTGTGTTTTGTTAGATATTACTGCACTATTGGAGCTAAGAACACAAGCATTTCACTACATCCGCAATAACATCTGCTAAATACGTGTATGCGACAAATCAAACTAGATTTTTTTACATTTGGGTTTGGGCAGTAAATCTTGGTATCATGGTTCCTGCATTAAAACCTACTGTGTGTGTCGTGTCTGTATGGGAAGTGTATGTTTGTGTGTTAGAGGGGAAAAGCAAGGGAGTGCAGCTGCTGGTCTGTTCAGGTGTAGAAAGCAACCAGACTACCGGTTTGTGTCTGCGGTTGCTGGGGGGAAATAAATAAAAGTCTGGGGTTGGCCCAGTGCTATGACGACAGCGCCACACTCTGTGTACCAGCTTTATCAATCATTCCTGCATTCCTTACCCTATTTTTTTCTCTCTTAGCGGAACACAAATTAGGAAGTGACCACCACTCTCCCATTTAATTGTTTCCTTTCAAAGCCTCCAGCACCAGTCGCCGCCGCAGTGTGTACACACACACACACAGACATAGAAACACACACCAACACTAGTGATGCGTGGGTTGACTCATAACCCTTGGCTATAGTGCATTCGGAAAGTATTCAGACCCCTTCACCTTTTCCAAATTTTGTTACATAACAGCCACATTCTAAAATAGATTTTTATAAATGTCCCCATAATAAAAAAGCAAAAAACATGTTTCCAGAAAATGTTGCTAATTTATATATATTTTTTAACAGATACCTTATTTACGTAATTAAATCCTTTGCTATGAGACTAGACATTGAGCTCAGGTGCATCCTGTTTCCATTCATCATCCTTGACATGTTTCTACAACTTCAAAAAACTAAGCCATGAGGTCGAAGGAACTGTTCGTAGAGCTCAGAGACAGGATTGTGTCGAGGCACAGATCTGGGGAAGGGTACCAAAAAACGTCTGCAGCATTGAAGGTCCCCAAGAACACACTGGCCTCCATCATTCTTAAATTGAAGAAGTTTGGAACCACTAAAGACTCTTTCTGGGGACAAGGGCCTTAATTAGGGAGAGAGATCCAGAGTTCCTCTGTGGCGATGGGAGAACCTTACAGAAGGACAACCATCTCTGCAGCACTCCACCAATCAGGTCTTTATGGTAGAGTGGCCAGACGGAATTTGCCAAAAGGCACATAAATGACTCGCAGGCCATTAGAAACTAGATTCTCTGTTCTGATAAAACCAAGATTGAACTCTTTGGCCTAAATGCCAAATGTCACGTCTGGAGGAAACCAGGCACCGCTCAGCACCTGGCCAATACCATCTGTACAATGAAGACTGGTGGTCGCAGCATCATGCTGTGGGGATGTTTTTCAGCGGCAGGGACTGGGAGACTAGTCAGGATTGGGGGAAAGATTAAAAGAGCAAAGTACAGAGAGATCCTTGATTAAAACCTGCTCAAGAGCACTCGGGACCTCCAGACTGGGGCGAAGGTTCACCTTCCAACAGGACAACAACCCTAAGCATACAGCCAAGACAACATAGGAGTGGCTTCGGGACAAGTCTCTGAATGTTCTTGAGTGACCCAGCCAGATCCCAGACTTGAACCGGATTGAACATCTCTGGAGAGACCTGAAAATAGCTGTGCAGCAATATCCCTCATCCAACCTGACAGAACTTGACAGGATCTGCAGAGAAGAATGCGAGAAACTCCCCAAATACAGGTATGTCAAGCTTGTAGCATCATACCCACGAAGACTTGAGGCTGTAATCGCTGCTAAATGTGTTTCAACAAAGTACTGAGTAAAGAGTCTGAATACTAATGTCATTTGATATTTCAGTTTTGTATTTTTAATACATTTGCAAATGTTTCTAAAAACCTGTTTTTGCTTTGTCATTATGGGTTAGTGTGTGTGTGTGTGTGTGTGTGTGTGTGTGTGTGTGTGTGTGTGTGTGTGTGTGTGTGTGTGTGTGTGTGTGTGTGTGTGTGTGTGTGTGTGTGTGTGTGTGTGTGTGTGTGTGTGTGTGTGTGTGTGTGTGTGTGTGTGTGTGTGTGTGTGTTGATGAGGAAAAAACAATTGAATACATTTTAGAGTAAGGCTGTAATCTAACAATGTGGAAAAAGTGAAGGGGTCTGAAGACTTTCTGAATGCACTGTATATCTGTGGGGCGGGTTTAAGGTAATTAAATATTGTGTGGAAAGAGAAAACGATGCATTAAAAATCAACGCGTGTGTAATTCATATCTATAGGCTATGTTGATTTTGTTCGATCCACTGAGGCAAAGAGCACAATGTCGTGAAGAGAAAAGCTGTGAAATGGAGAGTTGCAAATAAGTAGAAGGGAGGGACAGAAGTGATGTGAAGTGTTGAAGTGATAAATGAGGATCATAGCATTGCTGGATATGTTACAGTGCCTTGCAAAAGTAATCACCCCCCCCCCCCCTCTTGGTGTTTTTCCTATTATGTTGCATTATAGCCTGTAATTTAAATAGATTTTTATTTTGATTTCTTGTAAATGGACATACAGAAAATAGTCAATTGTTGAAGTGAACTGAAAAAATAGCTTGTTTCCCCCCCTGAAAAAGTATAATTAAAAATGAAAAAGTGGCGCGTGCATATGTATTCACCCCCTTTGCTATGAAGCCCCTAAATAAGATCTGGTGCAACCAATTGCCTTCAGAAGTCACATTATTAGTTAAATAAAGGCCACCTGTGTGCAACCTAAGTGTCACATGATTTGTCACATGATCTCAGCATATATACACACCTGTTCTGAAAGGCCCATGAGTCTGCAACACCACTAAGCAAGGGGCACCACCAAGCAAGCAGCACCATGAAGACCAAGGAGCTCTCCAGGTCAGGGACAAAGTTGTGGAGATGTACAGATCAGGGTTGGGTTACAAAAAAATATCTGAAAATTTGAACATCTCACGGAGCGCCATTACATCCATTATTAAAAAATGGAAAGAATATGGCACCACAACAAACCTGCCAAGAGAGAGCTGCCCACCAAAACTCATGGACCAGGTAAGGAGGGCATTAACCAGAGAGGCAACAAAGAGACCAAAGATAACCCTGAAGGAGCTGCAAAGCTCCACAGCGGATATTGGAGAATCTGTCCATAGGACCACTTTAAGCTGTACACTCCGAGGAGCTGGGCTTTACAGAGCGTGGCCAGAAAAAAAAGCCATTGCTTCAAGAAAGAAATAAGCAAACAGATTTGGTGTTCGCCAAAAGGCATGTGGGAGACTCCCGAAACATATGGAAGAAGGTACTCTGGTCAGATGAGACAAAACATTGAGCTTCTTGGCCATTGAGGAAAACGCCATGTCTGGCACAAACCCAACACCTCTCATCACCCTGAGAACACCATCCCCACGGTGATGTTTTTCATAGACAGGGTCTGGGAAACTGGTCAGAATTGAAGGAATGATGGATGGCGATAAATACAGGGAAATTCTTGAGGGAAACCTGTTTCAGTCTTCCAGAGATTTGAGACTGGGACGGAGGTTCACCTTCTAGCAGAACAATGACCCGAAACATACTGCTAAAGCAACGCTTGAGTGGTTTAGGGGGAAACATTTAAATGGTTTGGAATGGCCTAGTCAATGCCCAGACCTCAATCCGGGGGGGGATTTTGGAATATGGAAGATTTTTAAATTGCATTTTCTCCCTGGTCCCGAAACATCTACTGTGCTGAGAGAAGCAGAGAAGAAAGAGAAAACAAACATTACTGATGTTAATCAGATTCAAGCAATTATTCTATTGATTTATGGCATTATTCTGGTGAGCAAGGGTTTATGAAGTATTTTAGGGCAACAATGACAGAAGATAAGCTGCATGTATCTAATTATAGACAAGTTGACTAACAGATAGACTACCAAAATGTTGGAAATAATAAGCTGACTGGCCAATCTAAAAAGGACTGTCAAAAAATTATTCCGTCATCTCTGCCTAAAGCGCATTTTCAATATATGCCACTAGGCTCTAACCACAAGGCTACCCTGCCGCCCCATTTGAAGGGGTGTTCCCATACTTTCATATATACAGTACCCGTCAAAAGTTTGGACACCTACTCATTCAAGGGTTTTTCTTTATTTTTTACTATTTTCTACATTGTATAATAATAGTGAAGACATCAAAACGATAAAATAACACATATGGAATCATGTAGTAACCAAAACATTGTTAACCAAATCAAAATACATTTTATATTTGAGATTATAAAAAGTAGCCAACATTTGCATTGATGACAGCTTTGCCTCTCTTGGAATTCTCTCAACTAGCTTCACCAGGTAGTCAACTGGAATGCATTTCAATTAACAGGTGTGGCTTAAGTTAATTTGTGGAATTTATTTCCTTCTTAATGCGTTTGAGCCAATCAGTTGTGTTGTGACAAGGTAGGGGTGGCATACAGAAGATAGACTTGGTATTTTACCAAATAGGGCTATCTTATGGCAAGAACAGCGCTAATAAGCAAAGAGAAATGACAGTCCATCATTACTTTAAGACGTGAAGGTCAGTCAACCTGGAAAATTTCAAGACCTTTGAAAGTTTCTTCAAGTGCAGTCACAAGAACCATCAAGCGCTATGATGAAACTGGCTCTCATGAGGACTGCCACAGGAAAGGAAGACCCAGAGTTACCTCTGCTGCAGAGGATAAGTTCATTACAGTTACCAGCCTCAGAAATTGCTGCCCAAATAAATGCTTCACATAGTTCAATTAACAGAAACATCTTAACATCAACTGTTCAGAGGAGACTGCGTGAATCAGGCCTTCATGGTCGAATTGCTGCAAAGAAACTACTACTAAAGGACACCAATAATAAGAAGAGACTTGCTTGGGCCACGAAACATAAGCAATGGACATTAGACCGGTGAAATCTGTCCTTTGCTCTGATGAGTCCAAATTTGAGATGATTGGTTCCAACCGCCGTAACGTTGTGAGACGCAATGTAGGTGACCGGATGATCTCTGCATGTGCGGTTCCCACTGTGAAGCATGGAGGAGGAGGTGGGATGGTGTGGGGGTGCTTTGGTGGTGACACTGTCAGTGATTTATTTAGAATTCAAGGCACACTTGCATGGCTACCACAGCATTCTGCAGCAATACACCATTCCATCTGGTGGGACTATAATTTGTTTTTCAACAGGACAATGACTCAACACATCTCCAAGCTTTGTAAGGGCTATTTGACCAAGAAGGAGAGTGATGGAGTGCTGTATAAGATGACCTGGCCTCCACAATCACCCGACTCAACCCAATTGAGATTTGAGAGTGAATTGAGAGTGTGCAAAGCTGTCATCAAGGCAAACTTTCAAAAATCTAAAATATATTTTGATTTATTTAACACAATTTTGGTTACTACATGATTCCATATATGTTATTTCATAGTTTTGATGTCTTCCCTATTATTCTGCAATGTAGAAAATAGTACGAATAAAGAAAAAGCTTTCAATGAGTAGGTGTGTCCAAACTTTTGACTGGTAATGTATGGTGTATCACCAGTTGTACATTTACCGTTAATTTCTAATCTACAATCTTTGTTTGATTACGGTCTTTTCTGTTAATGCATTCAATATATTATTATTATTCTATTATTTTACCGTTCTCGTTGTCGGAGGGGACACGTTGTTTGCAGAGTGAACAACCTATGCTTGTGAGAAACAGGTTTTGCTTTATTTCCTTCCATTTACGAGTTTATCAATTTCGTAAGTGTCTTTTGTTTGGAGTGCTCTTGTCAATGTTGAGCAAGGACAAGCATCTGATTATGCATAGAAGTAGGCCTATAGGCTACCTGGCCTGCGCACAAATGTAGGCATATAAATGTGCCCATTTGGGGATCTGATAGTATTTCTGATTGGCTTAAAACACCACCACTCATTAGCTGTGGAGCTTCTCGAAGTAATGTTTTCTTAAATCTCAGACAGCAAGCAAACAAAGTCTGTTTTTGCATCCATTGAGAATGACAATAGTTAATTAAATCTTTCCAGCTCTCTCCCTTTCTATAAATATAATGCTCTGATCCAGTGGAAACGTCATAAAATAGGCCTATCCGATTACCTTTTATCTCTTGCTCAAATAGCCTACAGCTGTGTTTGTCCCGATCTCACTGACATTGGCAACTCTGAGGGCCCAGAATATTTTATACAATGGCCAGACCCAAGTTGATTGTTGATACAATGTTTCAAGTTCGTTGTGTCTCTCATTTGTATCATTTTAATTTAGATTCAGATAGAATTTTGATTAACCACATGACACTGATTTTGAGACACAAGGATGTTATTATAAATTGAAATGAAACTGTGCATATGAAAACCATAACTGGCACGCTGATGGGTGGAAATTGTAAGATAAATTGGCATTCCACATGAGAAAGGTCGCCGAGTCCTCGTGGAGCCTGTTACAGGCAACTTCAGGAGAGTAATGGCAAAAATCAGCAAAAGCCAGCCGGAATGAGAGGAGGATGGTCCGGTCAGGTTAAGGTTTTTTCTTCCTGTTATCTTGATCTCTGGCTCCCTCTTGAGTAATCTGTGTCTTTATTTAATCAAACCGTGTGCTTGAAGCATCAGACATATAGTTTATTTTTATTAAAACACATAGGGTGTGTCTACAGTAGGGAGAACAAGTATTTGATACACTGCCGATTTTGCAGGTTTTCCTATTTTCAAAGCATGTAGAGGTCTGTAATTTTTTATCATAGGTACACTTCCAACTGTGAGAGACGGAATCTACAACAAAAATCCAGAAATTCACATTGTATGATTTTTAAGTAATCAATTAGCATTTTATTGCATGACAAAAGTATTTGATACATCAGAAAAGCAGAAACACAGCCTTCTGGTCTTGGCCTTTGTGGAGAGGTTGGAGTCTGTTTGATTGAGTTTGTGGACAGGTGTCCTTTATACAGGTAACGAGTTCAAACAGGTGCAGTTAATACAGGTAATGAGTGGAGAACAGGATGGCTTCTTAATTAAAGAAAAACTAACAGGTCTGTGATAGCTGGAATTCTTACTGGTTGGTAGGTGATCAAATACTTGTTTCATGCAATAAAATGCAAATTAATTACTTAAAAATCATACCATGTGATTTTCTGGATTTTTGTTTTAGATTCCGTCTCTCTCAGTTGAAGTGTACATATGATTAAAAAATACAGACCTCTACATGCTTTGTAAGTAGGAAACACTGCCAATTTTGCAGGTTATCAAATACTTGTCCTCCCCAGTGTTTATGTGACCCACCACCTGGATTCGGTCCTACATTAAAAAAAAAAAAAAAGGTTTTTACATTAAATAATGGTATAGACTCAGAGCTAGAAGATGGTATATCATTCACTGCAGTTGAGAGACGATGGGAAAGTAATTCTGCTTTGAAAGATTATAAACTTGTAATGCCACTTTTGAGAAAAAAGGCCCTTAGATGTTTTGGTACACCCACTGGAGCGCTCTTCTATGTCTACAGCCATTCAGCATCATTCACACCCTCTTAAGCCTTAGCCCCACACATGTAAGGATTCACACGAGGCCATGTGCTAAACAGAGTAGTGTAGTAAACAACCAGATATTTCAAGTAGTTGCCTACAATAAGGGGAAAAATAAAAGTAAAAATACACTTATCTAGTCCTTAGCTTATATCCTAATCTGACTTTGGTGCAGGTCATGCTGTTCATTACCGTCTCTGGTAAACACACACTATATAAAATCAAATCTAAGTTTATTTGTCACATGCACAGGATACAGAAGGTGTAAATGGCACTGTGAAATGGTTACTTGCATAAACAATATCAAAAACAGAAAATGTGCAGATATTATTATTAGATGATGCTTACCCAGACACACTTGTCTAAATTGATGGGTCATGTGAAAGAAATGCTGTAACCACCCCCCTTGCCACATCTAGCTACGTGGATGGGTCACTATTCTCTAGACATGTATACATGTTCATGAAATACTTTAGATGGCCGTAATCACCCCCCAGACACACCTGGCTAACTTGATGGGTTATGCAATCATCTGGCCAAGTTGAGTCTTGATTAGACATGTAGCTGGGTATCTAGCTAACTAGCTAAACAATAAACCGGCATAATCGCAACTCATACTACTACCACCAATACAAGCATTGTCATACCTGTAGTATTAATCTGCAGGTAGCTAAAGCTAACCAACTAGGTTCAATGTTCGCTAGCCAAAATCATGCTATAACTAGCAATGCAAATTAGTTCTGATTTAGAATAATATTACTACACAGGTCATACACGTAACATTAGCTAGCAAGCCAGTAAGCTAAAGTTCGCTAGCTAACTAACAGTACACATTTCATCTTGCAATGAAAATTACTTTCTGACAAAATGAACATATAATATCATATATCAAACATATCTGAAAATAGTGCTAGACCAGTATACATGGATGAACGCTGTAACGGTTTTCTAGGTGTGGTGAAGGAGAGTCGGACCAAAATGCAGCGTGTAGATTGCGATCCATGTTTAATGAAAAAAAACACACGTAAACACGAATCACATACAAAAAAACAATAAACGTAACGAAAACCGAAACAGCCTAAACTGGTGCAAACTAACAGTGGATAGTTACAAAGACACTAAGGACAATCACCCACAACACAACCAAAGAATATGGCTGCCTGGTTCCCAATCAGAGACAACGATAAACACCTGCCTCTGATTGAGAACCACTTCAGACAGCCATAGACTTACCTAGAACACCCCACTAAGCTACAATCCCAAAACATACACACCACATACAAAAAAAACCATTCACACTGACCATGGCGTGTGGAGAAAGTAGCCCATCACAACTTTTTATATATCTTATATATATCTTTCAAAAACGCCACAGTAGAAAAGATTATCAACTCATACTGAGCACTTCATGTTATACAGGAGCATGCTACATGGCAGACCAATCCAAACTCATCTCCCAGCATGTCCAGCCCAACCATTCTCAGCCAATCATTGCTAGCGAGAAGGTTCCTGTCTTTTTCCGTGGCTAAACCAACTAAACTTGTAATTAAAACAAATATTCGTATTTACAGATGGAATACAAGTTTGTTATTAAGGCACATGAAAGTTCACGTTCTAGAAGGCATTTCTACCAAAATAACAAATGTTGATAAAAAAAATAGAAAATGTCTCTCCTGTGAAGTAATGAAGTGCCACATATGGCTAGCTTCCTGAAACAGGTCAAATATACTACAGTTCAAAAGTTTGAGGACACTTACAAATGTCCTTGTTTTTGAAAGAAAAGCACATTTGTTGTCCATTAAAATAACATAACATTTATCAGAAATACAGTGTAGACATTGTTGGAATATCTACATGGGCATACAGAGGCCCCTTATCAGCAACCATCACTCCTGTGTTCCAATGGCACGTTGTCTTAGCTAATCCACATTTATCATTTTGAAAGGCTAATTGATCATTAGAAAACCCTTTTGAAATGATTCAGCACAGCTGAAAACTGTTGTCCTGATTAAAGAAGCAATACAACTGGCCTTCTTAAGACTAGTTGAATATCTGGAGCGTCAGCATTTGTGGGTTCGAACCCCTGCCCTTTGGTCAAACCCTCAGGAGGCGTCTCACCGTATACGCTGACTGGCCATCGATTACCTGGGGGAGGGATGGGCCTGGAACAGAATACAAAGGACACAGGCTTAATTCTGGACACATGGAAAGTAGGGTGGGTACGAGGTAACACAAGACGGACAGCAGTGGAACTAAGGACTCTAGAGATGGGAAAAGGACCGAGTGGAAAGCCATACCCTCTGCCCAATGCGGTAGTGGGGAGCTGGAGTCCGGCGACGGTCCTCTTGTCAACGGTACCTAGAGTTGGTTTTGAGAAGTATCGCCCGAGCTCTTCTCCAGGTACATTGACAGCGGCGGACAAACATCTGGGCCGAGGGTACTCTGAACTCTTCCTCTTGTTCCGGGAAGAGTGGAGGTCGATACCCCAAAGAACACTCAAATGGAGAGTCCTGTGGCCGAACAGGGAAGGGTGTTCCGGGCATACTCCACCCAGACCAGATGTTGGCTCCAGGTAGTGTGATTGGTTGAGACCAGGCATCTCAGGGTGGTTTCCAGGTCTTGGTTAGCTCACTCTGACTGACCGTTGGTTTGGGGATGGACGACCCAATAAGGCTGCAGAATGCCTTCCAGAACTGAGACGAGAACTGAGGACCCCGATCGGAGACCATGTCTACCGGGAGTCCATGGATCTGGAAGACATGCTGCACCATAAGCCGGGCCACCTCCTTGGCAGAAGGTAGTTTGGGAAGAGGGATGAAATGGGTGGCCTTGAAGAACCGATCGACTTCGCCATTGGGCGGAGGGAGCCCAGTGGCAAAGTCCAGAGATACATGAGACCAGGGACAATGAGGGACCGGTAGTGGCTGAAGGAGGCCAGAAGGAGTCTTGTTCTGAGCACACACTGTGCATGCGGGCATCGGAAAAAAACTCTACGTCCCATGGAAAAATATGTAGGAATATTGCAGGAAATTAACTCTAAAACCCCAAAAATATATTCACTGTCAAGAGGGGGTCCGCTAAAATATTTTGCTTGTAACAAAATTTCACTTAGGCCCCCAAAATCCTAGGGCCAACTCTGACTGCATGCATGAGTATAGATGTGGATACACAGACCTGCGAGCCACTACAGTGGCCCCTCATGATGAGCTCAGATTTTGGGGGGGGCCCCCACCCCCATCAAAGTTGTCCATCCCTGGTCTAGACCATTCATATATCCCTCAGTGGTCTAGACCAGGATCTAAATTAATTTTGAGAACAGGAATTGGGGGTGTTGGAAAACTGACTGGCCAAAGGAGCAACCTATTTGATATTAAAGCTTCCATTCCAGTTTTAGTTTTAAGAATGAGCATGTTTGTTTGAGTCCAGCCATTCCAGCCTGCATCCCTGCTGGCTTTTTCAGAGTTAAGCATTGGGCCCGGTTTATACTTGGGTAATCTCACTTCAGCCCAAATGAGTCACTGTTGCCTAGGGTCGGGTAACAAGACTAAAAAAGTGTCACCAGAGGAGCCCTGGTTCCATCCTTCAAATAAGATGTTAAACAAGGACCTGACACTCCGTGGTCAATAGACATCCCACCACACTTATCACAAGATGTCCTAGCTAAATTCCATATTATTATGGTTCTCTAATCCCCCTGCCTCCAGTTGACAAAAATTAATTCCTTAACATTTTTGAAACTGCAGTGACTCTTCTGTTTGAATGAGTCAAGTGTGCTCCCTCTCCGGCCTAGCGTAGCAGTCAGACGTCTTTGTCCTGTCGTATCCCTTGTATATATCTTTTTATATATTTTTCTTTGCATATCTTTTTAAAATATTTTCTTTGTGCAGGTCTACAATTTTATCCCTGATGTCCTTACACAGCTCTCTGGTCTTGGCCATTGTGGAGAGGATGGAGTCTGTTTGATTGAGTGTGTAGGACAGATGTCTTTTATACAGGTAACGAGTTCAAACAGGTGCAGTTAATACAAGTAATGAGTGGAGAACAGGAGGGCTTCTTAAAGAAAAACTAACAGGTCTGTGAGAGCCGGAATTCTTACTGGTTGGTAGGTGATCAAATACTTATGTCATGCAATAAAATGCTAATTAATTACTTAAAAATCATACAATGTGCATTTCTGGATTTTTGTTTTAGATTCCGTCTCTCACGGTTGAAGTGTACCTATGATAAAAATTACAGACCACTACATGCTTTGTAAGTAGGAAAACCTGCAAAATCGGCAGTGTATCAAAAACCTGTTCTCCCCACTGTATCTAACCCCCCAAAGCCAATTCCTCTTTTGGTCAACTTTCCTTCCAGTTCTCTGCTGCCAATGATTGGAACGAACTGCAAAAATCACTGAAGCTGGAGACCCACATCCCCCTCACCAGCTTTAATTAAGCACCAGGTGTCAGAGCAGCTCACAGATCACTGCACCTGTACATAGCCCATCTTTAAACAGCCCATCTATCTACCTCATCCCCATACTGTATTTATTCATTTATCTTGCTCCTTTGCACCCCAGTATCTCTACATGCACATTCATCTTCTGCACATCTACCATTCCAGTGTTTAATTGCTATATTGTAATTACTTTGCCACCATGGCCTATTTATTGCCTTATCTCCCTTATCTTACCTCATTTGCACTCAGCATATATATACTTTTTTTTTGCTTTCTTTGGTTCTACTGTATTATTGACGGTATGTTTTGTTTATTCCATATGTAACTCTGTGTTGTTGAATGTGTCGAATTTCTATGCTTTATCTTGGCCAGGTTGCAGTTGCAAATGAGAACTTGTTCTCAACTAGCCTACCTAGCTAAATAAAGGTTAGATAAAAGGTCACCAGGCTGCTCGTCAGGGCGCACACCTTTCACCAGCGTTACCCGCATTATGACACTCACCTGGACTCCATCACCTCCTTGATTACCTGCCCTTTAAATGTCACTCCCTTTGGTTTCTTCCCCAGTCGTCATTGTTGGTGTTTCATGTCGGTGCACTGTTTGTGTTTCTTGTTTTGTTCATTTATTAATTAAATGTATTCACTCCCTGAACTTGCTTCCCGACTCTCAGCGTACATCGTTACAGAATGGATGTGATTGTATCTCAAATAGATAGTCCTATTTGAGTGTAAAGTGTTAGTTAAACTGTGAGTAATTCAATTTAAATATCAGATATTTTTTAACAGGTTCCCTTGGTAAAGGGAATCTAGATAATTCAATTGGATTTAGACAGATTCAGCACTAATAATCCCTCCATCGTAGCCCGTGGTGATTTTAGCATGTAAATCTTGATGGTGCAAACTCAAATATTTTTGGGGGATGCATTCCAGCAAAGCCACTACACAACACAACACTAAACAATACATTAATTGAACTATAACGGTGACAAGCAGGCCCTAACTGTTAGGGCCTACATAAAACTGTCCCAAAAGCAGAGCTTTCTTCTTTCACCATGGGGTGAAATCCTTACCACTGCTACACCTGGCTATCAGCGGAGCCTTGTTTGGCAGCAAAACAGTTAATTTTGCCTAATTCACTGCCTGGTAAAAAAAACATAGCTGCTATGGCTGGCTGACTTGCTTCAACAAATGTGGTTTCTACTGACAATTGAGATGTACAATCTATGGCATAAGCGAACGACGAGAGTATAAGAGGCCATCTCTAATTTCGATGAAGACATTAATGAGTGAGCTAGGACGGATGTAGTAAATATAACTATTATTACAGTATTCTCCCTGTACAGGACCATATGATAAACAAATAGGGCATATAAGCTGTTAATGAAAGCTCTTACAATATTCTATGATTACCTTTCTCTAAAACAGGCTATAGGCTACATGTGCACCACCAAGTCAGAACTGTAGGCTAAGTTATGAGGGGGAAAATACAAAATTATTAGGGTGAGGCACATGGGCTACTAACAGCTTACTACACAACATATGTGTAGTATGACTTTCTTAGCTACAGTATACATTTCTCTAGTCACTTTGAAATGTTAGTTTTGTTGTGTAACACAACAGTGAGGCCGAAATGTATTTGTGTGAAATAAATGTAACAAACAATATCATGCATAATTACTAATATAATTTCTATATTGACTTGTCTTTCTAAGGTATTGTGGAAAAACAAAAATCTACTTAAAGAAGACAGATGCTGACGCTTGTAGAGAGCATTTCACGACTGGTAATACCAAAGACAGATGAGCTAGGGGACTTGTTGACCAGAATTATTGATAGACAGTAACCCCTGGAAGGTATCCCCTATGATGCCCATTTAGACAGTTCAGATGGGGGACCGTTCCAATCCTCATTTGGTAGGACACATTCATAAAAACCTGTGCCATCCCCGGACTGCAGGGAATATGTAATGTTGTCAGTCATCTCTTGCAATAAAAATCATGTAATGAACTCAACTCTTGAAGAAATAATGTCCTCTAATGCAGCAACGTAACCATTTTCTAGAGGCAGATAATCACCATAGCTTGGAGGGAACGTATCTTAACAGGATGAAGGTCAGCCTGCTTCATCTGCAGCAGCCAGGAAGGAAGATTGTGTCACTGACCCGGGCCGGAGGATAAAGACAGAGGCTGAGCGTGCATGTGAAACTGGCCATGGAATTTAATGAGCCCAAATGAATGTATTTAAAAGAAGAGCATGATATGAAGATGCACATCCTTCATGTTGAGTTGGCTATGAAATAGGAGGGAAACGTGAAGTAGCAGCAGTAGCAATGTTCTTCTCCAACCAGCACCAGTTCAGGATCCAGATATTACCATCTGTGAATAACCATGGCTATTTATTTTGCTTCAATCACTTGAGCTATCTGTTGTGAGAAGTGCTGCACAGCAAAAGCACCTCTGCAGGCTTGTCCATTTCTGTCATTGTCTGCCTCAACCATGGGAACATCTGGATCATCCTCACCTCCGATGCAAGGACCTGGGCAGCCATGCTATTTGAGGTAATTGTGAAGCACTGGGGTTGCAATTATGACAATGCATCTTCTTGGTTGAAAGCGCACTGGAAAAGACTCTTCCATACACCAAACATGCACTCCAATACACCTCTGGCGCGGATATGAGCTTGGTTGTACTGTTGTTGCTCAGGTCCTATTGCATGAAGATGGGGGGTGAAGGAGAAGTTGGTCTGTGCATATTCCCACTGTCGCCAAGCATGGCTCCACTATCTTGTCCTCCTTTAAGCTGAGCATACAAAGAGGAGTTTTGGAAAATCCTTGAGTCATGAATTGCACCTTTCCAACGTGCAACAATGTTGGAGAACTGCAAATTGGGAGTATACGTTACACTTTGTACGTTTTTTGAGTATCAGTTTGTAAGATTCCTGTACTCCTGTAGAAAAACCTGTAGAGGGACACTTGATGGGAATACAGTGGGGCAAAAAAGTATTTAGTCAGCCACCAATTGTGCAAGTTCTCCCACTTAAAAATATGAGAGAGGCCTGTAATTTTCATCATAGGTACACTTCAACTATGACTGACAAAATGAGAGAAAAAAATCCAGAAAATCACATTGTAGGATTTTTTATGAATTTATTTGCAAATTATGGTGGAAAATTAGTATTTGGTCAATAACAAAAGTTTATCTCAATACTTTGTTATATACCCTTTGTTGGCAATGACAGAGCTAAAACGTTTTCTGTAAGTCTTCACAAGGTTTTCAAACACTGTTGCTGGTATTTTGGCCCATTCCTCCATGCAGATCTCCTCTAGAACAGTGATGTTTTGGGGCTGTTGCTGGGCAACACGGACTTTCAACTCCCTCCAAAGATTTTCTATGGGGTTGAGATCTGGAGACTGGCTAGGCCACTCCATGACCTTGAAATGCTTCTTACGAAGCCACTCCTTCCTTGCCCGGGCGATGTGTTTGGGATCATTGTCATGCTGAAAGACCCAGCCACGTTTCATCTTCAATGCCCTTGCTGATGGAAGGAGGTTTTCACTCAAAATCTCACGATACATGGCCCCATTTATTCTTTCCTTTACACGGATCAGTCGTCCTAGTCCCTTTGCAGAAAAACAGCCCCAAAGCATGATGTTTCCACCCCCATGCTTCACAGTAGGTATGGTGTTCTTTAGATGCAACTCAGCATTCTTTGTCCTCCAAACACGACGAGTTGAGTTTTTACCAGAAAGTTATATTTTGGTTTCATCTGACCATATTACATTGTGGACAGGTGTCTTTTATACTGATAACAAGTTCAAACAGGTGCCATTAATACAGGTAACGAGTGGAGGACAGAGGAGCCTCTTAAAGAAGAAGGTACAGGTCTGTGAGAGCCAGAAATCTTGCTTGTTTGTAGGTGACTTATTTTCCACCATAATTTGCAAATAAATTCATTAAAAATCCTACAATGTGATTTTCTGGATTCTTTTTTCTCATTTTGTCTGTCATAGTTGAAGTGCACCTATGATGAAAATGACAGGCCTCTCTCTTGTGCAAGTTATCCCAGAAGTGGGAGAACTTGCACAATTGGTGGCTGACTAAATACTTTTTTTGCCCCACTGTATATCTATATAGCCCAATGACTCCAGGGAAGTTCCCACATTCATAAAACTCTACTTTGTTGTTGACTTGGGCAGCAGCATCAGGGGAACTTGATGTATTTGTCTTTCACTTCACATATAGCATTTCAGACTTGTGGACTATTCCGCATACAGTCACTTACATACAGCACACATATCTCCTGCTTCTCAACTGAAGGGTCCAGATGCCAAAAACCTCAAGGGGATCAATACTTGCTGGGAAGGAGAGATGGACCTTCCCCCTAAGAGTCCGATGAAAGCTTTGGCTCAATCAAGTAAAATGTCAGCTACATTTTCTTTGAACATATGGAAATCATTCAGTGGGTTGCTCCAGTCTATACGTGCTTCTGCCTCGCCTTGGTGGCGCTGCAACGTATATGCTGGAAGTCGGAAAGCAAGTGCCGGTGGTGAGTTTAATAGTAAACGGAACATGGTCCACAGAACAATATAACAAACACAAGTAGCGTATAGACATGAAGCACATCATCAATTCTGCCTGGGGAATGGACCTCAGGAGGTGACAGATATAGGGGTGGTAATCAGTGAAGTGATGGAGTCCAGGTGTGCAGCATGATGAATGCCAGGACCGGTCGTGTATTATTTACTCTATTTGATTGTAAAGCCATTGAATGCATCTCACACTATGACGTTTCTCTTGCTATTTCGAAGTGTAAAAGGGTCATTCCACAAAACGAGTCCCTTTTGGGTAGTGTAACTTGTTGAATTAAAAAAAAAAATCTCATTTTTAAACGGAACAAAAATGCAAACGCAACAAGTAAAGTGTTGGTCCCAGGTTTCATGAGCTGAAATAAATGATCCCAGACACTTTCCATACACACAAAAAGCTTATTTCTCTCAAATGTTGTGCACACATGTTTACATACCTGTTAGTGAGCATTTATCCTATGCTAAGATAATTCATCCACCTCACAGGAGCGGCACATCAAGAAGCTGATTAAACAGCATGATCATTACACAGGTACACCTTGTGCGGGGGACAATAAAAGGCCACTCTAAAATGTGCAGTTTTGTCACACAACACAACTGAGTCTTGTGAACCTGAAGAGCAGGCTGAGGCATCCTCACTTGCCCCTGAGCGGCACTTCGATGACACCTACCAAAACAAAAAACACTCCCTAATGCATCCATTTGGTGAGAAGTTATTCTGTAGAGTCGGGAAGCAAGTACAGGGAGTGAATAATTTAATTAATAAATAAAAGAACATGGACGAAACAAGAACCACGAGCAGCGTACAGACATGAAACAATAACGCCTGGGGAAGGAACCAAAGCGAATGACAGATATAGGGAAGGTGAGTCTGGTGAGGCGCTTGTACGCGTAACGATGGTGACAGGTGTGCATAATAATGCGCAGCCTGGTGACCTAGAGCGCCGGAGAGGGAGTATATGTAAGAATGGAGTTGTGAGGGCGAGCGGTTTGCTGATGTCAACGTTGTGAACAGAGTGCCCCGTGGTGGCAGTGGGGTTATGGTATGGGCAGGCATAAACTACGGACAATGAACACAATTACATTTTATCGGTGGCAATTTGAATGCACAGCGATACCGTGATGAGATCCTGATCCTGTCATTCATCCGCCGCCATCACCCCATTTCACAAGGATCTATACATAATTCCTGGAAGCTGAAAATGTACGACCCCGTGTCACAAGGATCTGTACATAATTCCTGGAAGCTGAAAATGTCCCAGTTCTTAGATTGCCTACATACTGACCAGACATGTCACCCATTGAGCATTTGTTGGTGCTCTGAATCGATGTGTACGACAGCGTGTTCCACCTCCCGCCAATATCGAGAAACTTCGCACACCCATTGAAGACGACTGGGACAACATTCCACAGGCCACAATCAACAGTCTGATCAACTCTATGCGAAGGAGATGTGTATCCCAGCATGAAGCAAATGTTGGTCACACGAGATACTGTCTGGTTTTCTGATCAAAGCCCCTACCTTTTTTTGTAAGGTATCTGTGACCAACAGATGCATATCTGTATTCCAAGTCATGTAAAATCCATAGATTAGGGCCTATTGAATTTATTTCAATTTACTGATTTACTCAAATGAACTGTAACTCAGTAAAATCTTTGAAATAGTTACATGTTGCGTTTATATTTTTGTTCAGTATATATTCTGCCATGAAGAGCACATATTCAACTTAATAAAAAACATGTTTTCACCATCTCAAGAGGTTAATTAAAATGTTTTTTTTAAACTATAGTAAGTGCCTATTAAGTGCCAAATAAAGTAACAGGGTTATTATTTTACATAATGAGTTGACTATTAGAGGTTCAATTTTTCTTTTGAATTTTCTTTGTTTTAATGAATAGTTTCACCATATTAAAACGAGAGTTCAGGTCACATAACAGGGTTGACATTAAAATGAGGGAAAGTTTTTTTTAACCTTTTTATTAATCACTAATCACATGAAATAAATAATAATTGTCAGAAATGACCTTGTCAAAGCAACGAAATAATTAGAGCTGTGCAATGATAGTGAAAACTTGGAGGAGAACGCCTGGAGAGGAGTGCCCAGAGGGACATGTCAAAACGCGGAATTTCACAAATGTCTTTATTCATATAAAAAAAACTGATTCATTTCATTTTCCAAGTGGTCTATATTAAAGTGCACATAATTTAATATAACAGCCTTTTAAAATGCAATATTGATGCACAATTTCTACATAAAATAAAAAAGGACGCAAAAGGGCTCATTTCATGGAACAGACCAGAAGATGTCAGGACAGTAGCTTACTTTTTCTTTAATATTCTCCAGACTAACTCCATCATCTAGTCTTATTCTGATACATTTCTTGGAGCCCAGGTGATGTAACTGGGTTTTCTGAAGGACATATTCATTCTAACACATGAATGAGATCACATACCCTTTTGATTCAAATAAATTGACATAATTGCAGAAGATGTGATTTCTTTGAAACCTGCCAGCTAAAAATTGGTGCGCCATTATAGATGTAGTAGTTTATGTCTCCGCAAATTGGGTTGCTACAATATGCAACCCGTGTACGTTTTTGAAGAGGCTTGTCAGTATGGTAATGACGCACTCCGGGATGTTTGGAGAGTCCATAAAGGATTCTCTCTCGCTAACCAACGTGTTATCATTGTCGGGATCGAGGCAAGGACAAGACAGCTCATTTGCTGCGGTCTGTGTGTTGTGTGTTCTGCGTTGTATTGTTAGTTGTTTGGATAGTGGTCGCAGCTCCGGCTTGGAGACAATTTCACACCAGTGACATCACCTCTGCTCGTCGCATTTATACAGTCGGCACAAGCTGGGACAGTCAGAACAGAACTAGCGGTCATCCACGAGAAAAGGGGAAGCGATAGGACACAGGTGCAGTGAAATAAAACTGGCGGTGCTCTTAGGATGCAGAAGTCACCCGTGGAAGATGCAAACTTCCTCTCCAAATATGTATTCTGGTAAGGAATGATATGTTTTCTTCATATATGTCGTAAATAAACACTTTAATGGTTTCCCAGAGGCTGTTGCCAGATATGGAGAGCGCATTGGTGAAAGGGGACAGAGTCAGTTTTCCAGCAAGTCAGGTCACAGGAATCGTATTATTTTTCAATATTCACTTTTAGTAGATTCTTGTAAATGCTAAAAACGAAAGTGCAAATATGCTCCAAGGACCGTTTCTGTGTGTTTTGCTCGGAGATGAAATTCCAGCAGCTCTTTGCGCTCCATCTTTCAATTGTGATATGTTTGTATGAAATGAGTCAATGATATTGAACATCTCTCGTCGTTTGAAATGCATGTATAGTGTATATGTATAATGTCATGTAGGCTACAACACTCACCACACGCGTCCTGTCATGGAAAAAGCCCATGCCATCCCAAAACGCATTATGTCACAGATTTAGGATTGCTTTAAAAAACTTTTTTTTTTTTTTTTTTACAAATTATGCAGCTATCTAAATTGTAGACCTCGGCCTAATTCTCATGCTACATGCATGCTGCTGATATAATGCTGTATGATTTTGCCACCCTATATGACTGCATGGGCGTTTGGTTAATACAATGTATTAAGTTCTTGAGTAGGCTTATCTGTGCTCAACTTCAGGAGAGATTGGTCTACAGGTAGGTACCTCAGAAGTAGGCTATTATATTCCATACTTTTCCACCAACCAAACCTCCCATACCCATCCATTCTGTTGTTTTGCAGGTGGATATCTCCACTGTTGAGGAAGGGCTTCAGGAAGAAGTTGGATTTGACCGATGTTTACAAAGCACCGTCGTTTGATCTGGCGGACAATCTTTCTGAACGACTAGAAAGGTTGGTCAAATCAGCCAAAGAGTCTCCCTTTATGAACATTCAAGGCATGTTGAACACACCTGTGCGTCCTCGGAAGTTACTCAATTCTAAATGACTTTCTTTTTTTTCTTCATTACGCACACACGTTCGCACACACCGTGCTGTGCTTTGATTAACTATTTTAACTCCTGTCCACATTTGATTCCAGCCATTTCAATGATACGGAACACAAACACATAAAGAACTGGAAATTCTAGATGACCCACGCTAACCTAAAATATGGGATGGCCTTTGGTTGGAGGGGGGCAGACAAACATAAACTTTGGCATGTCCCAAACAAACACACCGGGAGGTGGGGTGGGGCAGGCTGGGCCCTCTCTGTACTGTCCTCTCTCTCTCTCTCCCTCTCTCTCTCACTCTCTCTCTCTCTCCCTCTCGCTCACTCTCACTCTCTCTTTCTTTCGCTCTCTCTTCTCTCAATCTCTATGCACTTTTCCTATTTTTCAATCTCATTCTCTTTCTCTCATTCCTCTCACCACTCTCTTTCTCTCTCTAATTAATCCGGTCAATTTCTCCTCTCAATCTCTCTGGCCCTCTCTCTCTGTCTCTCTCCCCTTTCCCTTCACGGTATGTCCTTTCTGCTCTGTCCCCGTTCTGTGATGTGTGTAAATGTCACGCCTTTGAAAGGATTGTAGAAAGAAAAAAGGGAAGGATCTTAGGCCACCTGTTATATGCCACGCGTGTTTTTTGTCCCCGAAACAAAATAAACACAACCATGTCCCATGCTGGGCCACTATGGGGTGAAGGTAGGGACAGTGGCACAGTAAAGTGTGCCAGCAGCCCTTTAAATAGGTGTGAAAGTCGACCTTTGAAAGGGCCAGATCTATCACATCTATCATTTACATTTACATTACATACATTTAAGTCATTTAGCAGACGCTCTTATCCAGAGCGACTTACAAATTGGTGCATTCACCTTATGACATCCAGTGGAACAGCCACTTTACAATAGTGCATCTAAATATTTTAAGGGGGGTGAGAAGGATTACTTTATCCTATCCTAGGTATTCCTTAAAGAGGTGGGGTTTCAGGTGTCTCCGGAAGGTGGTGATTGACTCCGCTGTCCTGGCGTCGTGAGGGAGTTTGTTCCACCATTGGGGGGCCAGAGCAGCGAACAGTTTTGACTGGGCTGAGCGGGAGCTGTACTTCCTCAGTGGTAGGGAGGCGAGCAGGCCAGAGGTGGATGAACGCAGTGCCCTTGTTTGGGTGTAGGGCCTGATCAGAGCCTGGAGGTACTGAGGTGCCGTTCCCCTCACAGCTCCGTAGGCAAGCACCATGGTCTTGTAGCGGATGCGAGCTTCAACTGGAAGCCAGTGGAGAGAGCGGAGGAGCGGGGTGACGTGATCATGTGCAATCACACATTCTCTTACCCTCTCTCTGTCCCTGTCTCTCTCTCTCTCTCTCTCTCTCTCTCTCTCATCACCTTTTTTTTCTCCCCTCTCTGCCTTTTCCCCTCCCTCCGCTCTCTTTTTCTCACAAATTCTCACATTTCTCTCTTACCTCTTTCTCTCCCTCATTCGTCAAGGTCTCTGCACTCCGTTTAACAAGTCAGCCAAAGTGCCCAGGTTATACACCAGGGCCCTGAACAATGTGTGTGTGTGTGTGTTTTTTCCATATAGATTCTAACTTCTCCTCTCTGTTTTCCTGGTGTAGAGAATGGGACCGAGAAGTGTCATCGGCCAAGAAGAAGCCTCGGCTCTTGCGGGCGCTCTCCCGTTGTTTCCTCTGGCCTTTTGTGTTCTACGGAATCCTGCTGTACTTTGGGGTGAGTCCATCTCTCCACGTGAAGCACAGGTGTCCAACGGTTGCAGTTAGTTAAAAAGAAAATGTGTTGCTCTAGTTTAGCTAACCCACATTAGTCAAACTCTATATAAAACCGAATAACGATCTATTTGATCGGGTGTCGTAGAGCTTGGCTAGAGCGAAAGCCTGCACACATTGTGGGCTCGCCACAACCGGAGTCGGCCACGATTGGTATAAAGGCCTGCATACTTTATTACTACGATACCAGGTGATGAACAACCTTGTATTTAAAATGTGGGTTGCCATTTGGGTCTTATTATAGTGTTATTTTGCCCCTTTGAAGTGCATCTGTCTATCATACAGGATCTCTCATATGAGTACAGATCATATATTGTGACCACAGAGGTGTTATACCATTGATAGGGTTGTGTGTGCAGTCAATTCCATTTCAATTCAGGAAGGAAATGGACGTTCCAATTCTAGAATTAAAAAAAACGGGATCATTTGTCAATGGGGAGTTTCAGTTTTTCATTCAACACATGAACTGAGTTCAACTTCACTTTGTTGAATTGGAGGGAATTGGAACTGGAATGGAACTGACCTCAACCCAACCCAGGCTAGCTGTTAGCCTGTTCTGTCCTGTACCTGTGTGGTACTTACTAGTGAATTAGCGGCATGACCATAGTATGCAGAAGAAGCATGTTTCACTGCCGTGTGAGTATCCCAGTTTCCTCCGCTCGGTGAGGAAGTTTGACGTCAGCAGCAGGTCTTGCGTAACCTGGTGGTGTGAGGTGATCCCCATGGAACCTTCTAGGAATGCCCATCAGTTCAGGGTTTATGGGAGATTAAGAGCAGAGGTATCAAGGTATATCATTAAGATCATGACGTCAAAGTGCCACCAAATTCAGTTTTGTAGGGCAACCTTTTCCCCCCGCACCCCTCCCCCATACTGTATACGTTTTTCATTATACAGGCTACTTCAGATTTTCAGGAACACACTGATCATTATAGCATGACAGATGTATATATTTTTCTCTCTTTTCTTCCAGGAGGCGTCGAAGACAGTGCAGCCCCAGCTCCTGGGTCGTATCATTGCCTCGTTCGACCCCTTTCATGCCCCGGAGCGGGAGCAGGGCTACTACCTGGCCCTGGGTCTCGGTCTTCTCTTCATCACTCGCTTCCTGCTCCTGCAGCCAGCCATCTTTGGGCTGCACCACCTGGGCATGCAGATACGCATCGCTCTCTTCAGCCTCATCTATAAGAAGGTATGTGTGGGAGGGGAAAGTGGTGTGTGTGGGAGGGGGAAGTGGTGTGTGTGGGAGGGGGAAGTGGTGTGTGTCGGGAGGAAGTGGTGTGTGTGAGGAGGAAGTGGTGAGTGTTTGTGTGCATCTGACATGCCACCACCTAGGCATGCATGCAGATCCACACCACCCTCTTCAGTGTAGCCACTCTCTGGTGTGAGGGTCAGCTATGTAGCTGCTACAGCCTCTTAGTGTCACACAGCAGCCTCTCCTGTGTCACGTTTTTAACCCTTTGTGTCAGTCCTAACCCCTGACCTTCAACCCCCAAGACTCTGAAGCTGTCCAGCCGGGTCCTGGACAAGATCAGCACAGGTCAGCTAGTCAGCCTGATGTCAGCCCACCTCAACAAGCTGGATGAGGTAAGAACCACCCAACTCATCTGCTGTACTAACCCTAACCTCAACAATATGGATGAGAACTAAGGACCCAAATAATTTACTTACACTGAACAAAATAATAAAAACGCAGCATGTGACAATTTCAAAGGCTGAGTTACAGTTCATAAAAGGAAATCAGTCCATTTAAATCAATTCATAAATTCCTAATCTATGGATTTCACATGTCTGGGAATACAGATGGTCACAGATACCTTTTAAAAATAAAGGTAGGAGTGGGGATCAGAAAACTGGTCAGTATCTGGTGTGACCAACATTTGCCTCATGCAGCACGACACATCTCATTCTGTAGATTTGATCAGGCTGTTCATTTTATCCTGTGGAATGTTGTCCCACTCCTCTTCAATGGATGTGCGAAGTTACTGGATATTGGGTGGAACCGGAACACGCTGTCGTACACGTCGATTCAGAGCATCTCAAACATGCTCAATGAGTGACATGTCTGGTGGTAGGCCATGGTAGAACTGGGAAATGTTCACCTTCCAGGAATTGTGTACAGATCCTTGTGAAATGGGGCTGTGCATTATCATTCTGAAACATGAGGTGATGGCTGCGGAAGAATGACACGACAATGGCCCTCAGGATCTCGTCACGGTATCTCTGTGCATTCAAATTGCCATTGATAAAATGCAATTGAGTTTGTTGTCCATAGCTTATGCCTGCCCATACCATAACCCCACTGCCACCATTGGGCACTCTGTTCACAACGTTGACATCAGCAAACCGCTCTCCCCTGTACATCTGTCCTGTACAGTTGAATCCGTGATTCATCTGTGAAGAGCACACTTCTCCAGTGTGCCAGTGGCCATCCAAGGTGAGCATTTGCCCACTGAAGTCGATTACAACGCTGAACTTCAGTCAGGTCAAGACCCTGGTGAATACGACGAGCACGTAGATAAGCTTCCCTGAGACGGTATCTGGCAGTTTGTGCAGAAATTCTTCGGTTGTGCAAAGCCAAGTTACATCAGCTGTACGTGTAGCTGGTCTCAGATGATCCCACAGGTGAAGAAGCCAGATGTGGAGGTCCTGGGCTGGCGTGGTTACAAGGGGTCTGCGGTTGTGAGGCTGGTTGGACGTATTGCCAAATTCTCTAAAATGACTTTGGAAGGGGCTTATAGTAGAGAATTTAACATTAAATTCACTGGCAACAGCTCTGGTGGACATTCCTGCAGTCAGCATGCCAATTGAACGCTTCCTCAAAACTTGAGACATCTGTGGCATTGTTCAACAAAACTGCACATTTTAGAGTGGCCATTATTGTCCCCAGCACAAGGTGCACCTGTTTAATGATCATGCTGTTTAATCAGCTTCTTGATATGCCACAACTGTCAGTTGGACGTATTATCTTGGAAAAGGAGAAATGCTCACTAACAGGGATGTAAACCTTTTGTGCGTATGGAACATTTCTGGGATCTTTTATTTCAGCTCATGAAACATGGGACCAACACTTTGCATGTTGCGTTGATACACTGAACAAAAATATAAACATAACAGGTAAAGTGTTGGTCCCAGGTTTCATGAGCTGCAATAAAAAGTCCCAGAAATGTTCTATACACACAAAAAAGCTTATTTCTCAAAAAAATTTTGCTCACAAATGTGTTTACATCCCTGTCAGTGAGCATCTCTCCTTTGCCAAGACAATCCATCCACCTGACAGGCATGGCAGGGTAAATACATTTGAATTCAATCCCATTTTGACCGCATTCCTTTTGATTGAAACAAAACTCTCCATACATGTTCACCCATGGAAGAAGTGCTCAGAAAGGGACTCTTTGGACCTGAATGCCAAACACATTCAGGAGTTTACCCAATGTGCATAACCCACCATACCGTGAGACATCCATGTCTTCGTCACCGTTGAGTTTGATATCACTTAAAAGCTTTTACAAACAGTATTGTGTTGCTGCATCTCTCTTCATACATTCATGTGTGTTGCAGAGCCTTGGCCTGGCCCACTTTGTGTGGATCACCCCTCTGCAGTGTATCCTGTGTGTGGGTTTGATCTGGGAACTGATCGAGGTGAATGGTTTCTGTGCCCTGGCTGCCCTCACCCTCCTGGGTATCGTACAGGCCTGCCTCTCACAGAAGATGGGGCCTCACAGGTAGGTACTGGACTAACATTCTCCCACTAGTAAGCAACATTGCATCGTTAAATGCGCATCAATTGACACAAAATAGCTAAGAAACGTGTAATCAATATGGCGGATTACTCACCTTTGATATTGGACACGCAGATAACAGAAAGAAACGGATAAATGCTGACAAGGTTTTTCCCCCACTGCCTGGAAAGTCTTCTTCTTCGGTGGAGTTTAATGGCGGTTGGCATCCAATATATTGCATTAGCGCCACCCAACTGAACTACAATACACATCCATTCAACTTTGTGATACAAAATGGGAAAAGGGCAAACGACCTTATTCCACTACTTTAACCCGATCTGACCCTACCCCAAGCCAAGACCAGTGTGGACCGGACACTACCACTCAACACGCCCTGTAACTCTTCTGAAGTCAAATCTCGTACCCCCAAGTACTTCCCTGCAGCTGCCGCCACAACATCTATTGTCTGTGACTTACGTTCCACCTCTGCGGTACAATTGATATCCATGGCTATTGAATGCTAAGAAGCCAACCTTACTGAAACATATATCACTCATTGGCCTGTCCCTCTGTTCTGGCACAGATCTACTATTTACAGGGATCCTCTCAGAATCCCTCACCCTTGATCGACCTTCCTCTGCTTTCTTCACTGCCTCAGCATACAATATCTTCTGCACTACTCTGACCCTGGCCACCTCAACTTGCCCCCCTCACACCGGACACCTCTGATCCCCAGCAACATGGGCACCCCTACAGTTGACAACTGTTCACACCAAAACTACACCTTCCTCTGTCCCACATGTCCTCCTTCACACTTCCCACATCTTGGAATCTCCCTCCTACACACTGTTGTGACATGCCCATAAACGTGACATCTATAACACCACAGTGTATTCGGCACAAAACCCTTTTTCCCCAGGAATAAATCTGGTTAATTAACATGCAGACCCATCAAGTTTGGATGTTTATCCTCAGCCATCTCACTGAACTTGGAAATGAATTGTATCATCTGGTGTGTGTGTGTACGTACGTGTCTTATTCTGTGTTTGTGTGATTGTGTGTGTGTGTGTGTTTGTGTGTGTGTGTGGGGGGGGGTCCTATAATCAGGCAGAAAAGAGCAGGGATGATCAGTCGTCGCCTGGCTCTGACCTCAGAGATAGTAGAGAACATCCACTCAGTGAAGGCCTACGGCTGGGAGGAGGTGATGGAGACCATCATCAAGAACATCAGACAGTAAGACACACACACAAATCCTCCATAACCTAACTACAACCTAATACTGTACATCGGGGGTGTCATACTCCACGGCGGGCCGAGTGTCTGCAGGTTTTTGTTTTTTCCATTAAATTAAGACCTAGACAACCAGGTGAGGAGAGTTCCTTACTAGTTGGTGACGTTAATTCATCAATCGAATACAAGGGTTGATGAAAACTTGCAGACACGTGGCCCTCTGTGGAATGAGTTTGACAAGTGCTGTACATCAACAGAGCCAAGTGACCTAACGAGCAATTTTTAAGGCAATTCAGCAAACACGACTCCATTGGCCCCATGTTGGTATTCAGTGGGCAATGTGGGCACTGGCTAGCCTACACCAGCCCGACACAGGCTACCCAACAACAAGCCCAACACAGGCTAGCCCACACCATTACTGAGTGTGTCATTCCAGTTTTGGTGTTCTAAATAGTAATTAAATAAATTCCTCTTGGGCATCCTAGATGGGGCCACAGTATTAGCGTGCATTGGGCTCACATTTGTGTCACTTTACAATAAATGTCGAGGGTCTTATACAGGTGACAGGATGGTCGATGCTTGACTGCCGTTTGACAAATAAAAATAATCTAGCGCTTTTGTCCATAATAATCTCATTAAACAGGCTCTACCCGCACGGTATCTGAGAGATGTTGACTAAAGGGCATGTGCCAATACCAAAGTGGGCACACTCGCTATATAACCAGTGTTGATTTTAGAATGTAAATCTTGGTGGGGCAAACGGTAAAACAAATGTGCAATACATGCCAGTAAAGCCACTAAAAAACAAAACACAACACAATATTAAACAGTACATTAATTGCACTTTGAATTGCACATAAAGCTGTCCCAACTGCAGAGCTTTCTTTTCAGCAACATGGAGTGAATCCTTACCACTATTAAACCTGGCTATCAGCATAGCGAAATAGTTCATCTGGCAGCTAAACAGTTCATTCAGCCTCATTTACTGGCTTTTTAAAAAACATAGCTGATTTGGCTGACTTGCTTTGACAAATGTGGTTTCTACTTACAAATGAGATGTACAAACTATGGCATAAGGGAGCGATGGGCGGAATAAGAGGCAATCCGTAATTTTGATTAAGACATTAATGAGAAAGCTAAGACAGACTTTGTCAATATTCAGTTGAAATCGGAAGTTTACATACACCTTAGCCAAATACATTCAAACTATTAAAGTATTAAACTACCACTATAATTATTTATTTCAGCTTTTATTTCTTTCATCACATTCCCAGTGGGTCAAAAGTTTACATACGGTCATGGCCAAAACCTTTGAGAATGACACAAATATTAATTCTCACAGTCTGCTGCCTCAGTTTGTATGATGGCAATTTGCATAAACTCCAGAATGTTATGAAGAGTGATCAGATGAATTGCAATTAAGTGCCAAGTCCCTCTTTGCAAAGCAAACAAACTGAATCCACAAAAACATTTCCACTGCATTTCAGCCCTGCCACAAAATCATGTCAGTGATTCTCTCGTTAACACAGGTGTGAGTGTTGACGAGAACAAGGCTGGAGATCACTCTTACATTTACATTACATTTAAGTCAGTTAGCAGACGCTCTTATCCAGAGCGACTTACAAATTGGTGCATTCACCTTATGACATCCAGTGGAACAGTCACTTTACAATAGTGCATCTAAATCTTAAAGGGGGGGGGTGAGAAGGATTACTTATCCTATCCTAGGTATTCCTTAAAGAGGTGGGGTTTCAGGTGACTCCGGAAGGTGGTGATTGACTCCGCTGTCCTGGCGTCGTGAGGGAGTTTGTTCCACCATTGGGGGGCCAGAGCAGCGAACAGTTTTGACTGGGCTGAGCGGGAACTGTACTTCCTCAGTGGTAGGGAACAGGCCAGAGGTGGATGAACGCAGTGCCCTTGTTTGGGTGTAGGGCCTGATCAGAGCCTGGAGGTACTGAGGTGCCGTTCCCCTCACAGCTCCGTAGGCAAGCACCATGGTCTTGTAGCGGATGCGAGCTTCAACTGGAAGCCAGTGGAGAGAGCGGAGGAGCGGGGTGACGTGAGAGAACTTGGGAAGGTTGAACACCAGACGGGCTGCGGCGTTCTGGATGAGTTGTAGGGGTTTAATGGCACAGGCAGGAGCCCAGCCAACAGCGAGTTGCAGTAATCCAGACGGGAGATGACAAGTGCCTGGATTAGGACCTGCGCCGTTTCCTGTGTGAGGCAGGGTCGTACTCTGCGGATGTTGTAAGCATGAACCTACAGGAATGTTAGTTGAGAACGACAGGGTATTGTCAGGATCACGCCAAGGTTCTTAGCGCTCTGGGAGGAGGACACAATGGAGTTGTCAACCGTGATGGCGAATCATGGATTTCCCCGGGAGGAAGAGCAGCTCAGTCTTGCCGAGGTTCAGCTTGAGGTGGTGATCCGTCATCCACACTGATATGTCTGCCAGACATGCAGAGATGCGATTCGCCACCTGGTCATCAGAAGGGGAAAGGAGAAGATTAATTGTGTGTCGTCTGCATAGCAATGATAGGAGAGACCATGTGAGGTTATGACAGTGCCAAGTGACTTGGTGTATAGCGAGAATAGGAGAGGGCCTAGAACAGAGCCCTGGGGGACACCAGTGGTGAGAGCGCGTGGTGAGGAGACAGATTCTCGCCACGCCACCTGGTAGGAGCGACCTGTCAGGTAGGACGCAATCCAAGCGTGGGCCGCGCCGGAGATGCCCAACTCGGAGAGGGTGGAGAGGAGGATCTGATGGTTCACAGTATCGAAGGCAGCCGATAGGTCACTCTGTCATGCTGATTGAGTTCGAATAACAGACTGTAAGCTTCAAAAGTAGGGTGGTGCTTGGAATCATTGTTCTTCCTCTGTCAACCATGGTTACCTGCATGGAAACACATGCCGTCATCATTGCTTTGCACAAAAAGGGCTTCACAGGCAAGGATATCGCTGGCAGTAAGATTGCACCATTTATCGGATCATCAAGACCTTCAAGGAGAGCGGTTCAATTATTGTGAAGGCTTCAGGGTGCCCAAGAAAGTCCAGCAAGCGCCAGGACCGTCTCCTAAAGTTGATTCAGCTGCGGGATCGGGGCACCACCAGTACAGAGTTTGCTCAGGAATGGCAGCAGGCAGGTGTGAGTGCATCTGCACGTACAGTGAGGCGATGTAATAGGTCTGGGTGTAGCTGGTGCAGAGGAGTCAGGCGCAGGACAGCAGAGATGAGTAATACACGTAATTTTACTCAAGACTTACAAATACAAGTAATTATGTAAGAATGGGCTGCCACCAGTCAGAATGTGGCCCAGAAGTTAATTGATAGCATGCCAGGGCAGATTGCAGAGGTCTTGAAAAAGAAGGATCAACACTGCAAATATAGACTTTTTGCATCAACTTCATGTAATTGTCAATAAAAGCCTTTGACACTTATGAAATGATTGTAATTATACTTCAGTATTCCATAGTAACATCTGACAAAAATATCTAAAGACACTGAAGCAGCAAACTTTGTGGAAATTAATATTTGTGTCATTCTCAAAACTTTTGGCCACGACTGTACACTCAATTAGTATTTGGTAGCAATGCCTTTAAATTGTTTAACTTGGGTAAAATGTTTAGGGTAGCCTTACACAAGCTTCCCACAATAGGTTCAGTGAATTTTGGCCCATTCCTACTGACCAAGCTGGTGTAACTGAGTCAGGTTTCTAGGCCTCCTTGCTCGCACATGCTTTTTCAGTTCTGCCCACAAATTATCTATAGGATTGAGGCCAGGGCTTTGTGTTTGTCACTCCAATACCTTGACTTTGTTGTCCTTAAGCCATTTTGCCACAACTTTGGAAGTATGCTTGGGGTCATTGTCCATTTGGAAGACCCATTTGCGACCAAGCTTTAACTTGCTGACTGATGTCTTGAGATGTTGCTTTAATATATCCACATAATTTCCCCCCCTCATGATGCTATCTATTTTGTGACATGCACCAGTCCCTCCTACAGCAAAGCACCCCACAATATGATGCTGCTACCACTGTGCTTCATGGTTGGGATCAAATCAAATCTAATCAAATTTATTTATATAGCCCTTCGTACATCAGCTGATATCTCAAAGTGCTGTACAGAAACCCAGCCTAAAACCCCAAACAGCAAGCAATGCAGGTGTAGGGATGGTGTTCTTCAGCTTGCAAGTCTCCCCCTTTCTCCTCAAAACATAACGATGGTCATTATGGCCCAACGGTTATATTTCTGTTTTATCAGACCAGAGCACATTTATCCAAAAAGTACGATCTTTGTCCCCATGTGGAGTTGCTAACCGTAGACTGGCTTTTTTATGGCGGTTTTTGAGCAGTGGCTTCTTCATTGCTGAGAGGCCTTTCAGGTTATGTCAATATAGGCCTCGTTTTACTGTGGATATAGATACTTTTGTACCGGTTTCCTCCAACATCTTCACAAGGTCCTTTGCTGTTGTTCTGGGATTGATTAGCACTTTTCGCACCAAAGTACGTTCATCTCTAGGAGACAGAATGCGTCACCTTCCTGAGCGGTATGACGGCTGTGTGGCCCCATGGTGTTTATACTTGCGTACTATTGTTTATACAAATGAACGTGGTACCTTCAGGTATTTGTAAATTGCTCCCACGGATTAACCAGACTTGTGGAGGTCTACAGTTCTTTTTCTGAGGTCTTTTCCCATGATGTCAAGCAAAGAGGCACTGAGTTTGAAGGTAGGCCTTGAAATACATCCACAGGTACACCTCCAAATGACTCAAATGGTCTCAATTAGCCTATCAGAAGCTTCTAAAGCCATGACATAATTTTCTAGAATTTTCCATTAAAGGCACAGTCAACTTAGTGTATGTAAACTTCTTATCCACTGCATTGTGAAACAATGAATTTTAAGTGAAATAATCTATCTGTAAACAATTGTTGGAAAAATGACTTTTGTCATGCACAAAGTAGATGTCCTAACCGACTTGCCAAAACTATAGTTTGTTGACAAGAAATTTGTGGAGTGAAAACAAGGAAAACAAGTTTTAATGACTCCAACCTAAGTGCATGTAAACTTCCGACTTCAACTGTAACTATTTGTTCAGCACTTTTTAAATTAACAGAATTCAGAACACGTGCCGTTCTTACAGTATTCTCCCTGTACACCAAGTCAGAACCATAGGATGAATAAAGGGTGCATATAAGCAGACAATGAAAGCTCTTACAATATTTTATGATTACATTTCACTAAAACAGTCTATAGACTTCCTGTGCACCACCAAGTCAGAACAGTAGGTGTGAGGGTGAAAGGGACCAAATGATTAGGGTGATGCACATGGGCTACTAACAGCTTACTACACAACATACACTTAGTATTACTTTCTTAGCTACAGTATACATATCTCCCTGGCATATTACTTAATTTATGCAACAGCATACAATACATTTTTGAACTCACCCTTTTGTGGTGCTCACTTGAACAGGAAGGTGGTGCAGCGGTCCTTCGTTGGCAAATTGTGTCATCAAACTTTGTCCTAAAAATCTGTCATTCTCTGGATTTATTGTGTTTTCAAGACAACTGGGAACTACGAAAAAACCATTTTGAATCATGATGTCAGTGATCTTCAGGTCAGATCTCTAGAAAGAGGCCCGAGGTTACGATTTGGAAATCCGAGTTGGATGTCCATTAAAAATGTATTTTCCCAGTCAGAGCTGGTTGTTTTATGAGTTCCCAGTTGTCTTGAACTTACTGAAGTCTGAGATTTCCCAGTTCCGAGTTTCCATTTGTTTTGAACGCAGCAGAAGTCATGGTGGCTTAACAACATGGCCAATGTATTGAACATTTTCTGGCCCACGGTGTTGCATGTGAATGTTCATCATTTTAAGCTGGGAAAAGATACCTTTAAACTGTATGGATGGACTCTGGTAAAGACGAGAAGCAGGTACAGGGAGTGAACATTTAATGAAAACGGACATAGGACAGCATCTGGACATAAACACATAACAACATTAATGCTGACATAGGGAACAAACAGGGGAGCAGACAGTTATAAACGGGGCAATCAACAAAGGGAAGGAGTCCAGGGGAGTCCAATGAGCGCTGCTGCACGTAATGATGGTAACAGGTATGCGTAATGAAATGCACCCTCGAGCGTCCGAGAGGAAGAGCGGGAGCAGGCGTGTCATAAACCCAGACTTGGACCACACACCACAAAAAAGGGATTGCTTTGTAACGCTTGCATGTAGCCACTGACTACTTCCAAGCCACTCAATGTTGAATTTGCGATTTCTAACTTGTTGTGTAATGTTTATGTCCAACGGCCGATGAGCATCGATACCTTTTAATAATTTATCTTCATATGACAAGGATTGAAAAGGATTTGCTAGTAGATGTCACGCTGTAATAATAATAATACACTGGACAAGACCGTAAAACAAGTGCACAGTAACACATAGCATGGAAGCCTATACAACAGCACAGGTGCACACAAGACCAACGGACATGCTAACAATAACCGACAAGGACAATGAGGAACAGAGGGCACACATATCAAATCAAATCAAGCTGTATTTGTCACATGCGCCGAATACAACAGGTGAAGGAAGACCTTACCGTGAAGTGCTTACTTACAAGCCCTTTAACCAAAATACCTAAAAAAAAGTATGAGTTTCAAGAGCAGCAGTAAATAACAATAGCTGGGTTATATGCAGGGGGTACCGGTACAGACGCAATATGGGGGAACCGGTGTCGAGGTAATTGAGGTAATATGTACATGTAGGTAGAGTTATTAACGTGACTATGCATAGATAATAACAGAGAGTAGCAGCAGTGTAGAAAAGGGGGATGTGGCAATGCAAATAGTCTGAGTATCCATTTGATTAGCTGTTCAGGAGTCTTATGGCTTGGGGGTGGAAGCTGTTTAGAAGCCTCATGGACCTAGACTTGGTGCTCCCATAATGCTTGTCGTGCGGTAACAGAGAAAACAGTCTATGACTTGGGTGGCTGGAGGCTTTCATAATTTTTAGGGCCTTCCTCTGAAACCACCTGGAATAGAGGTCGTGGATGGCAGGGAGCTTGGCCCCGATGATGTACTGGGTCGTACGTACTACCTTCTGTAGTGCCTTGCGGTCGGAGGCCGATCTGTCAGGATGCTCTAAATGTTGTAGCTGTAAAACCTTTTGAGGATCTGAGGACCCATGCCAAATCTTTTCAGTCCCCTGAGGGGGAATAGGTTTTGTTGTGCCATCTTCATGACTGTCTTGGTGTGCTTGAACCATGTTAGTTTGTTGGTGATGTGGACGCCAAGGAACTTGAAGCTCTCAACCTGTCCCACTACAGCCCCTTCGATGCTCAGTCCTCTTTTTCCTGTAGTCCACAATCATCTCCTTTGTCTTGATCACATTGAGCGAGAGGTTGGCACCACACCGCCAGGTCCTGACCTCCTCCCTATAGGCTGGCTCATCGTTGTCTGTGTTGTGTCATCAGCAAACTTAATGATGGTGTTGGAGTCGTGCCTGGTCATGCAGTCATGAGTGAACAGGGAGCACAGAAGGGGACTGAGCACGCACCCCTGAGGGGCCCCCGTGTTGAAGATCAGAGTGGCCGATGTGTTGTTACCTACCCTTACCACCTGGGGCGGTCCGTCAGGAAGTCCAGGATCCAGTTTCAGAGGGAGGTGTTTAGGTGTTGAACACTGAACACTGGCATGGAATGCAATAGAGATTGCATCATCTGTGCATCTGTTGGTGCAGTATGAAAATTGGAGTTGGTCTAGGGTTTCTGGGATAATGCTGTTGATGTGAGACATGACCATTCTTTCAAAGCACTTCCTGGTTACAGATCTGAGTGCTACGGATCGGTAGTCATTTAGGCAGGTTACCTTAGTTTTCTTGGCACAGGAACTATGGAGGTCTGCTTGAAACATGTTGGTATTACAGACTCAGACAGGGACAGGTTGAAAATGTCAATGAAGACACTTGCCAGTAAGTAAGCATATGCTCAGAGTACACATCCTGGTAATCCATCTGGCCTTGTGAATGTTGACCTGCTTAAAGGTCTTACTCGGCTGCGGAGAGTGTGATCACACAGTCATCCGAAACAGCTGATGCTGTCATGCATGTTTCAATGTTACTTGTCTCGAACCTCGTATTTGGTTCATCTGGTAGGCTTGTGGCACTGGGCAGCTCTTGGCTGTGCTTCCCTTTGTAGTCTGTAATAGTTTGCAAGCCGATTCGATCTTAGTAATGTACTGTATTGACGCTTTGCCTGTTCGATGGTTTGTCTGAGGGCATAGCGGAATTCCTTATAAGCTTCCGGGTTAGAGTCCCGCTCCTTGAAAGTGTCAGCTCTACCCTTTAGCTCAGTGTGAATGTTGCCTGTAATCCATGGCTTCTGGTTGGGGTATGTACACACAGTCACTGTGGGGATGACGTCCTCAATGCACTTATTGATAAAGTCAGTGACTGATGTGGTGTACTCCTCAATGCCATCAGAAGAATCCTGGAACATATTCCAGTCTGTGCAAGCAAAACTGTCCTGTAGTTTAGCATCTGCTTCATCTGACCACTTTTTTATAGACCGAGTCACTGGTGCTTCCTGCTTTAATTTTAGCTTGTAAGCAGGAATTAGGAGGATAGAATTCTGGTCGGATTTGCCAAATGGAGTGAGAGGGACAGCTTTGTACACATTTCTCTGTGTGGAGTAAAGGTGGTCTAGAAAACCTTGAGACTTCCTTAGATATCGTGCACCAGCTGTTGTTCACGTATATACATAGGCCCCCGCCCCGTGTCTTACCAGAGGCTTCTGTTCTATCAGTCCGTGGTTAGTGGGAATGAATCCAGTTCAGTGACGCCTAGAGTGCTGGTGACGTAGACCTCCGGAGCTGAACGGAATGAGCTGCAGTACCGGGGGAATCCGTGACATTAGATTATCAACGTGATTCCTGATGATGACTGCTTGTCTAGCTTGCAGTCCAATCAAAGCTACGGTAGATATAATGTGATTTGATGTAATTTTATCTGTGGCCAATGACCTTGAGCCTTCATGGATGGGCACCTATTTTTATTTATTCAATTGTTTTGCATTTTACCCCTATTTCGTGATATCCAATTGCAATCCAATTACTATCTTGTCTCATCGCTGCAACTCCCCAATGGGCTCGGGATAGGCAAAGGGGAAGTCACACATCCTCCGAAACATGACCCAACAAACCGCGCTTCTTAACCCACGTCCACTTAACCCTGAAGCCAGCTGTACCAATGTGTCAGAGGGAACACCGTTCAACTGATGACCGAAGTCAGCCTTCAGGCGCCCGGCCCACCACAAGGAGTCGCTAGAGTGAGATGAGCCAAGTAAAGCCCCCCCGGCCAAACCCTCCCCTAACCCGGACGACGATTTGTCAATTGTGCGCCACCCAATGTAACTCCCGGTCACAGCCGGTTGTGACACAGCCTGGGATCGAATCCGGGCACTGTGATGCAGTGCCTTAGACCACTGCACCACTCGGGAGGCCAGATGGACACTTCTAATGTAAATCTATGGCAGCACCCAAGGGGGCTGCAAGGCCCTCCCCTGCCCACCCTCCCTTCAGCAAATCAGATCACGACTCTATTCTGCTCCTCCTTTTCTATAGACAGAAACTCAAACTGTAAGTACCCGTGCTAAGGTAATATTCAACGCTGGTCTGACCAATCGGAATTAATGCTTCAAGATTGTTTCGATCACGCGACTGGGATATGTTCTGGGTCGCCTCTGAGAATAACATTGATGTATACACGGACATAGTGACTGAGTTCATCAGGAGGTGTATAGGGGATGTTGTTCCCACTGTGACTATTAAAAACTACCCAGACCAGAAACCGTGCATAGATGGCAGCATTCGTGCAAAACTGAAAGTGTGAACCACCACATTTAACCACGGCAAGGTGACTGGGAATAATGGTCAAATACAAACAGTGTGTTTAATTTGATATGGCAATCTCTCCCTTCAGATTTTGCAGTGACGTAGTATTCCCAAGAGTGACAGAACACTGAGCCAATCACAACGCAACTAGAGAAGCTTACCAACCCCTACACTCTGTATTTTCTGCTTAAACACATTTTGTAGCTGCCTTATTCAAGAAAACAAAAAAAGACCATGTTTATATGCGGCTTTATTAACTCAATACATTTTTTGCTACATTACTGGTAAGGCAGATTTCACTGAGCAGATGAGCAAAAGCGCATTGGCCCAATATTGGCACCCTACTCGGGACCCATATTTTAGCATGCATTGAGCCCACATTTTGTTTGCTGGTAACATTCCGAGAACTATGGGGAAAGTGGTCATGCTTTGACTCTAACACAGGGATGGGCAACTCCAGTCCTCGGGTACCAGAGTGGTGTCACATCTTTTCACCATCCCTAGCAAACACAGCTGATTAAACCAATTTCATTCTAAACTGAAGATCATGTTTAATTCATTATTTGAGTCATGTGTGTTAACTGGGGCTGGGGCAAAAGTGTGACACCAGTCAGGCACCTGAGGACTGGAGTTGCCCATCCCTTCTCTAACTCTAATACTCTGAGGTGAAAGGTCATGGTAGGAACACTATCCCATCCACCAGAGATCTTCTGGGAATCAAAAACTGTTAGCTGGGATAGATGACCTGTGACTCTCATTAATAAACAAGATTCCCATCAAGATATTTTCACTTCAATTCCATTAAATATGAGCCGAAGCTCAAAGGGAGGATTAATTGCCGTCTATGATCATGACACATGACATTCACAAACAAAGCCAATCAGAGAAACACTCCTGCATTGTGTAGTCTAGTCAATCATTGAGTCAATTGCCAATGTTTAATCCCTGTCTGATTTGGGTGAATTGGGCCTAAATACATAATTGGATTCCCCTGTTGATGTCTGTCCACCTATTGGCGCCTCTGCGTCAAGACCTTTGACAAGGCGTCTTGTGAACTTGGCTTCCTTGTCTAGTCCAAATTTGGAGTAAACTATGTTTTTTCAATGAGAAAACCGAATAATTCAAATGAATTAGAAAATGATTTAAAATACAAACGTAAGAGAGGTTACGTAATAGGAAGTATTATATAAAATGAATCCCCCACCTACCTCTTACAGGGATGAGATGTCATTGACGCGGAAGATTGGTTCTCTGCGTTACTTCTACAGCGCCTCCTACTTCTTCTCTGCCATCCTGGTCATCGTGTCAGCCATTGTGCCACACGCCCTCAGCAAGGTACTTTTCCCACTGGCCTTTGTATATTTATATCCATTTTTAATTTACTCGGGATGTTTTTTATGTGGTGAGTATTTGTATTGTTTGTTTTTTACTATGACAAAGTACGACCAATGAATTTCCACTTGGTGATTAATAAAGGAAGTGCACCATTTTCACATACACTGCATTCGGAAAGTATTCCCACATTTTGTTAGATTAAAGCCTTGTTCTAAAATTGATTTTAAAAAATTATCAACCTACACACAATAGCCCATGACGACAAAGCAAAAACTGGTTTTATATTTATTTTGCAAAAAATATATATAAATCAAAAGACCCTTTAACTCAGTACTTTGTTGAAGCGCCTTTGGCAGCGATTACAGCTTTAATCGATTACAGCCTTGAGTCTTCTTGGGTATGACTCTACAAGCTTGGCACACCTGCATTTGGGGATTTTCTCCCATTCATCTCTGCAGATACTCTCAAGCTCAGTCAGGTTGGATGGGGAGCGTCCACTCAAGGACATTCAGAGACTTGTCCCGAAGCCACTCCTGCGTTGTCTTGTCTATGTGCTTAGGATCGTTGTCCTGTTGGAAGGTTAACCTTCGCCCCAGTCTGAGTTCCTGAGTGCTCTGGAGCAGGTATTCAACAAGGATCTCTCTGTAGGGCTTCCCAAGTGGCGCAGCGGTCTAAAGCACTGCATCACAGTGCTTGAGGCATCACTACAGATCTGGGTTCAATCCCGAGCTGTCACATACCTGACTGTGACCGGGAGACCCAAGAGGCGATGCACAATTGGCCCAGCGCCGTCCGAGTTAGAGGGGGGTTTGGCCGGCCCGGGATGTCCTTGTCCCATCACACTCTAGCAACTCCTGTGGCGGGCTGGGCGCATGCACACTGACACAGTCGCCAGGTGTATGGTGTTTCCTCCGACACATTGGTGCGGCTGGCTTCCGGTTAAGTGAGCAGTATGTCAAGAAACAGAGAGGCTTGGAAGGGTTGTGTTTCGCAGGACGCATGGCTCTCGAATCTCGCCTCTCCCGAGTCCGTACGGGAGATGCAGCGATGGGGCAAGGCTTTAACTACCAATTGGGGAGAAAAAGGGTAAAATAATAATGGGTGTAAATAATAATTTTTTAAAAGTATCTCTCTGTACTTTGCTCCGTTCCTCTTTGCCTCGATCCTGACTAGTCTCCCAGTCCCTGCCGCTGAAAAACATCCCCACAGCATAATGCGGCCACCACCGTGCTTCACCGAAGGGATGGTGCCAGGTTTCCTTCAGACGTGATACTTGGCATTCAGGCCAAAGAGTTCAATTTTGTTTCCATCAGACCAGAGAATCTTGTTTCTCATGGTCTGAATCCTTTAGGTGCCTTTTGGCAAACTCTAAGCAGGCTGTCATGTGCCTTCTACTGTGGAGTGGCATCCATCTGACCACCACTTTGCAGAGATGGTTTTCATTCTGTTCATCTCCACAGAGGTAAAGGCACCTGATTGATTGCTGGACCAGCTGCAGAAGAGTGGTTTTCCATTTAAGAATGGAAGGTTCTCTCATCTCCACAGATTTTTTTTGTACTCTGGATCTGTGCCTCACGCAGTGACCATGGACAATTCCTTCTACCTCATGGCTTGGGTTTTGCTCTGACATTCACTGTCAACTTTGGGACCTTATATAGACAGGTGTGCCTTTCCAAATCATGTCCCGTCAATTGAATGTACTACAGGTGTAACGTTTGTCGTCGGAAGGAGACCAAGGTGCAGCGTGGTAGGCGTACATTATTTTATTTAAATGTTCCACCAAGAAAGAAAAAACAATAAACAATACCATGAACGAAAAGCTTCGTCGTGCAAACTACATGCACTCAAACAAAGACAAGATCCCACACTGAAGGAGGGAAAAAGGGCTGCCTAAGTATGATCCCCAATCAGAGACAATGAAAGACAGCTGCCTCTGATTGGGAACCACACTCGGCCAAACACATAGAAATAGAGTTTAACATTGAGGTTAATCTCTGACATTGTGGTGGACATTGAGGTTAAACTTTGACATTGTGCTGGACATTGAGGTTAAACTCTGACATTGAGGTTAGAAATCTATGGAATTCTCCCAATGGGGATTAATAAAGTCCAATCTCAATCTGATCTCTACAGGGCATTATCCTGAGGCGGATCTTCACCACTGCCTCCTACTGCATGGTGCTCCGTATGACCCTCACCAGACAGCTGCCCGGCTCCATACAGATGTGGTACGACACGCTGGCGCTGGTCACAAAGATAGAGGTGAGGCGGATTCGTGTACATGGGTATGGGAGAAAATGAGGGAGTGGGAAATGGGGGAAGGACAGGGGGAGGTGAGAAGGATGGATGGGATTTGAAGGTTCATCTAGATGTGGTACAGTACACTGGAACTTTGAGTCATTGTCAAATTGGGCATTTTGCTTGGGTGAAGTCTGGTTGAGGGCTGTAATGGTTGGGATTGGGGGGAAACTAAATGAAGACGTTAGATGGAGTTGGGTTGGAGGAGCACCTGTTATAGTTATTGATACTGTATATAGTGTACATTTGCCTGTGGAATGTACAGACTTGTCAAGAGGAAGTGGAGGGGAGAGGAGTGCTTGTTAACATAGGTTGATGATAACTCTGGTTTTGTTAATGAGCTATTTTTATTTACATCTGGTGGTTATGTAAGTTACGTTATATTTTTAATTTTGTTGACATCATTTCTAAAGAAGACACGAGAATTGGCTTACACAAACACACCCGCATACCCACACCAGACCTGGGTTCACATACATGAGTATTTGAGTACATGATTATTTGGACTCATCTTCTCAGTCCAACATCTGGAATCCAAAACCTTCCCAGCCCAACTGCACCCCAAGACACACACATGCCCTTCACACCGCCTTGCCGTAAAGGCACATCAAGGAATAGACAGAGAGACAGACACACATGTCATCCTCAGCCAAAAAGGCCATCACAGTACAGTTGTTGTGTCAATCTTAGCAGTAATTCCTCTCGGTCTTCAGTCTTTATACTGCACAGGACACTACAGTCGGACAACACATGCTTTGCGTTCGTCTTACACTACTGTTTATATTTATACCCAGAATAAGGGTGTGTGTGTGTGTGTGTGTGTGTGTGTGTGTGTGTGTGTGTGTGTGTGTGTGTGTGTGTGTGTGTGTGTGTGTGTGTGTGTGTGTGTGTGTGTGTGTGTGTGTGTGTGTGTGTGTGTGTGTGTGTGTGTGTGTGTGTGTGCACGTGTGTGTGTGTGCACGTGTGTGTGTGCACGTGTGTGTGTGCATGTGTGTGAATGTGTGTGTATTGACCTGACTTGTTGTTGCCAAGATAACGTTCTTGTTTTGTTATCCTGTAGGAGTACCTCTGCAAAGAGGAGTACAAAGTATTGGAGTACAACCTGACCACCACTGAGATAGAGTTGGTGAATGTGACCGCCTCCTGGGATGAAGTACGTGTGTGTGCGTGCGAGCGTGCGTGCGTGCAGGTGTATGTATGCATTCTATTCTTCCTGAGAATGATCCTACTACTATCTAGGAAAAAGGCAATTCATTACCACAGAGTAACATTATCAGTTTGAAATGTCACAGGCAGTGTATTTCATTTTATGGATACGTTTTATGACCATCCCAAGTAGGCAGAAAATCATTTGTGTTCAGACACTGTGCACTAATTTAGATAAGCAACAGCTGATGGATTAGGGGGCAATAATGACATTTGAGTAATATACTGGCAATAGTCTCCTATTTCTCAGTGATTCCCAGAATATTGAAAATGTTCTCGGGCCGGATGGCTGACGCATTTCAGCGTAAAGCCTTCATCATAGCATTTTCTCACCAGTCTGTTTTCCATTTTATGCCCAATTAGTATTCCTATTACAGCCAGAAATGTATGCATGTGAGCTCACTTTTTCAAACAAGCTGGTCTAGTCATATTGTATGAGAGAAAATTCAATGTAATATCACTCACTCACTCACTCACTCACTCACTCACTCACTCACTCACTCACTCACTCACTCTCTCTAACTCTACCCCCGTCTCTCTTTCACACCCTACTCTCTTCCCCCTCTCCAGGGTATTGGGGAGCTCTTTGAGAAAATTAAGCAGGAGAACAAGGCTAACGGCCACCCTAACGGTGACGCGGGGTTGTTCTTCACAAACCTGTATGTCACACCCGTCCTCAAGAACATCAGCCTGTACCTGGAGAAGGGACAGATGCTGGCCGTGGCTGGATCCACCGGCTCTGGGAAGGTACCACTACCACTCACTGTTTATTTGAATTGGCAGGAACAATGTACATGAATCAACATTTCTGTAAATGTGCCAACTGCAGTCCCTGTAACGTCCCTGCTACGCTACAGCCATCGGGCGTCCGGCTTTGCCATTGGCCATCAGCCATTGAGGGAACGCTTACTTTTAAGTCGGCGAAAGCTACTGCTTGAGTTGGTCGCCTCCAATGGCAGCGTCCAAAAGCTCAAGATTCGCAGAGGTTCAATTCCTGAGTGCTGATGCACGCACGTCCATTCTATCTTGTGAATTAAAATGCTTTGGTTTCCGTGTAGCAGGTGGAACATCACAACAGAGTGTGCACTTTAGATGTAATGTAGCTGAAGCGTGATTCTCATATCTCGCTATGTCATAGTGTGTTTCAATATGTTTCCCTTTACTAAGGATCCACAGGCTCAGGAAAGGTATTGGACCACTCGCTGTCTGGGAACAATGACAGGGGTGGATGGGGTGTGGGCTCCTCATTTCTCAATGGGTCATACTGTGTCTTAATAATATTATTGAGACACAGGAGGACATGGGCATAAATATAGAGTTGGTCCCCTCTTTGCTGCAATAACAGCCTCCACTCTTCTGGGAAGGCTTTCCAGCAAATCCTGGAACATTTCTGCGTAAACTTCCTTCCATTCAGCCACAAGAGCATTAGTAAGGTCGGGCACTGATGTTGGGCGATTAGGCCTGGTTCACAGTCGGCGTTCCAATTCATCCTAAAAGTGTTACATGGGGTTGAGGTCAGGGTTCTGTGCAGGCCAGTCAAGTTCTTCTACACCGATCTCGACAAACCATTTATGTATGGTCCTTGGTTTGTGCATTGGGGCATTGTCATGCTGAAACAGGAAAGGGCCTTCCCCAAACTCTTGTCTCAAAGTTGAAGCACACTGTAGAGTTAAGATTTCTCTTTATTGGAACTATGGGGCATAGTCCGAACCATGATAATCAGCCACGGACCATTATTCCTCCTCCACCAAACTTACAGTTGGCGCTATGCATTCGGGCAAGTAGCAGTGTGCATGGTGATCTTAGGCTTGTGTGCGGCTGCTCGACCATGGAAACCCATTTCATGAAGCTCCCAACGAACAGTTCTTGTGCTGAAGTTGCTTCCAGAGGCAGTTTTGGACTCTGTAGTGGGTGTTGCAAACCGAGGACAGACGATATTTACGCACTGTGCGCTTCAGCACTCAGTGGTCCCATTCTGTGAGCTTGTGTGTCCTACCACTTCGCAGCTGAGCCGTTGTTGCTCCTAGACATTTCCACTTCACAATAACAGCACTTATAGTTGACCGGGGCAGCTCAACCAGGGCAGAAATACGATGAACTGAGTTGTTGTAAAGGTGGCACCCTATGACGGTGCCAATGTCTGGAACCGAGCAAATAGAGAGGCATTCAACACATAGAAACCATGTGTTTGATGTATCGGATACAATTCCACCTATTGCGCTCCAGCCATTACCAGGAGCCTCTCCCCCCCCCGATTAAGGTGCCACCAGCCTCATGTGATTGAGATATATTACATGTTGAGACAAAGTGAAAAGACTTAATATTATAAATATCTCACTTTGTGTCTATGCCTCAATTCCACCTCTACTGGTGCTATAAAGTGCAGTCAGTCCGAGGTTTGGAGATGAGTGTCTGCCCCCCTACCTACAGTTACACGCCATCCCTTCCACTGGTGAGCTGAAGTGGATAGCATATCATAGAATACATTATTATTCCACTCTCTCCAGGGCGTAATGTTGTACATAGATTAGGGATGCACATATACGGTATCTCTCCCCTTTCTGCATATTTTTACTCCATAGTGTTCAGAGATTTTCTGACATTTCTTCCCTTCACAACAGGATTAACACACACCACCAAGCTTATCTCCTTTATGGTGCTGGGAATTACTTCCCCAAAAAAATCAACACACAATTTTACCCCATCACATGTATTGTGCTCGACGTTTCGGATATTGTGCCCCCCCACCCCAGAGTTCCCTGCTGATGATGATCCTGGGGGAGCTGGTCCCGTCGGAGGGGAAGATCAGACACAGTGGGCGTATCTCCTTCTCCTCCCAGACCTCCTGGATCATGCCCGGAACCATCCGTGACAACATCCTGTTTGGCCTGACCTACGACGAGTTCCGCTACACCTCTGTCATCAAGGCCTGTCAGCTGGAGGAGGTACGGATGGAGGGAAATATGCTGTCGCTCTGTCATATTGTGTGTCGGCTGTTAGCTTGGTTAGAATTGTTTTGGTCTCAGCTATGGTCTTTGACGTTGTCGTGGTGGATGTTTCTCTACTTCTGCTTTCCTCTGTCTTTGCTTTATTTCCGTCCACGTTCATTTAAAAAAAAAAAAATCTCCCCTCTTTTTCTTCTACTCTCTCTACCTCCCCATGTTCTCTTGCTCATCTCTCATTCCCAGCCCTGTTCTCTTTTTTCTCCCTTTTGACTCCACCTGGCTGTCTACCCAGGAGCCTTTGTGAGGAGTTGAGATGTCATATTTCTGGATTACTGTCCCTGACACGCCCGTTGCCATAGACACCCCACATTATGTCATTGGGACGGAATATCAGCTTGCTCAGTCACAAGCATGGATGTAGACTAGAGTAGAGCATTCATTGTCAATCTGTGTTTCTGTCTATCTCTGTGTACATGACCTGACCAGAAAACTGTGCAACAGAGCTACTATGCAGTAGCATTTATTGTTTTTTACATTTAGAGAAGGCGTGAAAATGATTAGTGGCACACTGGCACCGCTCATGCCCTGGGGGGTATTGATGATTTGGCGCAGATCATTTGGATGGTGTGTTACCTGAGGCGTCTTGAGGCACTGTTTGAAATCTGCGCCAGCCCGCCCCCCAATAAGTGCGAAGTAAACCGCTGCGTTGAAAAAGACTGTTACAAAAGACGTTACGGAACAGCTCTGATGATGTGCCACGTGCTAGGCCTAAGTGTGTCGTTGCCTGTTTCGAAGCAAACACTACTGTATGCACCTATTTTTAACCCTCCTTTGTCAGCTCCCAATGAGCACCTTTTGACCTGACCTTTCAACTCTTATGTAACTGTGTAATGTTCACCTGCATCCAAACTCTCAACAACTGAGTGACTTCAGAGGGGTCATGAATATTCCATCTCTCAAAAGAGAATATGACAAAAGCAATCTGGTATACGTGGTCTGAGACAGAGAGGATAAAGAGACACCTGTGAAAGACATCTGTGTTCCCAGACGTATCAGACTGTGTGATCATGCTCCAGTCTATTTTTCGATCTCTCCTAGGACCAAAAAATGATCATGGGTGGGCTGTTTCTTGTAAACCCCAATCATTTTGCACGTTAACAGTTAGCTAGCTTGTAATCGCAGCACCCAGAACCAAGGTTTATGGTGAGAGAATAGTTTGCTTGTAGCGCTAGCCACGCTTTTTTTGTCAGTGTGAGACACGGTGCCTTTTCTCCACTTGCTGTGTTTTACGACCTGTTAAACAACCTCTGAACTTAATTCCCAATGCCTTCCGTTTGGATAGCAGAAGTAGCGTTTATAAAGGTAGGAGGTTTTATGTATGACTAAATTCATTCTTTCACATGTTGGTTTACATGTTTCAGACATTTGTGTTTGAAATCATCTAGCTATTAAAGGGCGACTGCACTTCCTGATTTGGCCTCGTTTTTAGATTTGGTTCATTACGAAAATTAATGCTAGCGGCCATGACTGAATTCAAACGTGAGTTTGGTTTCGGGTTGTGATTTTCCCATTAGCTTCAGCTGGCGGGTGTGCAACAGTGGCAAAGTTGGTTTGACTCGCTCCGAGGCGAGTTTGGAGCCATCAATAAATTATTACACAATAGCAATGAGACAATATTTTGTTCATTGAGTTTTCTCCTTGAATGTTTTCAATATGTGTATATGAATTTCTACAATTTATAATTTGTTTTAACAATTTCTAACATGTTTTAACAAATTATAATATGTTTAACAAATTTTAACATATTGTCCCATGTACATTGTGTTAACTGATCATCCCTAACTAGTCCCATAGTCAATCCAAATTTACCACAGGCATTATGATCGGGTTGCTTGCAGCTGCACTCCAAATCGATGATTACTTGTGCGTTGCCTGCTGTGGGCATGTGGGCAGATTTGAAACAAACCCAACCTTACGTTGCGATGCAGTCACGACCACAAGTCTCACAAAACGATATTTGATCAAAAAAGCCTATTTAACCTTTGTAGTCAATTTTGACAATAGAGTACATGTTTCTGACTCATATCGATGTTTTCTAAATGACAAGTTGTTTTTTAGTGGGCATTTGTGAAGTTTTCCATACTCTTTCGATGTTTCAGTGTATCTTGTTTGGTATGTTTGATGTGGTGGAATTAGACTTTTGAAATTCCACCTTTCTGTCTTTCAGTTACTGTACTGAAAGCCTTAACTGTAGCTTTAAGTACATGTGATTTGATTGCTTTTCAGCTGTATACCAATATGAAAAATAATTGGATTTGCAAAACTAATTTGTAGAACTGTCACATGGTACTTTAGATCATCTTTTAACCAGGCCCCAGGTTATTTTACTTCACATTTAAACACTTGACTGAAACTAGGGGATGTTGAACTGAGTCAGTGCCCATTTTAACATCCTTTTTTTTCAGGAGTAAACGACATAAACAAACTGTTTGTTTATATTTTTGTAGCTGACATTTCAGTCTGTTATGTCTACTAACACTGAACTTTTCTCTTTGTTTTCCCCGATACATTTACTACTGCTTTGACATTCCAATTCCCCTACCTTTCATGTTTCTGTTTCTGTGTGTGGGTGTGCATGTCTACGTCTCAAACATTTATCTAACCCTCCCCTGCTCACCCCTCAGGATCTGGCCTTGCTGCCGGAGAAAGACAAGACGCCCCTTATGGAGGGAGGGGTGACCCTAAGTGGAGGTCAGAGGGCGAGGATAGGCCTGGCCAGGTACGTACTGGTGCACACACACACACACACCTGTCTCTCAGCATGTACGACCTGTGGAAACACTCATTCAACACTGAAGATTATATAACATACGGTACTTGGCAGACCGCTGTGGTTGATTTTATTAAAGTCTTTACTCGTGTTATGGCTTTGGTATGCTATAGCACGGAAATGTCCGTGGAATGTGACATAATACTCTTGAAGGAAGAATGCATCTTGTGTTGTTTTGCCCTTGAGACTGCTGTTATGTGTATACATGGATCGTGTATATTCCGATATTTACAGTACTTTCTAAAATGGAAATGTCAATGGAATGTGACATGACTACAGGAAAAGGAGAACCGAGCACACCCCAATTCTCATCGATAGGGCTGTAGTGGAGCAGGTTGAGAGCTTCTCGATCCTTGGTGTCCACATCACCAACAAACTATCATGGTCCAAACACACCAAGACAGTCGTGAAGAGGGCATGACAAAGCCTATTCCTCCTCAGGAGACTGAAAAGATTCGGCATGGGTCCTCAGATCCTCAAAAGGTTATACACCATCAAGAGCATGGTGTAGACGATCCTTATGCAGGGAGGGGTGACCCTAAGTGGAGGTCAGAGGGCGAGGATACTGGCCAGGCCTATCCTCGGTTGCATCACTGCCTGGTATGGCAACTGCTCGGCCTCTGACCGCAAGGCACTACAGAGGGTAGTTCATAACTGGGGCCAAGCTTCCTGCCATCCAGGACCTCTATACCAGGCGGTGTCAGAGGAAGGCCCTAAAAATAGTCAAAGACTCCAGCCACCCTAGTCATAGACTGTTCTCTCTGCTACCGCATGGCAAGCGGTATGGGAGCACCAGGTCTAGGTCCAAGAGGCTTCTAAACAGGCTTCTACCCCCAAGCCATAAGACTCCTGAACAGCTAAACAAATGGCTAACAAGACTATTTGCATTGACCCCTCTACAGTACATGTACATATTACCTCAATTACCTTAACCGGCGCCCCCGCATATTGATTGACTCTGTACCGGTACCCCCTGTATATAGCCTCACAACTGTTTTACTGCTGCTCTTTAATTATTTGTTCAATATTTTTTACTTAACACTTATTTTTCTTAACACTACATTGCTGATTAAGGGCTTGTAAGTAAGCATTTCACTGTTGTATTCGGCGCATGTGACAAAAGAAAATGGATTTGATTGCATCTTGTGTTGTTTTGCCCACGAGACTGCTGTTATGGGACAATGTATGCATGGATAGTGCATCCTAATGGTCATAATGCCCTTTTGAAAAAGATGATTACTACCGAATCAATATTATTATTTTTTTCTTCATTTGACTGTTAGTTCAGCTCCTGTAACTGTGGTGTTCTATGATCTAATTTGTTTTATTTCTGTTTTCTTTATTTTTGCAATTTTCTATGTTGTAGAATAATAATGAATACATCAAAACTATGAAATAACACATATGGAATCATGTAGTAACCAAAAAAGTGAAATAAATCAAAATATATTTTATATTTGAGATTCTAAAAAGTAGCCACCCATTGCCTTGATGCCACTTCTACAAGTTAACTTTTAAGAAAGCACACATTTTAATTGGAATGCATTCCAGGTGACTACCCCATCAAACTGGTTGAGAGAATGCCAAGATTGTGCACAGCTGTCATCAAGGCAATGGCTGGCTACTTTGAGGAATCTCAAATATAAAATATATTTTGATTTGTTTAACACTTTTTCAAAGTTACTATATGTGATGTGTTATTACATAGTTTTGAAAGCTTCACTATTATTCTATAATGTATAAAATAGTGAAAATAAAGAAAAACCCTTGAATGAGTAGGTGTGTCCAAACTTTTCACTGGTACTGTATATTCCAATGTTCCGACATATTCATTATTTATTGGTTTTATTGTATTGGGTGCCCGTTTGCTCCCACTTAACAAAATACACATTTGTCAGTTTGGCTATATTGTCATAGTAAATGTATCACTTAAACTGAGTTGAATCCCACAGGGACTTAACTTCCTCATTTAAAGGCCTATTTAATTTATTACTTTTTTCCATTCACGTTTCCGTGTGTTTGTTTCTCTGTGTGTTTGTTTCTCTGTGTGTTTGTGTGTGCTATTACAGAGCTGTGTATAAAGACGCCGACCTCTACCTACTGGATTCACCTTTTACCCACCTGGACATTGTGACTGAGAAAGAGATCTTTGAGAGGTCTGTCTGTGACTCAACACTGAGGCTTTCATATTGGCCGGGGCCTGGAGGATGGGGGAGGGTTGGTCTGGGCTGGGTGGAATGAGCAGGGTGAATGGTTAAGGAGAGGAGAGAAGGTTAAGGTCAAGGTTGTGTCTTTCTTGTTGTGTTTGACCTAGTGACAACTTGGGATAGTTGGTGAGATGTTATTTTGGTCGATCAAAGGGCTTTTCGTGAAAATGTAACTTCCTGTCTGACATTCATGACCTTTGGTCTAATTTCTGATGTTTGTGTTATCAGCATCTTCCCACCCAGAAATGAGGGCAAGCACATGATTGAACAGAAATGCCTAAAGTAAAGTTTGATAAACTAAACAAAGGATACATGTATTTTCTCCTGCCAGGTGTCTGTGTAATCTGATGTCTTCCAAGACTCGCATCGTGGTCACTAGTAAGCTGGAGCACCTGAAGAGAGCGGACAAGATCCTTCTGCTTCACAACGGAGTGTGTTACTTCTACGGCTCCTTCTCCGAGCTGCAGGCCAAGAGACCAGACTTCAGCTCCCTGCTCCTGGGTCTGGAGGCCTACGACAACATCAACGCCGAACGCCGCAGCTCCATCCTCACCGAGACCCTCCGACGCGTCTCTATCGATGAATCTGCCGTCTTCCGTGGCCCCGAACCCATCCACCAGTCCTTCCGTCAGCCCCCGCCACCAATCATCTGTACAAACAATGGTCCTCAAGCCATCACCATTGCCGGGGGCGACGGTCTCACAGCAGTGGAAAAACGTAAACAGTCAATTATCCTTCATCCGTTAGCGCCGGCCCGTAAATTCTCCTTCATCGGTGCGGGGCCCCAGAAAGCCCAGGCTCCTCCACCCGGGTCCACCACTATCGAGGATGCCGTGCGAGAGCTGTCAGAGAGGAAGTTCTCAGTGGTGCCCGAGGACGATCAGGTGAGGCTGCTTCTCTACTTATCTTCTTTGACTGAGGGGAGGTTTCTTGCACACAGACTAAGCTTAGTCCTGGACAAAGCAATGCTTTCAATGGAGAATCTCTGTTAAAAAAAACTTTTTAGTCCAGGACTACGCTTAGTTTGAGTCTGGGGAACCGGCTCAAAGTATTCTTATTACGCTGTTTTTCTACTGTTTGAGAGGAGAGCTCGCATTTCAACTAAGCATTTCATTGCACTGTGTACACTATGATGCTGTGTCCCGTGCATCTGACTGATACATTGATTTGATTGCAGGGACATCCGCTAAATGAGGTGCGTCTGCCAATAAGCATCCGCTAAATGGCATATGTTATATTATTATCTATTGTAGGTTGAAGAGTCGCTGCCGCGGGGGAACCAGTACCATCATGGCCTGCAGCACCTGAGCGGGCAGCGCCGCCAGTCTGTGCTGCAGTTCATCACCAATGCCCGGGGGGAGGGCAGGAGGGAGCAGCTCCAGACGTCCTTCAGGAAGAAGCTGTCCATCACGCCGCAGTGTGAGCTGGCCTCTGAGTTGGACATCTACGCACGACGCCTGTCCAAAGACAGTGTCTATGACATCAGTGAGGATGTGGACGAGCAGGATATGGAGGTAGGTTCAGTGAAGGGAGCTGGTTGGGTTCAAGGCAGGTTGGATGTTTTCCTCTGTAACTGCTGGTCTTTATGAGCACATGGAGGTTATAGGGTAAAGGTTAAGTTTAGGGTTAGGGTCAAGGAATAGCCCAGGGGACGTCACCGAAAGTGCACCAGTGTTTGAACCGAGACATTTGAAGACAAAACACTAAGAACAGCTAGGTTCGAGTGTTTCATTCGACACGTATCTTTTGTCTGTTTGCAGCAATGCTTTGCAGACGAGCGCGAGAACGTGTTCGACACGACGTCGTGGAACACCTACCTGCGTTACATCTTCACCAACAGGAACCTCGTCTACGTCCTCATCTTCATCTTCCTCGTCTTCGCCGTAGAGGTAAAGAAACTGTATTAAATGATAGCATTAGATCATCCCTGTCTTGGAGATACTATACTAAACAATAAAAGTACAGTATTTAGAGGGAATCAGAATCACCTTTTATCCATGATACGGATGTATAAACAATTTACAATGGACGATGTGCAATGGAGCGGAACTATATACTTTATATATATATATGCTACGCCATTGTGGACTACTCGTTTCTGATTTGCTTGAAGGGCAATCTAGATCGGGCATTATTTCCTTTTATGATTGATTGGCTGACAGCCGTGGTATATCAGACCGTACACCACTGGTATGACAAAACATTTATTTTTACTGCTCTAATTACGTTGGTAACCAGTTTATAATAGCAATAACGCACCTCGGGGGGTTGTGATATATGGCCAATATTTTACGTACCTTTCTTTAGTATTTTACAGATAGAAAGATGAAAAAAGTATTTGTCCACAATCTGCTATGTATAAGTTCGGTCATGGAATGTCTTAACAAAATGTAACCAGGCTGACTTCATCCAGTATCTGCAAAAAGTGGATATGCATGAAATGCAGATAGGTGCATATTTAATGAGAAATCACATAATTTGCTTTATTTTCATCAAATATTTCTGAAAAATGTTAATGCAAAAAAGTATTCTGTGTCCACATTCAACTGGTAAAAGTTGTAATATGATTAAGGGGAAGAAAATTGCCCTATTAAAGAGTTGTGCCTGGCCTTAAACAATAACAATACTGTATTAGAGGGAAGATTCTATATTAACCCATAACAATACTGTATTAGAGGGAAGATTCTATATTAACCCATAACAATACTGTATTAGAGGGAAGATTCTATATTAACCCATAACAATACTGTATTAGAGGGAAGATTCTATATTAACCCATAACAATACTGTTTGAAGGGAAGATTCTATATTAACCCATAACAATACTGTTTGAAGGGAAGATTCTATATTAACCCATAACAATACTGTATTAAAGGGAAGACTTTGTATTAACCATAACAATACTGTTTGAAGGGAAGATTCTATATTAACCCATAACAATACTGTATTAGAAGGAAGATTCTATATTAACCCATAACAATACTGTATTAGAAGGAAGATTCTATATTAACCCATAACAATACTGTATTAGAAGGAAGATTCTATATTAACCCATAACAATACTGTTTGAAGGGAAGATTCTATATTAACCCATAACAATACTGTATTAAAGGGAAGATTCTATATTAACCCATAACAATACTGTATTAAAGGTAAGATTCTATATTAACCCATAACAATACTGTATGAGGGGAAGATTCTATATTAACCCATAACAATACTGTATTAAAGGTAAGATTCTATATTAACCCATAACAATACTGTATGAGGGGAAGATTCTATATTAACCCATAACAATACTGTATTAAAGGGAAGATTCTATATTAACCCATAACAATACTGTTTGAAGGGAAGATTCTATATTAACTCATAACAATACTGTATTAAAGGGAAGATTCTATATTAACCCATAACAATACTGTATTAGAAGGAAGATTCTATATTAACCCATAACAATACTGTATTAGAAGGAAGATTCTATATTAACCCATAACAATACATTATTAGAGGAAATATTCAATATTAACCCATAACAATACTGTATTAGAGGGAAGATTCCATATTAACCCATAACAATACTGTATTAGAGAAAATACTCTATATTAACCAATAACAATTCTGCATTAGAGAACCCTAACCTCAACTCCAGCCTTTCTGAAATTCTTGAACGAGAATACGGAGTGACGTAGTGCGAGACTACAGGGTCTCTCAAAAATAAATAATCCAACGCATTTCAGGCCATGCAGCCGAAACGCGTCGGATTTTCAAAACGTTGTTTCTATTGAACAAGCCATACAAATAAATGCATTTCAATCAAGTATATGAAGAGTGCCTTGGTCCTCATTTCTTTTTGATGACCAATTCACCCCTTTTACCAAAGAGCACCTTCTGTGTCCCAAAATGTACTATTGTGTACCTTAGTAGCACTTCCCTTCCTCCTTTTTCTACTACAGGGTCTCTGTTGGAACATAATTGCCTAATTATATTGCCTGTTGACAATTGTATTACAATGCAAGGTGCCAATTGTATTACAATGCAAGGTGCCACCCTCAACTGTGTGTTGTCGTGTGTTGTAGGTTGCTGGCTCTGTCCTGGGGATATTTCTTATCACAGAGTAAGTTTTTTTTATTTTTATGTGTAATATTCATTCTACAGAAGATAATGGTACAGGAAACCTACAAAAGAACAGCAAGAACCCCCACTGCAGTTTAGAAAATGCTGTCGTAATGCTGTGCTGATAAACATTTGCAATACATGTTTAACATCAGCCTACGATCAATTGTGAACCAGTAGTATTCACCACAAGACCCCAAGATCAGCCCGATAACATATAAACAGCCCACTACAGAGTACAGTACTCAGACAAAAGACCACCATTCAGATACCATTGCAACCATTGTGCTTGCTTCTCTCTCTCCCAGTAAGATCTGGACAGAGGAGGCCAACCCGTCGGCGCCTAACTTCGTAGACCAGCAACACGCCAACGCCTCGTCGCCCGCCGTCCAAAAGCCAGTCATCGTCACGCCGACCAGCGCCTATTACATCATCTACATCTACGTGGCGACGTCGGAGAGCGTTCTGGCGCTGGGGTTCTTCAGAGGCCTGCCACTGGTCCACACTTTACTGACCGTGTCCAAGAGGCTGCATGAACAGATGCTGTCCGCTGTGCTCAGGGCCCCCATGGCTGTACTCAACACTATGAAGACTGGTGAGCGCAGCTGCTGAAACCCCTGGCTTAACCAAGGGTTATGCATCAGCTGTAGATTCATAGTGTACATGCATCTACCGGTGTCTGAACATGGCTAACTTATCAGTCAGTTGTCCATACAACCTCACAGCCTATACATCAATCAGTCAGTCTGTCAGCCTTTCAGTTAGTCAGTACGACCACCAGCGGCAGTCAATTCCATGCATGTGTTTTTCTGCCCTGTACTTTAGGTCGGATCATGAACAGGTTCACCAAAGACATGGCCACCATCGACGACATGCTTCCCCTTGCACTGTTTGACCTCATCCAGGTAGGTGCCCATCTCAGTCTCTATCTATCTCTCTATCTCTCTATCTCTATCTCTGACTCTTTCCCATTGTCTCCCTCCAGTTAACTTTGATCGTGCTGGGTGCCATATTCACTGTGTCCATCATGAGGCCGTACATCTTCATTGCCGCGATCCCATTGGCCATCATATTCGTGGTTCTGAGGAAGTACTTTCTGTGTACGGGACAGCAGCTCAAGCAACTGGAGGCTGAGGGTGAGACTGGGAGGGGGATTGGATGGGGCTCTTGACAGATTAACCTGGGGATGGAGAACTATCAAGTACTGGAGGTGTGCGTGATTCATCTTGATTGGCGAGAAAAATGGGCAGATACAGAAGTTACATTGTACTGTGCAAGGAGGTGAACAAAGTAACGGTTATACATTCTCCCTCACCACAACAATTCCCAACACTCTGAAAACATTCCATACATTCCCCCCTAACTTACTTAGTGAGAAAGAAGTGTGTGTGTGTGTTCGTGCCGGGTCTTGGGACATTCCGACATTACTCCTCCTGATCCTGTCATTCCGAGTGTGTCGCCGATGGCAACAACAAGGCCTTCCCGCAGCCATGGAGAGAGAAAACGTGATCAGGGATTTCCTCTGGCTCCATCCTGGCATCGCTCTCTCACGGTCCCTCACTGAACACACACAGACTCACTGTCCCCAAAAGGACAAAACTCTCCCTGTCTCCCAATGCACAACTAGACGAAACACACAGTTAACCCCCAACGGCAACTTTTCGATGACGTAGACATAAACTCTGATGTTTTGTAGCTTATGTGGCGTACTGTAAGTCAGGGTTGGGGCCAGGAAGTGTATTGAAATTCCGTCAACAAGTCCACATCAACCATGCGTTTTGGTGAAGAAGTACATAGATATTGTGTCGGACCTCCTGTGAGTGATTGACTAATGCTTCTGTGTTTCTCTTCTCTCCCCCTTCCTGCATCTCTCCATTCGTTATCTCTCTACTTGCCTCCTCTCTTTCTTTCTCTCTCTCTCTCTCCCCCTTCCTGCATCTCTCCATTCGTTATCTCTCTACTTGCCTTCTCTCTTTCTTTCTTTCTCTCTCTCTCTCTCTCCCCCTTCCTGCATCTCTCCATTCGTTATCTCTCTACTTGCCTCCTCTCTTTCTTTCTCTCTCTCTCTCCCCCTTCCTGCATCTCTCCATTCGTTATCTCTCTACTTGCCTCCTCTCTTTCTTTCTCTCTCTCTCTCCCCCTTCCTGCATCTCTCCATTCGTTATCTCTCTACTTGCCTCCTCTCTTTTTCTCTCTCTCCCCCTTTGATACATTTTTCTTCTTCTTCTACAAACTCTTTTTCATCTCTCTCTTTCTCACTCTGTCTCTCTCATTCCTCCTCCTCTCAGCCCGTAGCCCTATATTCTCCCACCTCATCATCTCTCTGAAGGGTCTGTGGACTATACGTGCATTTGGTCGTCAGTCCTACTTCGAGACATTGTTCCACAAGGCCCTGAACACCCACACGGCCACCTGGTTCCACTACCTCGCAACGCTGCGATGGTTCCTCTTCCGCTGTGACATCATCTTTGTCTTCTTCTTCTCCGCCGCAGTCTTCATCGCCGTGGGAACCAACCGTGAGTGACACAGACAGACAGACAGACAGACAGACAGACAGACAGACAGACAGACAGACAGACAGACAGACAGACAGACAGACAGACGCACACACACACCATTTTGACAGCTTAGAAATACATTTGGGACATAGTCAGGAGATGCTGATTGCGTTGCATGTACACATATTTACTTTTCGACCTGCATAAATGCCAGTACGTTTGCATGCACCTGTAGAAGGTCTCAATGGACCACAGTGTTTATGTTGGGAGTGAATTTAGAGGTAATTTGACAGCGTTCACTTTCATTAATATCTGTGCGTTTGTGTGTGTATAACATCAGAATGCAAATTAAGTGTGATATTACCAGTGTGTGACTGCATGCGTGACACTTTGTGTGTGTGTGTGTGTGTGTGTGTGTGACTGCTGACTGCCCATTGATAATGTGTGAGACTGCTGACTGCCCATTGATAGTGTGTGTGTATTCCACAGAGGACAAGCCTGGGGAGATTGGCATCATCGTGGCCTTAGCCATGCTCATCCTTGGGACGTTCCAATGGGCTGTCATTACCAGCATCACTGTGGACGGACTGGTATGTACACACACACAGTTTGGATCAATCATCACTAGCATCACGGCAGATAGATGTGTATTTGCATACACATACCACATTACCCGTGGTCAGTCATCAGTAACACAAGCACACGCTCCAGGAAATATGAATCTCCTTGGCTTTGCTTGTGCGGGATACTCTACTTGTTTTATTGTTCGGTAAGAATATATTCAGTTCTCCAGTGTGTGTGAGTGCATATGTATTGTTGCTGTTGAAATGAGCTGCGTTCAGGCTCCGTGATTCTTCTAATCACAGTGCAGGACATGTAGTTCTCCTCGTGCTCACAGAGTGAGAGGAAACACTCACTGTTATTGCCAGACTGACTGACACTACTATGTGGGAATAGAACTCGTTAACCAGGGAGGGGAGCTCACTACTCAAACATACCGTCACACATTGCAGGGTAGTAGGTAACACACATGTACTTATTTACAGATTGTTTGTTATTCTCTCATGACAAGTGCACAGCACGTACACACAACTCCCTCAAATCGCTCTTATCTCTCCATCCCCTATTCCCCCAGATGCGATCGGTAGACCGGGTCTTCAAGTTCATCGACCTGCCTCAAGAGGAGCCCAGACCCAGCGGTGGAGGTGGTAAAGGAACAGAGCTGGTGATCGACAACCCCCACGCCCAGGACTGCTGGCCCAATCAGGGCCACATAGACGTCCAAGGACTGACCGTCAAATACACCGAGGCCGGACGCTCCGTCCTGCAGGACCTCTCCTTCACTGTGGAAGGAGGACAGAGTGTAGGTCACTCTCTGTGTGCGTGCTGATGAGGGGCTGATGGTCCCGCTCTCAGGCGGGGAATTCAGTATATGAATCTCTCTCGGGCTGTTAGGAGGCTAGCGAGACTCAGACTCCCTGTGGTATGTCTTGAGAGGTAATTAGGATAGATACAGTTCCTAGTAACGAGGCCTGAGGGAGACTATCTTGGTGTCAGCACTTTAGCCTACCGCCCTAGCCATTAGCTACAGCTTCCCGTTAATGGCCTAACTCACTGCCGCTCTGGCCTGTGGGAGAGTGGTTCTACACAGTGTTTTGGAAGCTACTCTGGAAATATAGTTTACCAAGTTACCAATTACTTCTCACTGAAAGAAGTTAAGCTACGCTAAATCTACCCTTAAGAAAAATATAGTTGACTTAACAAACGTTACTTCGAAAAAGTAGTTCACTACATCAAAACTACTTCCTGGAAAATGTGCATATCTAAGTCTGAAACGTCATCGGCTAACAATCAGAAGAACAGATCTGGCGTCAGATGTAAACAGAATGTGTCGTCTATCCTTTTAAACACAACTATGTTTCAAGTGAGAATTAGGCAGGTCTGATGCTGAAAAATAAAGGAAATTCTGCCCTATTTTACCCATATCTTCTCTTGTTTTTGTATTTCCAGTAGTTAGCTCCTCAAAAAAAAGCAATTAACTACTGAAAACACTACCGAGATATAAGTTTAGTTGAACTACCACCAAGCTACTGCAAGTTCAATTACTGGTTGAACTACATATAGTTCACTACTCCCCAATACTAATTCTACAGTAGTCTCCCGTTCCACATAGTGTTGGTTAATCATGGTAGAAATGCTGGCTCAAGATCTGTACTCTACATTTTATGGACATAATCGGAATACTGTGTTGCTTTGTGTCGGCACTGTAGGAGGATATTTGAACCGGGTGGATGTTCATTGCTTTGTGTGTAGGTGGGTGTGTTGGGGAGGACGGGCTCAGGAAAGAGCACCCTGCTATCGGCCCTCCTGCGGCTGGCCTCTACAGACGGAGAGATCTCCATCGATGGGGTCTCCTGGAACTCGGTCACCCTACAGACCTGGAGGAAAGCCTTCGGCGTGGTGCCACAGGTAAATACCACCCGCAACTAGACTTAGTGCTCAGATGTTCAATGGTATTTTTGCTATCGTGAATGTATGCCCTAATCTGATTTTCTGGACAGAAAATCTTCATCCTGACTGGTACATTCCGTATGAACCTGGATCCACACGCTCGTTACAGTGACGAGGAACTGTGGCGTGTGGCTGAGGAGGTGAGACACGACATTCACACCAGTCACACTGGTCTCCGGTCTAACCCTAACCCTAGCTTCATGTCCACATCCCTGTTCCACCCTAACCCTCAACCACAGCCCTAACCCTCAACCACAGCCCTAACCCTCAACCACAGCCCTAACCCTCAACCACAGCCCTAACCCTCAACCACAGCCCTAACCCTCAACCACAGCCCTAACCCTCAACAACATCCCTAACCCTCAACCACAGCCCTAACCCTCAACCACAGCCCTAACCCTCAACAACAGCCCTAACCCTCAACCACAGCCCTAACCCTCAACAACAGCCCTAACCCTCAACAACAGCCCTAACCCTCAACAACAGCCCTAACCCTCAACAACAGCCCTAACCCTCAACAACAGCCCTAACCCTAAACAACAGCCCTAACCCTCAACAACAGCCCTAACCCTCAACAACAGCCCTAACCCTCAACAACAGCCCTAACCCTCAACCACAGCCCTAACCCTCAACCACAGCCCTAACCCTCAACCACAGCCCTAACCCTCAACAACAGCCCTAACCCTCAACAGCCCTAACCCTAGCTTCACGTCCACATTCCAGTTCAACCCTAACCCTTCCCTCAACCCTAACCCTCAACCACAGCCCTAACCCTCAACCACAGCCCTAACCATCAACCACAGCCCTAACCCTCAACCACAGCCCTAACCCTAGCTTCACGTCCACATTCCAGTTCAACCCTAACCCTTCCCCCAACCGTAAACTTCAACCACAGCCCTAACCCTAGCTTCACGTCCACATTCCAGTTCAACTCTAGCCTCAACCCTAACCCACAGCCCTAACCCTAGCTTCACGTCTACATTCCAGTTCAACCCTAACCCTACCCTCAATCCTAACCCACAGCCCTAACCCTAGCTTTATATCCACATCCCGGTTCAACCCTAACTCTAGCCTCAATCACAACAGGTCCCCTCTATCACTGTCCTCCCTCTCTCTTCACCTTTCTCCTGTCTGTCTGAGCGTCCTTCTGTCTGTACACTGCAGAGAGTCCCGCTGACCCCTTTCCTACCATGCCATAGTAACCTCGTTCTGACATGCTATGCTGATGGTAAGGCGCTGCTGTGTTCGTGTGTGTCAGCAGGGCAGTGACGGTGCCACCATAGCCACACCATACTGGTAGTTGCATAGTAACCACTGCCAGGCGGGAAACAGGAGTCACATGCAAGTCTGCTTCGGCTTGACTCTGTGACCATAGCGCATGTGAAGTTGCTCTCCTATAAATTGATCACCTAACGCACCGTATTTGCTTACAATGACTGTGTGTAGAACTAACCTGAAATCCACATCAGACTCCATGTCACCTGTTTTGCCCTGCCTACGGAGGTCCGTTGGAGTCCACTGAGTCAGTGCATTTCATTTGATTGGTCGATTGTTTATTTGATTGATTGGTTGATTGATTGATTGAGATCCTCCGGTGTTTCCGGTCCTATGTGTCGTCCAGGTGGGTCTGAAGTCCGTGATAGAGCAGTTCCCAGACAAGCTGGACTTCCAGCTGGAGGACGGGGGTTACGTCCTGAGTAACGGACACAAGCAGCTCATGTGTCTGGCCCGCTCCATCCTCAGCAAGGCCCGCATACTGCTGCTGGACGAACCCAGCGCCTTCCTCGACCCCATGTAAGAGGAGAGAGTGAGCGAGAGAGTGCGTGTTAGATTTGGGGTTGGACATGGAAGATAAGTGTTTTGTGCCAGTGGTGGCTAGTGGCACTTTAAGTGAGTAATGGCTGGAACGGAATGAATAGAATGGTCTCCAACATGTCAAACACCTGGTTTGCATGTGTTTGATACCATTCCATTGACTCCATTCCATTAATTATTACGAGCCGTCTCCCCCCCACCAGCCTCCTCTGGTGTTTGTATGAGGCTGCATTTACACAGGCAGCCCAATTCAGATCTTTTGCCAACTATTTGCATATCTGATACCTATCTGATCTTTTCGCTAATGTGTAATCAGCAACAACAAAAAAAACACATGGAATCAGATTTTTTTTGGGGCTGTGTTTACACAGGCAGCCCAATTGTGATCTTTTTCATTAATTGCTTTTGACCGATCAGGTCAGCTCTTTTGCCAATAATTGGGCTGCCTGTGTAAACACAGCCTTTGACTTCCGATTCATACCGCCTCCATACAGTATGTGGATCTGAATCCTGATACAAACCTGATCTTCCATATGCGACCTCTGTCTGGACGCTCAAACAGATTTGTTTGCTCTGAAGTGTTTTTGTTGTTGTTGTTGCCCATGACCAGTCATTACAAGGACAACCTCCCCTCTGAAGCTACATCCGTGTGAATGTGCAAATCCGATATGGATCACATGTAAAACAGTGTGGACGTCCAGAAAAAAAGATTGGATATAGAAAGAAAATCAGATTGGGTTCTTACGGTGGCTGTGTAAACGCAGCCTAAGTGTCTCGCTGCATATGGTGACAATTCCAGGACTTACTGTAAGTCTTTGTGTGTATTTGCACAGAATGGGTGTAACCACACGTAAAGACACAGGTCTTTAAGCTAAATGGTGCCTGTCATGAGTGAATTAGTGGTGGTTGATGACACTGGTCTACTTCAGAGTAATCTCAGCAGTAAGTGCACATTGGGGAAGCTAGAGTGGAAGGAGTTTGTACGTGAAGGGAGAATGAGAGACTGCGCGCGTGTGTGTGTGTGTGTGTGTGTGTGTGTGTGTGTGTGTGTGTGTGTGTGTGTGTGTTTATATATGTGTGTATGCAGGCCTACTGTTAAACTCTCTGGTTAATTGAGTGTACTCTGGTTTGTTGATGGTTGACTGAAGAACATTGTCTGATGGTTGCGTTTTGGTTTGTTTCTGGTTCACAGAACGTTGCAGGTCCTGAGGAAGACCCTGAAACAGTCGTTCTCCAACTGTACAGTCATACTGTCAGAACACAGAGTGGAACCACTGCTGGAGTGCCAGTCCTTCCTGGTTAGCGCGCACACACCTATCTCCCTTTAAACATTAGGTTACCCTTTGTTAACTGCCTATCTCTTCTATTCAAATGATTTACGGCTCTATTAGCGAATACTGCATTCACGGTTTCGTCTGCTCAATAGGAAATTACCTTTACCTACATTCTTCAGCGATACAGATTGAATAGAGCAGTGTTTCCCAACCCTGGTCCTCGAGTACCCCCAACGGTACACATTTTTATTGGATCCCTGGACAAACACACCTGATTCAACTTGTCAACTAATCATCAAGCCCTCAAATAGGTTGAATGAGGTGCGTTTGTCCAGGGCTACAATGAAAATGTGTTCTGTTGGGGGGGGTACTGGAGGACCAGGGTTGGGAAAAACTGGATAGAGCCCTTGGTATTTCCCTGTAAGAAGTGAGAATAGAGCACCGACCACCAGCTTAAACAAACATTATATCCTCCATTTTAGATTCAATTCTTCTATCAGTGCATCACCATTTGTTAGCCTCGCCATAAACAACATATTTGATTTACGGTGTCCCATGACTCAGGGCATGGTGTCGGCTGTGTGTGTTGGTACACGCTGTATAAGTGACCTGCGTTTGTGTTCACACAAGCAGACAGCGTGACAATGCAGGCACAGTGGCATGATGCTGGGTGCTTGACATTGGAGCATCTTCAAACATGTCATTCTATCCGCATTACACAACCTGGTGTCATTTTAACCCTTCGTTGTACCAAATCGTCAGTTTTACTCCTCTCTCCCTCCAGATGATCGAGGGCAGTTCTATGAAGAGGTACGACTCCATTCAGAAGCTGTTGAATGAGACCAGCCACCTGAAGCAGGCCATGAGTGCTGCTGAGCGCCTCAAACTCTTCCCCCTGCACCGCCTCAACTCCAGCAAGCGACCCCCTCAATCCCAGCCGCCCAAGATCACCGCCCTGCAGGAGGTGGCTGAGGACGAGGTCCAGAACACGCATCTTTAAGGAGCCCCGGATTAACTGGACGCCATTTTGTCTTCTGGAATGCTCTTTCTCGATAAACTCTCCTCATTGCCTTGCATCCCCTCTCCTCGGGTCCTTGTCAAAACACATGGATGAAAAAGTAGGCCTGAGGAGGGACCTTGAACCTTCTCCTCCGATATGGTTGAGGAGAAAGATGCGCTGCCGACTCATCCAAGTGCCTCTAGTCTATAGATGATGATAAGAGTGTGAATGTGAGAGGTGGTCGGTCCTTATTGGTACACACAGGGCTCTGTTCAATCAAAAGGCACCATCCTGGTGTTTCCAGAGTGAGATTTGTTTCACTTTGAGAACATTGGAATGCCAGTTTTGTTTGAATATAAAAGGCCATACTTTTTTTTAAAGCAAGATTGTAAAAAGCATACAGTCCCTAAACTCAAAAGCTGCATGTAAATACAGAGTAGAATGAAATTGCCCAGACACTGATCTGAGGTCAGTTTGGTTTCCCTCCCAATGGTTGTTCGGACTTGGAAGGAAAACTGTGCCGCAGGGCAACTTATATTCAAAGCTATAAAGACACAAAACAGGAATGAATGGTGGGCGATGCTATGGACAAGTGTTTCTCTTTGTATGCACTTTAAAGAAACCAGAGGTACTTTTCCATGGTGGCCTGGCAGGGTAATAGCAAGGAAAATAGATGATCAAATTCTGCATATATTTCATTGGATTTTTTAATGCTTTTTCAAATGTGATTTGTCAAGCTCCCTCCTGTACTTCTGGAACTTTAAATATTTGTCTGTCCTTTCTGGTCTTTTTATTTGGCACATTGCTCCTTAGTGATATCGGAGAACAGTTTTTATAACGATACGATAAAATGGTACCGACACCTTGAAATGTAACTGACTACAGACAATTGTTTTCTTGTGTAAAAAGCTGTTTCTTATCCATCGGAAAGAGACTCATTTCCAATAATGTATAACATTGTCTTGTTTTTCCATTAGAATAGTTTGATTTCAATCAATTATATTTCCCAGTAAAACGATTTTGTGAAAAGACGAGGTCATTGTTAAGACAGCGTTTCTCAACTCCGGTCCTGAAGACCCCCCTCTCTCGTTAACTTGACCCGCGTTGTAGAGAATTACACCTGCAGTCTTGACGTGTTTACCGCCTTCCCTTAGAAATGATTTGTGAAGCCTCTATGTAGTGCTTCGTAGAGCATTCATAAGTCATTTGTTTTAGATTCTCAGTCGAAGGTCCTACATACTGTACCCAGGCCAGTAGTCTGGTGTAAGAAGACACGAGGTGGAGGACTGTTGGGGTTAACAGTGCGGTTTTAATGTTTTGTTCTTAAAGGAGGCAGGACGTTACATCATACAGATCAACACCAAAGGTTGCCAAAAATATCTCCTGTACATTTATCAACAATGGCCATTCAAAATAACACTTTTAATTAAAAAAAAATGTTGAACAAAATTAAGCGAACAAACCATGCTGCTTTGAAATTCGTATCAGTGTATATGGATTCATCGAACCATGATTCGTGGGCAGAATTGTGGGTAGTTTCAAGTATTTATGGCTTAACGTCAAAAGCAAAAAAAAATGTCCTGTGTTTGCAATTACATTTACTTATTGCCACATTCCATTCACTTTGAAACAAGTGAAAAGTTATGAACCGAATTCGCATGTTATTATCATTACAAACATATGTACATGTATTTTTTTCTTCAGCTTTTGTTTTTGAGTTCTTACTGTACAAGCATAATACCACATACACCAATCTATATACCATTAAAGTTACTAATTCTTATTTACAAATATTTGGTAAAACCCTGATTCATTTCAACAGTATTTAAACCAACCTTGCAACTATTTAAACATAAAACACTTGAATATTAGAAAATACCTAATTGCAAAAACAACCTGCCTGCTTTTCTTTGATCCAAAACACTCACCGCAAAAGGTAAATCCTGTCTTTGTCCTTTTGACATAATTCCCTGCGAAATGTTTTTTTTTTTTTTAAACTTCTTTCAATACTGTATAATATCATAAAACTATGGTCCCCAAGTACACAATTGCTATACAGTTTAACAAGTACGGATAACAAGTACAAATACTAAAAGGCCGTCATAAGCCTAACTACAACAGCGGAGGGGTGGGAGGAAAGGAAGGGAGGAGGAAGAGGAGGAAGTTCATCTACTACTTTGTATTGTTGTTGTTTTCATGCAGGTCTCGGTGTAGGATCCAAATGTCCTCGTGTTGTTGGCTGTTCTCGTTGACGTGGTTGTTATGTCTGGTTGGGACCTGCCTTGTTTTGCTGCTGCTTGGTTCAGTTCTGGCCGCGTTGCGGTTAGCGGTCATAGTGGGTGTTCGTGGTGCGGCACTGCTGCTGTTGGCTCGTGGCTGCGGCCCCCTGCTGCTGGGGACGGGGAGCTGAGATTTGGGCCGCGACGCTGGTCGCCTCTCGTTGCTAGGGGCGGGGCTGCCTGGGGCGGCGCTGGGAGTAGAGTGACGGCTGCCGGTCTGTAAAAGGGGAGACAGGCAGATGGTTGGGAAACACTTGCTCATCTCGCTACTGGAGGACCACCAGTTTTGTTCTAGCCCTGCACGTGATGAGCTGAACTGAATAGGTGTGTTAGTGCTAGGCCTTTAATTAGAGCCTTTAAGCGCGGTTTGACTCACCGTCTGTGGTCGAGCGGTTGCTTCACGGTCGGTCTTCCGGCGGGGCGATTGTCCACTTGGAGAGCCAGAGAAGACAATGAAGTCCCCCTTGGACCGAGCAATCTGAAGAATACAGCCGGCGGAAAACGTCAACCTCATTGTGTGTGTGTGTGTGTGTGTGTGTGTGTGTGTGTGTGTGTGTGTGTGTGTGTGTGTGTGTGTGGTGAGAGAGAGAGAGAGAGTGAGCGTTACCTTGCTGATGTCTGGCTCTGACTTGCTGGAGCACATGGTCTGCAGCTCCCTGATCAGATCAGTCTCATCGTCAGAGCAGAGAGACAGACTCACAGGGTCCCCATCTACAACACTGCCACCACACACACACAGTACAACATCAGTACAATCCCACACACAGCACAATAAACAGTACAATCCCACCACACAGTACAACATCAGAACAATCCCACACACATACATACAGAGTACAGTACAACATCAGTGCAATCCCCACACAGTACAGTACAACCCCACACAGTACAATCACACACAGTACAACATCAGTACAAACAATCACACAGTAGAAGTACAACAGTACACACTCAGATATAACTACACACTGACCCCTGCTGGATGCTCTCAGTAATACTCTATTCTATCACGTTTCCTAGAGGCTAGAACACAGCATATCACAGCATATCACATGATCTAAACAACATACTAGAGCCGGCGTCACATTAACACATTTTACTGCAAACCATGAATAAATGGACATTTCCTAAGTGTCAAATAAACGGCTCGGGTTAACGTCACTCACCTTGGAGCGTTGCCGTTGGTGATAAAGCAGACATCCGTGTTGGACAATGACCCTGCGGGCAACAGAAGGACAACATGAACACCCATTATGGCTATTCTAACAGGAATCGTAGGGGGGGGAACGCCGCTTCATCCTGACCTTCTCTGAGGGAACCTCCACAGGTCCAGTTGGAGGTGGGGCTCCCCTTCTTCCGTGGGCTGGTATTAGCTCGTCTCCACATGCCGCTGTCCCGCCCCTTCCTGCCACCACTTCCTTTACAGGAGCCAATGGCTGCGAGGGGGAAGGTGCCGCCTTGGAACTCCAACAGGTGCCTATCAATCTCTGATGAGAGAAAGACATTAACATTAGGTAGCATTATACTATTCTCTTTATCTACGTCCCGCCCAACCTGGCAAACAAGGAGCCAACCAGTCTACCTATCATCCATCCAAAACAAAGATAAGACACATACAATCCTGATTCACATTTTTAAAAAGGGACAAACCCATCCAAGCAAGTCGAGCTGTACTGAGCTGGCCTGGTAACACATCCACCGTAGTTGCTGGGCCCGTGCTGGAAATGACAACGTGAAAAGAACATACGCGAGCGAGCCAGCGCGGTTCAGTTCGGGTCGGCCCTAGAAATGGGCATTTTTGCGTCGCTCGGGCCAACTGACGTTTCGTTTCCTCTTCTTCCTCCCTCCCTGGCGATTTCGCGAATGCAAACACATTCGGACAGTTCTGATTGGTCCCAGAAACCGATGGCTTGGGCCAGAGCCGGTCAACATGATGACATGATCAACTTTGAGGCACTGATTGGTTAGATTTGTTGGAAACAATCCAATCGCGGATGAATTTGTTTTGTACAACGGCCCTCATTTTGAAGTCACACAAACAACTTCAGGGATGGCAGTTTCCGACTGAAGCATATGAAATTCAGGGTGAGTTGTCAGGCAATAGTGAAGTGTGTACCCACCGTGACGTGGCAGTGGGCATCCCTGCAGGACGGCCTTGTTTAACAGGATGCTGAGGGCAGCCTTGACCACCGCCTGCTGGCCCGAGCTCAGGCGCAGGTTGTTAGGCGACACCCGCTGGCCGGAGGAGCGCTTTACCGTCACCCGGGAGACGATGGATTCCTCCACGCGGGGGACCACCACCATGTTCCACAGCCGGGCCAGCCACCTGGAGGAACACACGGGGAAAGAAATACAGAAACAACACACAGAATATTGCTGCTCCCCTATCACCTTAGTTTGCTTCAGAAACACACAGTCATACATAGTCTAACTTAAATTAAGCTTGAAACACAAGTTTGCACCTCCCCCCCCCCCCCACACACACAGGTGCATACTTGACGATGGCCTGTGTGTTGTTTGGCACCACGGGGCAGGAGAGGAATAGCTGGGGTCCTAGCAGGGCCTCGTGGGTCCCCAGGCGGGACAGACAGGCATTCAGCTGCTGCCACACACAGCTCACCCAGCACACCGTCCTCTCCAGCAGGCCCTCGGGAGCCTGACCACTGCCACCACCCTGCGTCTGGAGAGAGAGAGAGTGTCAAGGGAAAGCACAGCTTTCCAGAATGTCACTATATTTCCAATCTTATCCGAGAAAACCAAGATGGCTGGCCCCCACCTGCGCGAGTAAGACGAATGATCTAAGGTCCGTTTTGTGCCCTAGCGGATCGAGGTACGGATACAATGAATCTAGGTCTGTTCCTAAGGGAGCAGTGTGTTTCTGTGACTTACCTTGTGGAGCAGCTTCCTGCGGAGGTGCCTTCCCAGAAGGCCGTGCAGCGGCTCCGAGTCCCAGCGCAGCGTTACCCAGCGGAAGTGCTGTTGGAGGCGGAGCTCTGAGCCCTTGAGGCGGGACTTGGACAGCGTGCCAATCAGAAAGCCTCCCTCCTGAAAGTGGTGCGGGCCCATCTGGCCTGTTGGGAGGATGATGATGATGATTTGGAGGGGGGTGTAGTTAGACACCTGTTCATTCTGTCATATATTCGGTCCTTAATTAATCCATTCATTCTTTCACTCCCTCACAGTTCATCCGCTCACTCACACACTCGCTGGTTCGCTTACTCACACACTTGCTGATTCACTACCCCCCCCCCACACACACATATATACATACTCTCATTCGGTCAGCCAGTCTATATCCAGTAGGCCTCACCATGGAGTAGGTAGGCCGTGCCACGGTTCTCCAGGCCTTCACACAGGTCTCCCAGCAGCTCAGTCAGAGAGTGGGCCTTCTCTAGTCCCTCCAACACCACCACCACACACCGCCCCACCCTACTAGTACTGCTACACAGAGACACACCAACTACTGGGACCAGGAAACCTGCAGGGAAACCACAGACAATTCGATTTTTACATTTCATTGAACCTTTATTTTTGACAGGGTGTCACGTTGAAAACCAAGGTCTATTTTTCAAATGAGCCCTGTAAATCCCCAAAATACACACATCAAATACAGTGAGGGGGAGAGAGAGAGAGAGAGAACAAAAAAAGAGGCAAAAATCACAAGCTATAGATTCTATAAACACACAATCCAAGCTCCCTGAACAGAAAAAAGGCAGGTATATCTATATTGCTATATTATAAACTGGTCGGTTCGAGCTGATTGGCTGACAGCCGTGGTATATCAGACCGTATACCACAGGTATGACAAAACATTTATTTTTACTGCTCTAATTAAGCTGGTTGCGTCCGGCCTAAGAACAACTCTTAGCTGCGGTATATTGGCCATATACCACACGCCCTCGGGCCTTACTGCTTAACCTCTTGAGTGTAGGGGGCAGTATTTTGATGTTTGGACGAACGGGATGGGTGCATCAAGAAGTTAAACAACACATAGAACAATCCAATAAGGGTGGAGTGTGATTTATAGGCATTTACCACAAGTTATGAAGGTGTCCAACAGCTGTTGTTTAGTTAGACTCCTGTCTACCTCCACCCTGATGATGTCACAGGCCACACCCAATACTTCCTGCTTGGTCTTGATGCAGCGGGAGATCTGATTGGCTAGGTACTCCTGACAGCTCCCCTCCAGCCCGTGGAAGATAATGTTACGGTACTGTTCCACCTGAAGAGGGATGAGCGCAAGAGAATATAACAAAGTGACACACTAAGCTCCAAGCAGTTTCAGACACACTTAGGCAGAAATGGGGGACACGGGAACTCACAGTCACTACATTCTCATGCTAAAGGAGATGTGGCCAGTAGAGGGCATACTAACATGCATAACAAAACTATACCCAAAATCCAAGTGACCTATTTTGGGAATCCATATAATGATATGAATATTCTTCTTGTCCTTTTTCTGTGTGTGTGTGTGTGTGTGTGTGTGTGTGTGTGTGTGTGTGTGTGTGTGTGTGTGTGTGTGTGTGTGTGTGTGTGTGTGTGTGTGTGTGTGTGTGTGTGTGTACCAGGCGGACGTAGTTCTGCAGCAGCTGAAGGGGGATAAGAGATTCCAGGGCCAGCTCATCCAGACACGACTCTGACAGACCTGTCGAGAAACGCAAAACCCACATGGAAATGAGCAATCAATGAACACACACCCAGACGCATAGATATATGCAGGAAGACAGACACACATATACACACACTTGAATATCCTCCTGGGAGTTTTAACTGTGCCTCTGAGCTTCAGATACGCTGTTTCAGTGTCAAAACTGGAGAAATCTTCCCTGCGCTGTCAAAACACACGGTTCTAAGCAGACTGAAAATGAGCCTGCCAATAGAGCTGACAACGTCACGAAAAAACGATTTGCGCACTTCAAAGGGGCAGAAGGCTGGATTGCCAGATGGCTAGGAATAGTGACTAGAATCTGCCATGTGGGGAATCGCAGGTGGCTCGTGTCAGCTAGTTGTATCTTGTTCTTGACACATTGTCTTGTTTTGACTGATGTCATGTCAATGTTAATACGACAAAACATTTGCTAGCTAGCTAACCAACAACCGTAATGATGTATTTGAGACAACAAGTGCCCATTGTGCAAATGTATTGATGGAGACGAAATACAGTCAACAGTCTAAGCCAACCCTGTTAGTTTCGCCCCATAGTTGCGCACGCGTCCGGTTTTGTTGCTAAACAACCAACCCATCTATATAAACACAGCAGAAAGAGAAAAGGCTAGCTAAAGATTCCCTGGCAATGCGTCAATACACTGGCAGTGGGTGGACAGGGGCTCGATAGACACACACACACACACACACACACACACACACACACACACACACACACACACACACACACACACACACACACACACACACACACACACACACACACACACACACACACACACACACACACACACACACACACGGCAGAGGAGAAAAGAGAAGAGAAGAAAAAAATAAAAAGAGGAGAGCTGTATTCCAAGATGATCAGGGTTGCCAGATTGGTACCTTTGAGTCTGATGGTGATGTGCTGGCTCAGTGGCTTCCTGACCAGGTCCCATGGAGACAGAGGCAGCTCCTGACCTGGCAACCACACAGTGTCACCTACAACAACAAGACAACGTGACATGTTAACAACAGCACCACACACTGCACTGAAGATACACACAATACATGCTACACTAAAACGCACAGACATTTGCATACCAACAACAAATACAGCATTCAAACGGAACCTAAATACGACACACTGTAGCCATGTCTAGACAGCTTTACGTCAACGTCACATTTACACAGTTAATAATAGGTTAAAGGTTCTGTAAGCACACACATGGTGCTGCACCCACCCACGCACACACTCCCTCAGAGGTGGAAAGAAAGACGAACCCAAAAACCCATTGAGGGCGCTGATCTTCACACAGAAATCAGACATTTCCCTGAATATGTCGACCCCTCCCCCCCCGCTCTCCTTCCTCCTCTATCTTTCCGTACCTCATCCATAATGCATCCCCAGTCGCCACTGTTCTCTTTCTCGCTTTCATCCCTCCCTTGACCGCGGATTCCCTTGCGCTCTCGTCCTTGAGTTTTTTTGGGGAAAAGCGGTTTTGCGTCGGCATAATTCCCACTGACTGGTGTCACCTTGACGTGTTGAACAGAGGACAGACCCATTCGCCGTTCCTTTGTCTGAGCTCAGCCAGACAGACTGGATTATCTTTCCCCTGGCTAGGCCAGACTTCACTAAGTCGGTTCAGACCATGTACCAAGCCATTAGCATGTTAAAAATGAAACAGTTGACTTGGTTCTCGGGTGCCGAGATTAGTCATTCATAGTAGACAGGACACACGTTAGGGAGTTTGTCCTAACAATGTGACCGGGAAATTACCTCCTTGGAGTGTGTTTGTGTGTGTGTGTGTTCATTCTGGGCAGGCTCTTTGTGAATGTGGTGTGGTGTGATCGGGCCAAGCTCAATTAGGCTCATGTTCCAGCCCTCTCCGGCTTGGCCCGATCACAACTTTGGACAGGACCCAGGGATGCGTGCCATCCAACAGAGCTGCAACGTGTGGTGGATGTGCGATACAGAAACAAAAGAGAGCGCGAGAGAGTGGGCGTGCCTGCTTGCGTGTGTCTGTGTGAGTGTAACCTTTGCTAAACCAGCTGCAACGCCAGGTGCCTGGAACGAGCCACGATTTCAATAATCATCTATGAAGGAGTCAATTCATTCCAAAACGATTCATCCAACACTCACTGAAATCCAGCTTTTAAGCTGTGAATGTGAATAAAACACAACTAAACCCTACTGACAGTTACTCATAAAAGGACTCATCCTCACAAAAACATTTGTTACGTTTTATTTTACGGCCTGCGATTCATTTCCCATTTACTCCTAAACGTCCAAGTAAAATAGTTAAGATATAATTATGTGGAAATTGAGAGATATAAAAGGGCCGGGGATTCACCTGCAGCTAATGAAATGCTCATCCTGAGGCGGCGCTCCTAGTGGCCGGGGACTTTAATGCAGGGAAACTAACATCCATTTGACCTAATTTCTATCAGCATGTTACATGAGCAACCAGAGGGGGAAACATATTATAGACCACCTTTACTCAACACACAGAGACGTGTACAAAGCTCTCCCTCGCCCTCCATTTGGCAAATCTGACCATAAATCTAAACTCCTAATTCCTTCTTAACCTTTTTGGGATAGGGGACAGCATTTTCACTTTTGTATGAATAGCGTGCCCAGAGTGAACTGCCTCCTACTCTGTCCCAGATGCTAATATATGCATATTATTATTAGTATTGGATAGAAAACACTGAAGTTTCTAAAACTGTTTGAATGATGTCTGTGAGTATAACAGAACTCATATGGCAGGCAAATACCTGAGAAAAAATCCAAACAGGAAGTGGGAAATCTGAGGTTTGTAGTTTTTGAACTCAGCCCCTAACGAATTCACAGTGGGATATGGGTAATTTTTCACTTCCTAAGACTTCCACTAGATGTCAACCGTCTTCAGTACATTGTTTCAGGCTTCCACTGTGAAGGGGGGCCAAATGAGAGCTGATTGAGTCAGAGGTCTGGCAGCAGCCTCGATCTCAGTCACATGCATTCACATGAGAGGTAGCTCTCGTTCCATTGCTTTTCTACAGACAATGGAATTCTCCGGTTGGAACATTATTGAACATTAATGATAAAAACATCCTAAAGATTGATTCTATACTTAGTTTGACAAGTTTCTACGACCTGTAATATAACTTTTTGAACTTCTCATCCGATGTTCAGCTGGACCTAAACGCGCGTTTTGATTTGTTTACCAAACGCCCTAACAAATGAAGCTATTTGGACATAAATTATTCACTTTATCGAACAAATCAAACATTTATTGTGGAACTGAGCTTCCTGGGAGTGAATTCTGATGAAGATCATCAAAGGTAAGTGAATATTTATAATGCTATTTCTGATTAATGTTGACTGCGCAACATGGCAGATATTTATTTTGGCTGGTTTGGGCTCTGTGCGCCGTACTCAGATTATGCTTTTTCCGCAAAGTTTTTTTGAAATCTGACAGCGTTTGCATTAAGGAGAAGTGTATCTAAAGTTCCATGCATAACACTTGAATTTTCATCAACATTTATGAGTATTTCTGTGAATTGATGTGGCTCTCTTCAAAATCACAGCATGTTTTTGAACTACTGAACACAACACACCAATGCAAAATGAGATTTTTGGATATAAATATGCACTTTATCGAACAAAACATACATATATTGTGTAACATGAAGTCCTACGAGTGTCGTCTGATGAAGATCATCAAAGGTTAGTGATTAATTTTATCTCTATTTGTGCTTTTTGTGACTCCTCTCTTTGGCTGGAAAAATGGCTGAGTTTTCTGTGAGTTGGTGGTGACCTAACAATCGTTTGTGGAGCTTTCGCTGTAAAAGCATTTTTGAAATCAGACACGGTGGCTAGTTTAACGAGAATTTGTCTTTAAAATGGTGCCTAATACTTGTATGTTTGAGAAATATGATTTATTAGATTCCTGAACAGACTGGTTAACAGCTTCTACCCCCAAGCCATGACCCCTGAACAGCTAACCTGAACAGACCCCACCCCCCATGTTTACACTGCTGCTACTCTCTGTTGTCATCTATGCATAGTCACTTTAACTCTACTTTCATGTACATATTACCTCAATTAATGCAACTATCCAGTGGCCCCAAACACCGACTCTGTACCGGTACCCCCTGGATATAGCCTTGTTACTGTCATTTTATTCTTGCTCTTCAATTATGTGTAATTTTTTCCCCATTTTTCTTTTTAGCCTCCACGTCAGGTAATTTAGTAAATACTTGTTGTTTTTTTTCTTTAAACTGCGTCGTTGTTTAAGTAAATATTTCACAGGTAGGCCTACACCAGTTGTATTCGGCGCATTTGACAAATACAATTTGATTTGAAAACCCATTTGTCTAAGAACCATACTTTCCATAGAGATTCCCCTGGAATGAACTCCTACTGTAATAGCGATTCATTGTTGAGAATAAGAGAGATTCATATTCAGATAAGCGATTCAGTTCAGCAGGGAGTCGTTGGTCTCCTGTTGGGTGCCATCCATTCCCTCATGCTGACTAAGGGAAATTCAAACTTGAACCCAGGAGCGGTCGGGAGGCGTTCAGAGGTAGCAGCTGTTTGGAACATGTTGCAGTGTCGCACAAAATAGGCCGCAACACCTCTGTAAACTTGGCTCAGGTTGGGAGATTTGGCTTAAAAAAAACAGACAAGGCCCTGCTCACCAAGTGTATGCTCTCTGTTTGGGATATCCTTTAGAGACAGCAGGCTAGGCTACACTTCGGTAAACATACCACTAGCTAAGGCAATGTCAAGGTGTTAAAGTCATATCGGTATTTATTATAACCTAACTAGTAAATCAATTGAACAACAACCATTACAGCTCCTTACCTATGAGGATGGAGGCCATGCTAGCGGGGGTCAGTCCCAGGTGTGTGTGTTGGTGTGTGTCATCTCTGGTGGGCTGGTTTGTGTGTTGGTGTGTGTGTGTGTTGGTGTCGCCACAGAGCAGCTGGAGGTGAGAGGTCAAGGCTTGGCCCAGGGCGTAGTTCAGCTCGGCCCAGCGCGTAGCCCGGTGAATACACACACCCCCCAGCACGCTCACACACACCCCATCCTTCAACACCTCCACTGGACACATGGGCTCTCCTGAGCCACTGGACTGGACACACACTAACACCCTGTAGGAGTCTGAGGGAGGGAGGGAGGGAGGGAGGGAGGGAGGGAGGGGTGCATAAAATAACAAAAAAGAGAGAGGGAGAGGGGAGGCAGAGAGAGAGAATTAGTTTTACACTGAACAGAAATAGAAAAATGCAACATGTAAAGTGTTGGTCCCATGTTTTGTGGGCTGAAACCAAGGATCGCAGAAATGTTCCACACGCACAAATTTGTTCACATCCCTGTTAGTGAGCATTTCTCCTTTGCCATGATAATCCATCCACCTGACAGGTGTGGCATATCAAGAAGCTGATTAAATGGCATGATCATTAACACAGGTGCACCTTGTACTGGGGACAATAAAAGGCCACTGTAAAAGTGCAGTTGTGTCACAACACAATGCAACAGATATCTAAGTCGAGGGAGCGTGCAATTGGCATGCTGACTGCAGGAACGTCCACTAGAGCTGTTGCCAGTGAATCTAATGTTAATTTCTCTCCATAAGTCACCTCCAACGTAGTTTTAGAGAATTTGGCAGTAGTGGGCATTGTGTCAAGCAGTGCGGCTTGGATGGATTGCGTTTCGGAGGACGCACAGCTCTTCTACCTTTGCCTCTCCCGAGTCCGTACAAGAGTTGCAGCGATGAGACAATTGGATACTACAAAATTGGGGAGAAAAAGGGGTTAGGGGGTCTCAGGGAATCTCATCTGAGTGCTTGTCATCCTCACCAGGGTCTTCACCTGCAGTTCGGCAGTCATAATCGACTTCAGTGAGCAAATGCTCACCTTCGATGGCCACTGGCATGCTGAAGAAGTGTGGTCTTCACGGATGAATCCTGATTTCAACTGTACTGAGCAGATGGCTTGCAGATGTCAGCGTTGTGGACAGTGCCCCATTGTGACAGTGTGGTTACGGTACGGGAAGGCATAATTTATGGACAATTGCATTGCATTTCATCAATGTCAATTTGAATGCACAGAGATACCCGGACGAGATCCCGAGGGCCATTGTCGTGCCACTCATCCTCCGCCATCACCTCATGTTTCAGCATGATATTGCACGGCCCCATTTCGCAAAGATCGGTACACAATTCCTGAAAATGTCCCAGCTCTTCCATGGCCTGCATACTCACCAGACATGTCACCCATTGAGCATGTTTGGGATGCTCTGGATCGACGTGTACGACAGTGTGTTACAGTTTCCGCCAACATCCAGCAACTTCGCACAGCCATTGAAAAGGAGTGGGGTGGGACAAAATTCCACAGGCCACAAACAACAACCTGATCAACTCTAAGAGAAGGAGATGTGCCACACTGCATGATGAAAATGGTGGTCACAACAGATACGGACTGGTTTTCTGATCAAAGCCCCTACCTTTTATTGAAGGTATCTGTGACCAACTGATGCATATCTGTATTCTCAGTCAAGTAAAATCCATAGATTAGGTGGCGAATGTTGCGTTTATATTTTTATTCAGTGCAGTATTATTACAAAGGAACAAGCGTGCACACACCCTGGTGCTGGTACTCACATAGGTTCTCTAGTAAGTCTTTGCAGTCGTCGGTGGCAACGTCATGGATGGTGCGGTTCCACTTGTCCCTCCTCTCTATGTCCTGGTCACTGTGGCCACACAGCACCTCCAGGCAGTCCTGACAGCACACAAAACAGTATAATATATATTACACACACAGTTGAAGTCGGAAGTTTACATACACCTTAGCCAAATACATTTGAACTCAGTTTTTCACAACTCCTGACATTTAATCAGAGTAAAAAAAAAAAATCCCTGTCTTAGGGCAGTTAGGATCACCACTTTATTTTAAGAAAGTGAAATGTCAGAATAATAGTAGAGAGAATGGCTTATTTAAGGTTTGATTTATTTCATCACATTTCCAGTGGGTCAGACATTTACATACACTCATTAGTATTTGGTAGCATTGCCTTTAAATTGTTTAACTTGGGTCAAATGTTTCAGGTAGCCTTCCACAAGCTTCCCAGATTAAGTTGGGTTAATTTTGACCCATTCCTCCTGACAGAGCTGGTGTAACTGAGTCAGGTTTGTAGGCCTCCTTGCTCACACACGCCTTTTCAGTTCTGCCCACAAATGTTCTATGGGATTGAGGTCAGGGCTTTGTGATGGCCACTCCAATAACTTGACTTTGGAAGTATGCTTGGGGTCATTGTCCATTTGGAAGAACCATTTGTGACCAAGCTTTAACTTCCTGACTGATGTCTTGAGGTGTTGCTTCAATATATCCACATAATTTTCCTCCCTCATGATGTCATCTATTTTGTGAAGTGCACCAGTCCCTCCTGCAGCAAAGCACCCCCCACAACATGATGCTGCCACCCCCATGCTTCAAGGTTGGGATGGTGTTCTTCGGCTTGCAAGCCTCCCCCTTTTTCCTCCAAACATAATAATGGTCAGTGGCCAAACATAATAATGGTCAGTGGCCAAACAGTTCTGTTTTTGTTTCATCAGACCAGTGGACATTTCTCCAAAAAGTACGATCTTTGTCCCCATGTGCAGTTGCAAACCGTAGCCTGGCTTTTTTACAGTGGTTTTGGAGAGGTGGCTTCTTCCTTGCTGAGTGGCCTTTCAGGTTGTGTCGATATAGGACTCATTTTACTCTGGATATAGATACTTTTGTACCTGTTTCCTCCAGCATCTTCACAAGATCCTTTGCTGTTGTTCTGGGATTGATTTGCACTTTTCGCACCAAAGTACGTTCATCTCTAGGAGACAGAACGCATCTCCTTTCTGAGTGGTATGACGGCTGCATGGTCCCATGGTGTTTATACTCGCATACTATTGTTTGTACAGATGAATGTGGTACTTTCAGGCGTTTGGAAAGTGCTCCCAAGGAAGAAGCAATTAACCTATTGGCCTACCAATTAGCCAAGGATGAGTCAATTAGCCTATCAGAAGCTCCTAAAGCCATGACATAACTTTCTGGAATTGTCCATTCTCTTTAAAGGCACAGTCAACTTAGTGTATGTAAACTTCTGACCCACTGGAATGGTGATACAGTGAATTATAAGTAAAATAATCTGTCTGTAAACAATTGTTGGAACAATTACTTGTGTCATGCACAAAGTAGATGTCCTAACCAACTTGCCAAAACTATAGTTTCTTAACAAGAAATTTGTGGAGTGGTTGAAAAACAAATTTGAATGACTTTAATGACCTAAGCGTATGTAAACTTCCGACTTCAACTGTACACACACACACAGCATTTGGGAAAGTATTCAGACTGCTGAGCTCAATTTAGAGTATTTTCAATGTTTCCACATTCTGTTACGTTACAGCCTTACTCTAAAACGGATTAAATCAAAATCAGCAATCTACACACAATGCCCCATGATGACAAAGTCAAATAAAACAGAAATATCCTATTTACATAAGTATTCAGAACCTTTGCTATGAGACTCTAAATTGAGCTCAGGTGCATCCTGTTTCCATTGATCATCCTTGATGTTTCTACAACTTGATTGGAGTCCACCTGTGGTCAAGTCAATTGATTGTACATGATTTGAAAAGACACACATCTGTCTATAGAAGGTCCCACAGTTGACAGTGCATGTCAGAGCAAAAAACAAGCCATGAGGTCTTGAATTGGAAACACCAAGACTCTCCCTAGAGCTGGCCGCATGGCCAAACTGAGCAATGAGGGGAGAAGGGCCTTGGTCAGGGAGGTGACCAAGAACCCGACAGAGCTCCAGAGTTCCTCTGTGGAGATGGGAGAACCTTCCAGAAGGACAACCATCTCTGCAGCACTCCACCAATCAGGCCTTTATGGGAGAGAGGCTAGACGGAAGCCACTCCTCAGCAAAAAGGCACCAGACAGGTGTGCCAAGCTTGTAGCGTCATACCCAAGAAGACTATGCTGTAATCGCTGCCAAAACTGCTTCAACAAAGTACCGAGTCTGAATACTTATGTAAATGTAATTTAATTTATTCTTATTTTTTTTTAAATATAAATGAGCAAACATTTATAAAAACTGTTTATGTAGATTGAGGGGGGGCAATTTAATCAATTTTAGAATATGGCTGTAAGGTAACAAAATGTGGAAAAAGTGGTCTGAATACTTTCAGAAGGCACAGTACGTGTCTGTGTGAAGCTACATGCATACCCCGCCCACCGCAGGGTTCCTTTCTTTCCAGTATTTAAATCCCTGGTTTTTGTGCCGTGTAAATTAACTTGGCACAATTGTTGCTGGATTGATTCACATTTCAAAAGAGAACCAATGCATATTCCAATTCTTGCTCGTACAAAGATCATTTCCCCGATTGATTTTACAATCTCGGCGACGTCTGCTATGACTGCTCAAACATGTCGGTTCAAGATGTCAAATGTGGATTCTGATCGACATAGTTTACAACACCGACTCTTGGACGGGGGTTAAACGCATATAAAGACAATATTTATACCACCAGACCGAGGAGGAAGCGTTCTTTGCACAGGTGGGTGTTCCTTTCTTTGTTGTACAGTTTATGAAAGTTCAGAGTTTATTCAAATGTTCACAAAGTAACTCACTACAATGGAAATCGCTCCCGAAAAGCAACGTCCCAATCTGATAAATAGGTGCTTCTGATCTTGGACACAATGTAAACGATTTGTGCATTGGTCAATTCTAGAGAACCGTGTTTAGATTATAAACATAGTCTCCCAACTAATGTTGAATATGCAAGAGGACTTTGCAAAAAGAATCATGAAATCCATGGCGAAAAATACGGGAGCTTAGGAGGCAGATTGTGAGGGGGCGGTACCTTTGAAAGATGCTGGTTTGATAGAGGGTCAATTCATGCAAGTGTATTTGTAAATGAGATATTTTCAAACATTATTATTCTAACAATATAATTTAAAAAACACAAATAGGCCGTATATGGTTGAAATTGGGGGAATTCTGCACAGCTACTATATGTGTAAGCATGTGTGTAAGTCTCCAATTAACAAAATTGAAAAATAGGGTCAATGTGTCTATGTGCATACATACAGTGCATACTACATTGCTGTGGGCTTTTTCAGTACACAAGTCATGTCCCAGTACCTTGAAGCCCCTGGCAGCAGCGATGTGTGCAGCGGTCCATCCCTCACAGTTTGCCTGGTTCAGCAAGGTGCTGGATAGGATCGGGACCGTGGCAGGACTAGGGCTACGGTCAGAGCTATGGTTGTGGTCAGGGTTATGGTGTGTGTGGTCAGGGGGAGGGTGGCAGAGGAGAAGCCGCAGAGTGTCCACATGTCCCGAGCTAACCGCTGCGTGGAGAGCCGTGCAGCTGTCCTGTGGATCACACACACACACACACACACAAAGACATAAGTCCAAGCTGTTCCAATTTAAAAATGCACACACAACATTGGAAATACTTTCTGTGATATATTGGTTGATATGACTTCTGCAAATGTGATGTTGACCAAAATAGCCCAGTGGAGCTGCATTTGTACGCAGTTGCCCCAGGGACAACATGGTGGCTATTCACAGAGGGGCGTCACCCAAGACATTTAGACATAGCTGTCTAAATACACAACTAAGCAAAACACATTCATGAATAATTGGCAACAACAATACCGTGAGTAAAATGGTCATATGATATTTGGGGCGGCAGGGTAGCTTATTGGTTAGAGTGTTGGACTAGTAACCGGAAGGTTGCAAGTTCAAACCCCCGAGCTGACAAGGTACAAATCTGTCGTTCTGCCCCTGAACAAGGCAGTAAACCCACTGTTCCTAGGCCATCATTGACTTAACTGACTTGCCTGGTTAAATAAAGGTAAAATAATTTTTTTAAAATAAATATCCCGTATGGCTGCTTTAGAGATACAGGAAATCTATAAGTGAAACACTGATCAGCAGGTCGGGCCAGTAAACGAAAGGTTGCTGGATCGAATCCCTGAGCTGACAAGGTTCAAATCTGTCGTTCCGCCCCTGAACAAGGCAGTTAACCCACTGTTCCTAGGCCGTCATTGTAAATAAGAATGTGTTCTTAACCGACTTGCCTGGCTGGTTAAATAAAGGTTAAATAAAATAACAAATATTTGACTAAAAGGCCCTGTGAAGCTCCATGTGTTGTGATGAAAAGTGAATTAATTCCCTTGCTGTTTTGAAGCGTATGTGTTCTAAGGACTGACTGCATGACTCGTCTAGCAGACATTAAAACCCAATTAGCTTTCTGTGATCTTGATTGACTGTGGGGGGAATAGAAAGTCAAACGATCTCAGTCCTGAGTGTGACAATAAGAGTCAGTGAAGGACCATCTGAAAATAAGAGAAATGTAGGACAGGGGAGGACAACGAGGCACGGTTGAGGACATCTGGCGCCAGTTGGGGACTTACGGTGGTGGATCGTGAACGGTCTGCGCCGGCGTTGAGCAGGGCTCTGGTACAGTCCAGCCTGCCAGCTCCGCTGGCCACAAACAGAGGGGTCTGTCCACCCACAGCCCCGTGATCCACATCAGCCCCACCAGACACCAGGGCCTCCACACACCTGGACATACACACGAGAAGAGGTCAGGTTACACACACAGGGGCAGTTTCATGGTTTTTGAAGCATCCTTATTTTAGTCTGGGACTCCCTAGTCTAGAACAGACTTTTTTTTATACAGATTCATTTAAGTAGAATTATCTTCATCCTGATTTATATTCAACTCTGTCCGGGAAACAGCCCCGTAGAGGTAGTGAAACTCAAAAGTCAAACTTAAAAGTTACGGTAACATTTCTACGCTGTCAAACGGTCATCCTTTTCCTGTATTGCAGACATAGGTCAGTGTGTGTTCACATTCGTTGTGTGCGTGTTCGTATTAGCCCTGGCCAGCTGGTGAATGTGCAGTGTTGTAATTGGCAACAACAGTAGTATTAATAGTGGGGGTAGCCGATCGGCACGCTGACAGTCACTCACACAGAGTGGTGTTTCACAGTCTCAAAACGTTTACTGCAGCACTGGTAACATGCATTCCAGTGGGGGCTGGTAGGAGGAGTTATAGGAGGGCGGGCTCATTGTAATGGATGAAATGGAATAAATGGAACGGAGTCAAACGTGGCTTCCATATGTTTGATACAGTTCCAATTATTCCATTCCAGCCGTTCAAAATTATCCCGTCCTCCTATACCGCCTCCAACCAGCCACCACTGTTCATTCCTAGGTCAGGGCTACTTTACTCAGGATGCCTCTACACTCAACAGAGGATGGTATAGGGCAGGGCTGGATGTGTGCCCAGCACAGCACAACATCCCCAGCTGCTCCTGTCTCACGTCACTCTGCAGGTGTCCACAGGGGGGCGCCATAGAGGTAGAGGATTACAACTGCTCCTGGACCAGGGGTGGGAAACCCCTCATTTAAACCTGTTAAAGGATTGGAGCCTTTTTTTTCAATTTTCTCCTAAAATGGCATACCCAACTAACTGCCTGTAGCTCAGGACCTGAAGCAAAAGGAATGCATATTCTGGATACCATCTGAAAGGAAGCACTTAGAGGTTTGTGGAAATGTGAAATGAATGTAGGAGAATATTTTTTTATTTTACCTTTATTTAACCAGGCAAGTCAGTTAAGAACAAATTCTTATTTACAATGACGGCCTAGGAACAGTGGGTTAACTGCCTGTTCAGGGGCAGAACGACAGTTTTGTACCTTGTCAGCTCGGGGGTTTGAACTTGCAACCTTCCGGTTACTAGTCCAACGCTCTAACCACTAGGCTACCCTGCCACCCCAATATAACACATTATACCTAGTTAAAGATAATACCAAACAAAAAAAAACTTTATTTAATATTTTTTTTTACCACCATCTTTGAAATGCAAGCGAAAGGCCATAATGAATTATTACAGCCCAGGCTAAATTCTCATTTTGGCCACTAGATGGCAGCAACGAATCATTGCATATCTGTTCAAAATGTTGTATCAAGACTGCCCGAATGTGCCTATTTGGTTTATTAATACATTATCAAGTTCCTAATTGTGCGCTCTCCTCAAACAAGAGCTTTCACTGTAATAGCTACTGTAAATTGGACAGTGCAGTTAGATTAACAAGAACATAAGCTTTCTGCCCATTGGTTACGTACAACTTCATGCTATTCACATTAGCACAACCATCCCGCAGGGGGGGGGGGGGACACCGATCCCGTCGAGGTTAAAGGCACATTTCAAAATTGTTCAACTTCATATTCACCTCCAGCAGCATCCCAACATATGTGAAAATTGAGCGTAATGTTTCGCAGTAAGGAAGATAAGTGTTTCGAATGACATCGGTGTGCATCGTGTAATTATAACCAAATATGTGTAGGGTTTTGTCTACTAATTGGTTGATGATGTCATCTTCCTCCATCTTTTTTTTTTTTTACAACAAAACATAGAAACGCACCATTAGTCACATATGAAGTTGAAACGTACATTTCCCTTTATGGATTCGGGGCAGGTAAGCTGATCCTAGATCAACTTTTACTCTGAGCCGCCAAGTCCATCCAAACGCGGACGACACTATATTTGAGAGGATACTATATTTAACATGTACAGTAACACAATGACATGTCACACGCTTAGCGCAGGATTTGACAGTTTGCTGTGTGTGACACATATGGAGACACAATATCTGTCAGTTTGTACGCATGCCAGATACTGAGCCGACAGTTACTGGCAGTGGCTCTATATGGAACCAGATATTGAGGGGTTGCAGTATGTAGCAGTGACTGTTTTTCGAGACAGGTTGATGTAAAGAATAGGGGTTGTGTGCGTTGTGCACCAACCTGTGGTGTCCGAACGCGGCGGCAAAGTGTAAAGGCGTAAATCCGTTTTCATCAGAAACATCAGCAGACGCCCCTGAAGTCAGCAGCAGCTTAACACAGTCTGAGAGAGAGTGGGGGAGAGAAATAGCCATTCATTTCCTCAGTTCTTTCCTTTAAATGAAACAGGGTTTTACTTGTGCCTCTGCACATTGCCACTGTTTACGGATCAACAACCATTGAATGACAGAACACTATCAAACGTGAAAGAAAGGCTTCAAATCTTGGCTGCAATAGGTAGTGTGTGTGTGTGTGTGTGTCTACCGCCTAAGAGTGGAACAGCAGGAGCTTTTTCTGACACACATGAGTGAGCAGGGATCGCTGTCCCTCGAGGCCACAATTCCCATGTTGTCTATCTGCAGTAATTCTGTGCTTCATATCAATTATAATAACTGTATTGACTAAAATGAATCAATGGAGTTGGACATCTTCATATATGTTTTGCACTGACTCTATGCACTCACTAGACTACAATGACACACACACACAAACATGCATATTGACGTCACACACACACACACACACACACACACACACACACACACACACACACACACACACACACACACACACACACACACACACACACACACACACACACACACACACACACACACACACACACACACACACACACTGCAGCTTTGTGTTTTATTACCTGTCCTGATTGCCTAGTTGCCTCCACTTACATGTACATACCGTAATTACCTCTACCTCGTAACGCTGCACATCGACTCGGCACTGGTACTCCTTGTATATAGCCTCGTTATTGTCATTTTAATAGTGTAACTATTTCTTTTTTTTCTTTTTTTAGCAAATACTTGTCTTACTTTTTTAACTCTCCATTGTTGGGAACGGGCTCGTAAGTAAGCATTTCACGGTAAAGTCTACACCTGTTGTACTCGGCGCGTGTGGCCAACAAAATGTGATGACAGTACCTGTGTGTCCGGTCTGAGCAGCAGAAAACAAGGCAGAGGTTGGGTGGTCTTCAAGATGACTAATATTATCCGTTGGATCTTGGTTAAGCAGCATTGACAATAAAGTGACATTTCCCTGGGAAGCAGCTTGGAGGAGCAGGGGGCGCCCGTCGTCCAGGGCAACGGGCCCACCGCAGGTTAGCGAGGGGACTATGGAGGGACACCAGCCTAAATGGGAGTTAAAGGGGACACAAGGTTTAACATGGCAGGGAAGCTGATAAGAGAGGGGCTGGGAGAAGAGGGAGAGGGACGACACCTGGGAGTTCCACGACACAATGACTAGTGTAGTTACAGCTCAAACGAGAAAGCATGAGTCTATTGATAACCGAGTGAATTTAAAGAGTTTGTTCCCTCTGCTACATATGCCCTCGTAAGCAACGACATAGAATAAGTTGCCTTTCAGAACAGGTGGACAAGTCATGGAACCCAGGTGTAGGATGGAGGGCATTTTTTGTCATCTCAACCATCATCCATCCATCCAGCCGCACAACCAACCACAACAATCTCCATTCACGCGTGTATTTAATGGTCAATCAACACACCGACCCCATCCATGCACAAACCGTTTAGTATGTCGACGACAACGTTACGTAGCAGGATGTGTGTGAGCAAAGAAAAATGTAAAGAAGAAACCATAACACGATTCAGTAAAGGACAAGAAAGAAAGGAAAGCCAATAGCCTACTTTTAATTTGCAACTCAACAGCATAGGCCTAATATTATTCAGCTCTAATCTACTGTGCTGTAAAAATGCTAAAAACTCTGCTCTATAGACGGGGTGGGAGGGAAGGTAAAGGCCGTTGTTATCTACAACGCTACAAAAAAAGGGGCACCGTGGGTAATTTGACACTCCTCAGGACAAACAGGTTCAAAGAAAAGTGGGTGGAGCAAAGCGAGCTGAAGACCTTTCCGGGAACACCCCTGTCAGATAGACTGAAAGGGAGAGGGAGGAGGGGGGGGGGTAAGTAAATCAGCAGTCACCGTTTCCATGTCGACGGGTAACAGAGACCACACCACTACTGGTGATATTACATCGGCTGGTTAGTTTGGTCTTCTGAGTCGAAAATAAAGTCTGTCTCACCGCTGCGGGGTCAGACGTTGCATCGTGATCTAGTCTTAATAATCTAGTCTTTTGGAAATGATACAATTTCCTCGGCATATTGAAACATTGAGACAAACTTGACTTGGATTGGATAAACAAAACAACTTTGGGACTGGAATCTGACAACAGGACCATTAACCTAAAAAGCAAATGTATCACTTCATGAAGTAATGTGGGGCATAGAATGCTGCAAATGTCAAAAGAAAATGGCGAAATCTGTACTAAGAACTAACGAGCACCATTACTAGTTCGTTTTTCGGTCAGTGTAGTGCGAAACACTTCTCACATTGACATTAAAAACTAAAAAGACAAAAAAAAAAAACAGGACTTGCATCACGCAACTTCTCCACTTGATTGCTTGGAAAATGGTTGTGGAAAACCTTTTTTCAACCAATTGCGACAATAAACACACGTTGCAGTGTAAACAAGAAGTAGTAGTTTAAGCACAACAGCATCAACATTCATAGGACTGTCAACATACATAATATAGGTACATCAAAACAGAGTGCAAGAGTTGACACAGGAAGGGAAATGGAATGGTCAGTGGGAGGGGTTAGTGAAGGGAAAACAGGAAATGTGCAGACAGGAAGTGTGCAGGGAGGGGGTAGTGATGAAGAGGAAGAAGGGTCAAGGGTCACAGGTATCATGCTAGTGGACGATGAAGGGGATGAGGGGAGAGAGCAGCCACTGGCATCAGCTTCAGAGAGGGTTACTCATAGGAACCCTACACACCCTATTTGAACAGGGAAAACTAACCTCAAAACCTCAAGAAACAGTGAAGTAACGCTCCTAGTTCCTACAGCCGGAGAAAGCTAGCCTAGCATCTGACCCTTTATCCAGGCACATGATATTAGCCTGCCACTGGTCTGTTTACAGCTGCTAGCTAGGGGATAACGTGTCAGAATAGGTCTATGGAGAAGCAGGGAGACGACAGGCTCCTGAAGGAGGGGGAAGAGAATTAAGTATGCGTACAGAGAGATCAGGTCTCAAGCAATGGTTTAGGGCCAGGGAGGGACGAGAGCTGAACTTGACTGACCCTGCTCTGTTCTCCTCTGGACTCCTGTGGTTAAAGCAGGCTCCCTATATCCTGAACACTACGCTAAGCTAGGCTAACCTAGCATTGGAAAGATAGTTGGAGCGGAGAGGTAGAGGCAGTAGGGGGAGAGCGGTAGGGGGAGCGTGGTGCCCCTTTACCTGATGCTGTTGCCAGGGGGCTGCCTGGGGCACGGGGGCTACGGGATGGAGCGCTAGCGGAGGAGGAGGGGTTTATGGAGGGGCTACTGACAGTGATGGCAGCGCTGGTGGGGGGGCACTCTGCACATGCGGCCTGGTGCGGCCCCCTCGCGGGGGGGCAGGCACCCACCTGAGACGCTGTCAGGGCTGGGACCAGGTCCAGGGCGGGTTTGGGCGGCAGCTGGGGCGTGGCGGGTTTTAACCCCACCCCGGCGGAGCGGCTGCCGTCCCCCACCACTTTGATGGGTGGGTGAGGAGGGGATGGGGTCTGGGAGAGGCCCGGCTTTTTGGGCGGGATGGGGGGCGGGTTGCCCCGGTCGATCCTGGCCACGGTGGGGGACTTGAGGCCGATGGGGTGGCCCAGTCGGCCGGGGAAGGGGCCCCCCTCCGAGGTGGAGTGGGGCAGGCCGGGACGGAGGGCGCTGGGGCCCCCTGCTGGGGGGCTGGTGAAACGTGAGAGGACCTGCGTGACGGTGTGGCGCGCCTGCTGCTTGGCGGCAAAATTGTCGCGGTTGGTGGGGGAGAGGTCGCGGGACGGCGGGCTGCTGTGGGAGGCCGTGCCGTTTTGGTCCTGCTCCTGGAACTTGTAGCGGGCAGCCTGGACGCGAGGGCTCACCCCCGTGGGCAGCGCTGGAGTGGGGGCTGGGGAGTGAAGTCCCCCGTGGGGCGTCTGGCCCTCTGCTCCGTTCTCCCCCGTTTGAGGAAGTCCCCCTGCGCTACTATGGACCAGCCCCCGGCCTGCGCTGGGCGTCTTGGGCAGGCTGAGGCCCGCGTAGTTGGTGGGAGTGGGTTTGACAGGGATGGTGAGGGGGCTTGGCTTCTTCTGCCCCTCGGCCTCTGGAGGGGACAGATCTGTTTGGCAGGAGGCCGTCCGGGATATGACAGGGTCCGTGGCCACGGCAACAGAAACCGTAGGTTTGGGCGGTGGCGTGTTGGTGGCAGCGGTGGGATCCACGGCAGCAGCACCCAGTTGGGCCGAGACCCTTCTATCATCCTTACCGTCTTCAACACCTTGACCGTCCCGTTCAGTCCTGAGCTGCTCTACCAGCCGGCGCAGGCTCAGGCTCTCAGTCTCCTCTCGGCCCAGCCTGGCACGCAGCTGCTCACGCTCCGTGTCCAACTCTGACAGTTGCTTCTCCATCTTGGCCTCCAGCTGTTGTCCGCGTTGCCTCTCTGCCGTCAGCTCCTCCTGCAGCCGCCCGGCCGAGCGGCCCTCATCGTCCAGCCGGGCGGAGATCTCGTCGAAGCGCTGCGACTCCTCCACCACTCGCGTGGCCAGCTGCTTGCACTCCCTCACCAGCATCATCACGATGTGCTTGTTCTTCTCCCGCTCGTCCTTCAGCTGGGCGGTTAGTTTACGGTGCTCCTGCTCCAGACTCTGCAGTTGCAGTTTCTCCAGCTGCAGCTGAGAGACAGAGACCACAAGCCAGTCAGGGGAGATGTCGTTTAGGAAAAAAAACACACACACACACACACACACACACACACACGCACTGTATTGTCAGACACACAGACCGAACAACACACCGCTATCCCAAACACAAACTGTACAAATTATCTCAAACATGGAAACTCAAATCACACACGTTATCTGCACACACTCACACAATTGCGTAACAACATACACACACGGTCAGATCACACCTACACCAAACTACACAGATATCAAGCACACATATCTACTACCCACATCTGGTATATCTTTTGCAAAACATACACGGAGTATAGCAAACATTGGGAACACCTTCCTAATATTGAGTTGCACCCCCCTGCCCTCAGAACAGTCTTAATTCGTCGAGGTGTGGACTCTACAAGGTGTCAAAAGCGTTCCACAGGGATTCTGGCCCATGTTGACTCCAATGCTTCCTACAGTTGTGTTAAGTTGGCTGGATGTCCTTTGTTTGGTGGACCATTCTTGATACACAACAGGGAACTGTTGAGTGTGAAAAACCCAGCAGCGTTGCAGTTGTTGACACAAACCGGTGCGCCTGGCACCTACTACCACACACCGTTCAAAGGCACTTAAACCTTTTGTCTTGCCCATTCACCCTCTGAATGGCACACACACGCATGTATAAATCGTCTCGTGGCTTAAAAATCCTTTTGTGGCATCAATATAGGGATCATCGCTTTAACCTGGTCGGTCTGTGTCACGGAACGAGTAGGTGTTGATTTGTATGCTCGGTGTACAGCTTGTCACACTCACGCCGCCACATGACATACAGTAGATCTGCGGCACGTCAGACATACCGCGTAGACCCTGCGTCACACACACACACACACATCACCTTAACGTTAATCCAATACGCAAGGGCGTACGTACATTCACTTCTCCCTCCTTACACACACACACACACACACACACACACACACACACACACACACACACACACACACACACACACACACAAGCACCTCCCTCAAATCACGCCCAGAGTGGAGAGCTCAGCTGCCAACACACTGAAATCAATATGCTCACTTTATGAACTGTGGAGGTGCTCTCGAGGCTCCTTGCGTTTGTTGAAACTATTTCCTGAACCTACCTGGTCTGATAACCAAAGAGTTGAAAACACGACAACGCCTACAATGGAATTACGATGATCTTGAAAAGCTACAAACCTTTCAGGAAACACCACTTGGCAATAATTGCAAGCTGACATTGTATGTTCAAAAGGACAAGGTGAATAGTAGCGCTCAACTAACTGAACAAGAAATGAGGAACATTTCCTCCTCTCCATGTTCACACAACAGTGGAAAATAGTCATGTTTAAATGACCTCAGTATTGTCGGTCTCTCCCTAAAAGACCACAGAATACAAAACAGACCCGTTAGAATTCAATTTTAGAATATTGATTTAATCATAATTCAAAAAGCAAAAGACCTAATTTACACAGAAACAGTCAATATGCAAAATAGCACACACACACACACACACACACACACACACACACACACACACACACACACACACACACACACACACACACACACACACACACACACACACACACACACACACACACACACACACGACGGAGCAGTTATTGGAAGAACGGCGCTAAACACGGGAAGAAAATGGACGATGGAATCTAACGTTTCAAACATCTGATTGAATTTCGATGACTTGTCAACCCCGGGCGACTATATCTGGAGCGTGGCTGCTATTGTTAGCTGTGCGTTGGCAGCGAGGGTACAGGCTTAACTGGGCTTTCCGGGCGATTGCCTGCCCCGCTGCTCTAACGAGCCCAAACAATGAGGCTGATATCCACTATGCCTGCCTGCTACCCACCCCCACCCCCAAACACGACCCCTTGTAAATCCTCACAGGAACGAGCACACATCTCGGACTGATCGACTGAGTCCCTGTTACGTCACTCCTAAGAGGGCGAGTAGCTCCTACGGCATGAAGCTTGAATAGCAACAGAATGACATCCGACTGAAATGAAGCACTTCCCACTGTGCCGTTTGTACTACGGTGAGATCTGTTGCCATGAGGAAACACTAATTTCTCCCATTTAGGGTGCGGGTCTTGTTAGAGTGGAGTCTATATTCTCCCTAAAGGACCATTTGATTTACTTGCTTTGTCCACTCGGCGTGTACACCTCACTGGCAACACAAGTCAGTAAGGACCCTGCCCTGTTCCTAATGACTCATTCATAATGCATTATGCCAGTACACACACACACACACACACAGCCTTGCACTCTGCCAGGCAGGTGAGCGGAGTGTTACACACGGATGAATGGCACCAGGCCTTTCAGCTGGCTTTTAAAACCCATTCATATTTCAAGAAGCTGACTCAGAGAAACGTGACTTCGTATGGGGGTCGGCGTGAACACGGGATAGGTTTTTTTTCAAAGTTGTTTCTCATGTATTTGTTTATGTTCCAGTATGTTATTTTTCACAGACCAGCGCTAACGATTTGTTTGGCGTTCTCGTCGTTGTCATGTTCTGGTTTGTGGCAGATGAAACGGCTAGCTTCATCCAGACAATCGTGTGGGCTGTCACCGTGACAAAGGCAAAAGGCTGGGGGAGGTGGTTTACTCCAGGAGTGGGAGGGAGGGGGTATTGGGAAAATGAGCCAAGAGCTTCTAGTGTTTTGGACTCCATTGCTGTGCTGCTGTAGTGACATTGAGTCAAAATGGAGTGGCTGCAGGTTTCATTGTGTCTCAGTGGCTAAACGCAAACAGCAGGGTCATGTCGAGTAGGGCACACCGTAGCAAAACGTTTTGCAATGGAATGAGCTAGTACGGAACTGGATCCTCTAAATACTCCTCAATCACCTCTCTTACTCTACCTTCCCCCCTTCTTCCATTCTCTCCGCATCATCCCCTAGCTGGCTGGCTGGCTGGCTGGCTGGCTGGCTGGCTGGCTGTGTCTCTGCTTATCTGGAGCACACAGCACAGTGCTGGCTAACAGAGATGTCTCCCCAGCCACACAAGCCCGGTTGGAGAGAATCTCGGGTCTCCGCTGGCTCTGTGACTGGTGGAAGGGTTCAGGAGCAGGACAAGGAGAGCAGTTCTCTCACATACACCCCCCCGCCTTCCTCCCAGGCAAGCCCCATTCCACACACCAACATTCTATCTAACCATAGACAATTATACACTGCCGCGCGCACCATTCCCCTCACACTCGCCCTGCCAACCTCCCATACACACACCCTTACGCTCAACCACTCCATCCCTCACCCACTGCCTCTGCTGGAAGAGCACACAGAGAGAGGGGAAAGGACGGAGACGGAACACATCTGGCCACGGTGGACTTAAATCAGACAGGTAGTCCTACATAGTCCAGGGACAGGAAGATGTACAGCAGACACTTGCTCTCCGACACGCGCACATTCACACACTTGACATTAACCAAATATGGCAAAGCAACTTCAAATGCATCTCACACACACACACACACACACAGTTATCGTATTATAGTATTGTCTACACATAGCCTCCCGTAACCTACCCTCTTTTGCCTGCTCTCGGCAGCTTCCAGCTCAGCTGACATCCTCTCCTGCATCTTCCTGCAGTGGGCCATGACAGCCTCCAGGACTGCGATGGGGCTGGAGCCCACAGGCCGACGCTCCTTGTCCCCCCCCGGGACACAGTCAAAGTCCCTCTGCAGGGCCAGGAAGGGGTCGGTCAGACTGAAGTGGCCGTAACGCTCCTGCAGGAACACCTCCTTCCGCCGCGCCTACGGAGAGATAGAATAAATAAATAAGAGAGAGAGCGAGAGAGAGAGAGAGAGAGAGAGAGAGAGAGAGACAGAGGAATCACATAATTCCATCAATGATCATTTGATTATTACAACCAATCGATTCTTAAAAAGCCGAAGGGCATTAGCTAGGTACACGTTTGACGATTACTATACGAGTGGATTGATTAGCATGTCTGTTGTCCTAAGTGTTACTAATTGCCTGCACACGCAGGGTCTCTTCAAGTTAAGAACTGTCCACCCCTGTCCTAGACCCATATACATGTTATTGATGGGACCCAGTCTCAGCTCAGCCCCTTCACTTGCACTCTGGCCAGCCTTAGCTCAGCCCAGCCCAGCGGGTCGTGGGAAAGGCAAGTCCAGACGGTCATGCTGTGCCCACTGTGCCCTCTCTGGCGTGGGCCAATTCCTAAGCTCCACTCTCCTGTCCAACCACTCACTGCTACAGGAGCCGTGATGTCTGTTAGATTACATTGGGAGTCGAGAGGCAGGGGAAATGGTGTGTTTAATCTGTTAGTAATATTCTGGGATGTTGTAACGGTGGGGCAAAAAAGTATTCAATCAGCCACCAATTGTGCAAGTTCTCCCACTTGAAAAGATGAGAGGCCTGTAATTTTCATCATAGGTACACTTCAACTATGACAGACAAAATGAGAAAAAAAATCCAGACAATCACATTGTAGGATTTTTTATGAATTTATTTGCAAATTATGGTGGAAAATAAGTATTTGGTCACCTACAAACAAGCAAGATTTCTGGCTCTCACAGACCTGTAACTTCTTCTTTAAGAGGCTCCTCTGTCCTCCACTGGTTACCTGTATTAATGGCACCTGTTTGAACTTGTTATCAGTATAAAAGACACCTGTCCACAACCTCAAACAGTCACACTCCAAACTCCACTATGGCCAGGACCAAAGAGCTGTCAAAGGACACCAGAAACAAAATTGTAGACCTGCACCAGGCTGGGAAGACTGAATATGCAATAGGTAAGCAGCTTGGTTTGAAGAAATCAACTGTGGGAGCAATTATTAGGATATGGAAGACCTACAAGACCACTGATAATCTCCCTCGATCTGGGGCTCCACACAAGATCTCACCCCGTGGGGTCAAAATGATCACAAGAACGGTGAGCAAAAATCCCAGAACCACACGGGGGGACCTAGTGAATGACCTGCAGAGAGCTGGGACCAAAGTAACAAAACCTACCATCAGTAACACACTACGCCGCCAGGGACTCAAATCCTGCAGTGCCAGACGTGTCCCCCTGCTTAAGCCAGTACATGTCCAGGCCCGTCTGAAGTTTGCTAGAGAGCATTTGGATGATCCAGAAGAAGATTGGGAGAATGTCATATGGTCAGATGAAACTCAACTTGTCGTGTTTGGAGGACAAAGAATGCTGAGATGCATCCAAAGAACACCATACCTACTGTGAAGCATGAGGGTGGAAACATCATGCTTTGGGGCTGTTTTTCTGCAAAGGGATCAGGACGACTGATCCGTGTAAAGGAAAGAATGAATGAAGCCATGTAGGAAGCCATGACTAGAAAACCTCCTTCCATCAGCAAGGGCATTGAAGATGAAACGTGGCTGGGTCTTTCAGCATGACAATGATCCCAAACACACCGCCCGGGCAACGAAGGAGTGGCTTCGTAAGAAGCATTTCAAGGTCCTGGAGTGGCCTAGCCCGTCTCCAGATCTCAACCCCATAGAAAATCTTTGGAGGGAGTTGAAAGTCCGTGTTGCCCAGCAACAGCCCCAAAACATCACTGCTCTAGAGGAGATCTGCATGGAGGAATGGGCCAAAATACCAGCAACAATGTGTGAAAACCTTGTGATGACTTAGAGAAAATGTTTGACCTCTGTCATTGCCAACAAAGGGTATATAACAAAGTATTGAGATAAACTTTTGTTGACCAAATACTAATTTTCCACCATAATTTGCAAATAAATTCATTACAAATCCTACAATGTGATTTTCTGGATTTTTTTTCTCTTTTTGTCTGTCATAGTTGAAGTGTACCTATGATGAAAATTACAGGCCTCTCATATTTTTAAGTGGGAGAACTTGCACATGGTGGCTGACTGAATACTTTTTTGCCCCACTGTAGATAAGACAATGGGAAGACAATAACTGGGGATAGATTCCCAGGCTCATAAGTACTTTTTAATGCACCGGCATGATTTGGTATCAGGCAAGAGTCTTTATTGGGCATAAGAGCACCGGTGGGTGAATTTGAGGCACTGCTATGAGTAAGTGTCAGTTAGCCAATGCAGCTACACTAAGCTACTGTAGCCATTATTATCATCATCTAGGCCTTCGGGCAACTGTGGACACCATTGACCATGTAATAATTGACCACACGATCGTTGAGCTCACGAGCCAGTGACCAAAGGATCACAGGTCATACACCACTTCAAACCAAACCCCTTGGTTAAGGAACTAAATAGTAAAACACGGACAGTTTTAAGGAGGAATCACTACTGTACATTCCTGGAGAGAAGCTGAAACCCTACATTCCTTCATTGTTCAGAGGAAAAGGGGATCTCCCATAGGCTAGGGCTGAACATGAAGCTACCTCTACAGTGTTACAGTGCTACATTCACAGTGTTCAATGTTCAGGACATTGAGTTCTGTGTGCACAAAGAAAAAGGAATCATTTATGACAGTTGGTCTTGAAATCAAGCAGAAGGGGAGTGAGAAACAGAGAGAGAGAGAGAGAGAGAGAGAGAGACACACAAAGAGAAGTGAGAGAACAGGCACAGAATGTGTTCCTGGGGGGTGGCTAGCTACTGTGCTCTTGTGGCCGATGCTTCGCCAAAGAAGGAGATGAAATTCACAGAACGCACACGTGCATTAAATAGGAATACTTTGAACACACATAAACAAACTACTGCATAGCCTTGCTACACATGCGCGCATGAGCACACACACACACAGAGGGTAGAGATTGATGGCGATCCCCAAACATTCAAAGGTAGCTCCCATTACTCTGACCGTTAACTGTGAACATACCACAGAAAGGGAGAGAGCAAGAGTATGGATGAGAAGAGGAATAAGAAAGAAAGAGGGGAGAGCAAGCGAGAGAGAGTTGGGTGTGTGTGTGTGTGTGTGTGTGTGTTTACAAAGGCATCCCGATTCAGATCTTTTGCATTTACAAAGGCATCCCGATACCCATCTGATCTTTTCCCTAATGTGTAAATCAGTATGTATGTGGAGGGTGCAGTGAGGTCACAGACAGACAGACAGACAAACAGACAGACAGACAGACAGACAGACAGACAGACAGACAGACAGACAGACACACACACAGACAGACAGACAGACAGACATACTGTCTCAACAGACAGACAGACAGACAGACTGGGACAGGACAAACAGACAGACAGACAGACAGACAGACACAGACAGACAGACTGACAGAAACAGACAGACATTTTGACCAAACAGACAGACTTTGACTTGATTTAGAACAGACAGACAGACAGAACTGTTGACAACATGGAAATAGAATGATTATTCTAACTACAGTTAGAATATAACATTGACTTTAAATGCAGTGTTTTGACATTACAAATGAAAACAGCCAGGGAGACATTGTGACAGACAGAAACCAAAGTGTTGACAATTGTTCAAGACACCCATAATCTTTAGACATTACACGACAGACAGACTAACAGACAGACAGACAGACCTTTGATTTAGACAGACTGTTAAACAAAAAGATGCAGATGACACACAGACAGATTATCAGACAGACAGACACTGACAGACAGACAGACAGGTCATTTAGACATTTGAACATCTTGACCATGACAGATAATCAGACAGACAGACAGACAGACAGACAGACAGACAGACAGACGGTTTATACTGTCTCAACATAGGATTTGGCCTTTCAGGAGACTTTCTTAGGGCTGGGCTTCTACAAAATATCTCTGTTTGGGATTTTACGCTGCATTTCCAGCGCTCATTGAGATATCATTGGTACGCAGGGCTTTATAAATGAATCTGAGGCCTTATTTTGAACCAAACCTTGCAATTTGACTTTGACTTGTGATTTAGAACATAACGCTTGGGTGAACTGTTGGAATCATGGAAATAGAATGATTATTCTAATTCTACAGTTAGAATATAATATTGGGTACTTTAAATGCAGTGTTTTGACATTACAAATGAAAATGCCAGGGAGGAGTTATTGTGACAGAGTAGAAACCAAAGTGTTGACAATTGTTCCTAAGGGCACCCTATAATCTTTATATACATTAATTATTTTTATTTCTCTTTGCTACTTCATTGCAAAACTAATTCATATTTTGCTTGTGTATTCCATTGATTTAGAATGGCCTTTTTGCCTTTACCTCCCTTCTCACATTGTATATAGACTTGTTTATACTGTATTATTGACTGTATGTTTGTTTTACTCCATGTGCAACTCTGTGTCATTGTATCTGTCGAACTGCTTTGCTTTATCTTGGCCAGATCGCAATTGTAAATGAGAACTTGTTCTCAACTTGCCTACCTGGTTAAATAAAGGTGAAATAAATAAATAAATAAAATTAACAACGCAGAGACTGAACGCAAGCGTCTCGTGGTGGAGGAACTACAAATGCGCTCCTTGAGTGACAGGGGGCGGGGCTAGGTCTGTGTGGAAAGCGGCATCGAGAGAGAGAGAGAGAGCGGAGAGAGATGACTCAGGTAGCAAAGTAAACTAGAAATACGGACTTTACACGCGGCGTATCACATTCAATAACACACCAAAACATTCAAAACCCCGTATAAAAAAAGTGAAGTAAAAAAATAAAAAAGGCGGTCCGTGCATCAATACAGGCATTTCGTAAAATATGGTATCCCGTCCAGCCCTACTCTGACTACTCATCTGGTTTGTATAAAAGAGGATAGATGTGGCCAGTTGTTGGCAGGTAAATACTACTCTACGATACTCCGTGTTTTGATGCCAGTACACTCTACTGAATACAGAGCTCTTAGAGGACAACTCTAGGGCACGTTAAGTAACTAACAAGCGGAAAATGCTGTTTACCTCAACAAATAAAAACAGCCCGTGGCTCCCTGTGAGAGAGATGGCATCTGTAACCAGCGTTTATTTCCGGGGGGGGGGTGTATCCATCCAATAATATTTACACTGGAGAGGACATGGCTACCTCAGGGTGGCCAGACCAGCACAGGCTAGTAAGTGTCACATGACCTGCAGATAACCAGAGGCAGACCCTTTCTACAGTTAATTAATGATGTATAAGTGCTTAATAAATGCTTTCTGTGGTTAATAAGTATACTTTTTAAGGAACAGGGCAAGATGACATCTTTGTATACGCGCAGGTTGGAACACTTGGAAGAGGACAGTGCACAAAACAAGACCGCGTCACACTACACCATAGGGTCGGCCCTATTGTGTGAATCAGGAATAAGAGCGCTGCGCTCTAATAAGTCCTGCAGGAAATGGAAAAGCTATCTATTTCCTGGTGAGCAGGAAGAGGTCGGGGGTGAGCAGGAAGAGGCTCCTCTACTGGAGGTCCTTTGACAAATGCTGAAAACAAATGTGCTGTTATGGCTGTAGTGTCATTTAGAATGGATACTTAAATACCAAAAATGCAGATTACCGATTGTTATGAAAACTTGAAATCGGCCCTAATTAAAATCGGTCGACCTCTAGTATGTATGTATGTATGTATGTATGTATGTATGTATGTATGTATGTATGTATGTATGTATGTATGTATGTATGTATGTGGCACAGTACTGTACTGAAAGTTATAACAGTATAGGCAGTCTATTTCGGAGTGTATCCATGTAGCCCTACTACTGACAGAGTATTTCAATATTCATAGTGTTTTATTCACCAGTAAGACTGCAGTAACATCAGAGTATATTTACTGCCAGTGCTGTGTGTATACTAAGGCCCCAGTCAGTATTATTAGCATCGACCTTTACAGGCATGCATAGCTGGGTGAGAGGGTTCGGGGAACGCAGCCAGAGAAACAGCACAGTCAGGAGGAGGAGAGGAGGGAGAGAGGAGAAGAGGGGAGAGAGGAAGGGAGGGAGAGAGAGAGAGAGAGGGGAAGGGAGGGAGAGAGAGAGGGGAAGGGAGGAAGAGAGAGAGGGGAAGGGAGGAAGAGAGAGAGGGGAAGGGAGGAAGAGAGGGCGAGCAAGGGGGAAGGGAGAGAGAGGGAGGAAGGAAGGGCGGGAGAGAGAGGGATAGGGGAAAGAGTGAGACAGAGAGTGGCAGCGGAAGGAAGCGGGTGTGATAAAATAAAGTGAGAGTGAAAGAGAGAAAAAGAGAGCACTCAAAGCTCTTCTGGAGAAAAAGGATCATATTTTATTCAAAGCCCCATTAATTGTGTATTCATGACAATCTGAATTTTACATTAGAGGCAGTGTCAATCTGGCCTTAATGCATAAATCAATATCTCTAACAGCTACAGGGTAAAAAAAAAACATGTATATATATGTGCAGAGGGGAAAGGCTACCTAAATCTAGAAGGATTTAATAAATGTACATGTTATCTTTTCCTCTACAACTCAAAGAAAAATGATTTAACTTTGAAAGGCAAGAAAGGCCCTTACTAATATTGACACTCAGCTATTGTCTGGTGCTCTGCTGCTCTCCCAGATAAAACTCCAAGAGGCAGATAGAAATGCATTATGTAGAACAGAGACGTCTCTGTTACGTAGCAATAAAGAATCGCGTCACCATCTCTACATGTTACATTTCTATGTGCTACCTCACCCGCGCAATGACAGCTTGGTCAATACGTCGACTGCTCCACAAGTTCCTAATTTCAGCCACAGGGGCTCCAGATCAACATCGCCCACCATAGTCCGACCACGGCCCCATACACCTCCAACCCCTGGCTAAACAAACTGACGCTATTGCTGCTAATGCTCGCCTGTTGCGAGATAGGATGAGTTAAGCTGAGGGGAATTAGTAGACTAGTTACATGGCTACTAGGGTGGGTTTGTGATGGTGGGGCCAGGGGAATATATATATATTTTTTTTAGCAGGCAGACAGAAGGACAACCCTGGGATTGGGAAATTCTGCCATCAAGGACTGGAATAAAGGCTGGTTGGAATCATATGCGCCAGGGGCCAAGGTCGAAAGGTCAGCCATGAGAGAGGCTTTTGTCGACTGTGTGTGGGTGTGTGTAGGACTGTTTAAATCAGACACAGCGAGCTCTTTGTGGTATTTAAAGACTTCCACGGGGCCTTCTCCCTTGCCTCTCTTCTCACACACACACTAGCTTGTTCTTTGCAAGAACCAGGGGGGAAAAACGCTTGTCTGAAAAAAATCATGTCTTAATGCAAGAGTTCTGCCTCAAAGCTGCCCATATAAAGATCCTGCCTTTGATATCCACATGCGCACACACGCACACGCACACACACACACACACACACACACACACACACACACACACACACACACACAACTGGCAATACTGCTTCCCCCTGTTCTCATTCACTAAAACACCTCATTTAAGTTTCTAGGTCAGCTTAGTGATGAAAAACGGAATATATGACTGTGGATAAAGCTTTGCCGTGATAGGCTATCTACATTTATGTTCTCTAGAGATACGGAGGGCTCTGGGATATTGGAGGCTTTACTGGAATACTGGCCAGAGTGTGCGTGTGTCCAGGGGGTGGGGGTCCCCCTGGGGCAGTATGGGTCCTGGGGGTCCCCCAGCTCTCTGTCCCTTCTGTCACACCCACCCAGGTGCTACGATTTAAAAATATATATATACTAGAGATATATATATTTTACCTTTATTTAACTAGGCAAGTCAGTTAAGAACAAATTCTTATTTTAACTGCCTGTTCAGGAGCAGAACGACAGATTTGTACCTTGTCAGCTCAATGTTTTGAACTTGCAACCTTCCGGTTACTAGTCCAACGCTCTAACCACTAGGCTACCCTGCCGCCCCTGAACCCCACCCCACATCAACAACCATAAGACATGACGCGTCACCAAACAAACAAAAAACACCTAAACCTACTCCTCTGAACTGTCAAAAAGTACCACCAAAGAAGTGTACCTGCTTCAATGAAAAGGTCTTTCAACCATACATGCACTTCTCATACCAGTCTTTTCCTTTTTAACCCATGTAACACGAACAATACTCGAGATCCATTTACCATATGTTCTATATTTCATGGTGAGGCCATCCCTCCCTCATGGAAGGGAGAGGGTGGAGAGAAAGAGAAGTGTGACTCATCCTGATCGTCTCTCTATTCCTTTTCTTCTCGGGTGGGGTGGAGCGTACCCTTCACTGTGCTGCAATGCCTTGTGGGAGACAAATATCCATATGAAAAGACCTGGGCTTCCCGAAGGATCATAGGAGATGGATTCAAATGTACAGCAAGACCGATGATTAGTTGGGCAATGAGAGGGAAGGTGAATGAATGGAGGGGGGTGCATGTGCACATCACAGTCTGTGCTCTACTAACAAGAGAGAGACAGGTCATCCACTAATTTGCCAACTAGAAAAACAGTATGGGAATAATGTAATGATCTAGATAAGAGAGAGACACGGACACACACATACAGCATGAATCAAATGATTATCTCTTCTCATTTCCAGTATGTTGGGTAGCTTACTGTAACATAGAAACAGATCTGCCTTTTGAGTCGAGAGAGCGCGAGAGTGAGCAAGAGGAGAGAGAGAGAGAGAGAGAGAGAGAGAACACTGGCCAAACATGGCAGTCGTGAGGGATTTCACTTTGCTGGAGGGATCAATAAACACATGAACATTTACTAGCACATGCCTGACAGAGAGAGAGAGAAAAGAGAGCAGGAGAGAGAGAGAGAGAGAGAGAGAGAGAGAGAGAGAGCGAGAGAACAGGAAAGGGAGATTTGTTTGAGGAGTGACTCGGGGGTCTGTAAATGGAAACAGCGGAGAATATAAGGCTGATTTAACAGAGATTTTCACACATGGGTAGACAAGTAGAATCTGTTCATGTTTTTAAGTGTTGCTCAATAGGAATGTGTCAGCAACAGTAGCGTCGGATTGGATCAAGTCTTTCAACTAACAACTAATACATCATGTCTGAGCACATCCTCCTTGGATCTGCAACAGCACTTAAACCTATAGTAGAGCATACCAACTGCACCTGCAGATAGCCTTCGAGAAAAGATTGACGTTTCGAACGCTGTTTGAAGCTTCAAAGTGACGGGCCAGTCTACCCACTTTCTACCTGTGTGTCATATTCTACTACAGTATACAGCTGCACCACAGTGGAGCCATTCTAAATGGTATTGCCATTTTGGAATAGCCGTTTTTTAGCTACTCTCCATCCCTCCTCACTCGCTCCATCTCCAGCTCTCCATTTCCATCCATGTCACCCCATCCATTCTTCACAACATTCTTCATTTCTCAGTCTCTCTCTATGTCTCTAAGTTCCTCCCTCCCGCTCGCTCTCTCTCTCTCTCTCTGTCACAGCATGTTTGCTTAGAGTCTATCCTACTGAAATGTGTGTGCCTTGCCTCAGGGTGACGTGACAGCAGAGGAACAGTCAGTGACATTACATTTACATTAGCCGCTAGCTGGTGTTGAGCTTCCACCGCTAGGGACAAACCAAGCCACTCTTATATAACCAGCCGAGCAGCAGGCCAGGCAGGCAAGGAACGTGCGAGTGGCTAATTCGGTCCCACTACAATGGCATTTACAGGCCTAGATGCCAACAGCGCTAGGCTAACAAGAACAACCCAGCAGGTATGAGTGCTCTCTCGGTCAAAACCAATCGCAAACCGAATACTCATGTGACTAATGGGTGAATTGAATAGAATGTGCTCATTTAGGCTATATGAAGGCTTGTGCCAAAAGGGGAATCCCAAAATGTCAATGCATAAATAAGGCTATGGTATAGCACCGACATCATTGGAGGCGGCTGAGAAGTGGAGGGCTCTATTTATTACATGTGTTATTTTATTTAACCTTTATTTATACAGGTTTTTCTCATTGAGATAACATTTATTTTCAAGAGAACTGGTCCGACAGCAGCAGGGGGGGACAAAGTTCCAGACAAAACAACTTACGTACACTAACACACCATTGAACAAAACGATAGACACACATACAGTACAATTACATATTACGTAAAGAAACACAAATGTCATAACAAAAAAAACAGCTGACCTAAAGACAATTACACTGTGATATTTAAACCGAGCAGGTGTTTAAACTCTACCAACGTAGAGAATTTTTTTTAAAAAAGAATAATGGCTGGAATGGCATCCAACACATGGAAACCACGCGTTTGATGCATTTGTTCCACTCATTACCACGAGCCCGTCTTCCCCAATTAAGTTGCCACCAACCTCCTGTGATTGATGTGATACACACTCAAATTGTATCTATTCTTTACATATCAAAGTTGGGGTCTGGTCTAGAGGTCGACCGATTAATTGGAATGGCCGATTAATTAGGGCCGATTTCAAGTTTTCATAATCGGAAATCGGTATTTTTGGACACTGATTTGGCCCATTTATTATACATACATACATACATACATACATACATACATACATACATATATAATAATAATAATATATGCCATTTAGCTGACGCTTTTATCCAAAGCGACTTACAGTCATGTGTGCATACATTCTACGTATGGGTGGTCCCGGAATCGAACCCACTACCCTGGCGCTACAAGCGCCATGCTCTACCAACTGAGCCACAGAAGGACCATGGATACATACATACATACATACATACATACATACATACAGTGGGGCAAAAATGTATTTAGTCAGCCACCAATTGTGCAAGTTCTCCCACTTAAAAAGATAAGGCCTGTAATTTTCATCATAGGTACACTTCAACTATGACAGAGGAAATGAGAAAAAAAGAATCCAGGAAATCACATTGTAGGATTTTTTATGAATTTATTTGCAAAATATGGAGGAAAATAAGTATTTGGTCACCTACAAACAAGCAAGATTTCTGGCTCTCACAGACCTGTAATTTCTTCTTTAAGAGGATCCTCTGTCCTCCACTCGTTACCTGTATTAATGGCACCTGTTTGAACTTATCAGTATAAAAGACACCTGTCCACAACCTCAAACAGTCACAAACAGTCTCAAATATAACCCCACATTATTATAGGACGACTTGGGAGAATGAAAATCTGCAACAGATAGGAATTGAACAATTGTATGGTTGAGAGGGATGACAATTAATCCACACATAAAACGGTCAACCAAACTGTTTCTAGTCATCTCTCCTCCTTCCAGGCTTTTTCATCTTTGAACTTATATGGTGATTGGCATCTAAACTTTCATAGTATTACCACGGCGACCGGCAAAACAGTTTGTCTTTCAATCACCCATGTGGGTATAACCAATGAGGAGATGGCACGTGGGTGCTTGCTTCTATAAACCAATGAGGAGATGGGAGAGGCAGGACTTGCAGCGCGGTCTGCTTCAGAAATAGGAATTACTTTCATTTTTGCCCTTGGCAAAGCAGACGCTCGTTGGCGTGCGCGAGCAGTGTGGGTGCAATAATTGAATAACATGGATTTCTCCATTTACGCTCGCGCACGCCGGTGTGTCCGGTCAGCATGTAAGACATTAGCGGGTGTGAACGATGCTAAATGGGTGTAAACAAAGAACAGCACTGAAGCTGTTCAATGTGAAAGGTTACCTTTATTCTACAATAGGCAATTTAATACTGTAAATGGTTTACCTAATGGGATAACTTGTTGATGTAAAGTTTAAAGAATCCTTTTTGGTAATTTGGTGAAAGTATTCCTTTTCTAAATATATGTTTCCCAGGTCTATATTTCCAATATGCATTAAGATATCCTAATTATCTATGTCTGTGTATGTAGGGCAGACAACTGCCTACTTATATAAAAAAAAATATGAGCAATATCAGAGCTTGCAAAATTGGGTTACAGGAGTTTATACAAGCGGTCAAAATCCAAGCGATCAAAACAATTCAATTTTGAGACTGGGTGAAATCCAAAGTTGTGCTATATATTCATTTGCTTTGTCATGCTATTTTTTTTAAAAGAAAAATGTCAATTCATTACTAGCTCAAACACTTCTAATCTGCAAAAATGACAAGTTAATTAGTGGGTGATGGTGATTTCAGATCACAAAGCATGCATTGCCTGCACCCCCCAATCTGATAGCGGGGTGGTAGATGCCCAGTCTCCATTATGGCTCAGCTCAGGTACCCACATCATTTGTACGCACACAAAGACAAGTCAGCTTAGATAGATCCAGCTCAGAGACGCCGAGCTCACAAGATTTGTCATTTTAGAAAAGAAAATGAATATATACACTCAGCAAATGTTTGCGTGTCGAACCGTATCGAATCAGAACGAAACGCGTCGATTCGTTCCTCTAATCAAATGGAATCGCACCGAATTGTTTCAAACTGAAATGTATCGTTCCTGTGTTGTATCGGAGCCCGTGTATCTAGATACGTATCAAATCGTCTTGAAAGGGAGAGATGCGCATCCTTAACACAAATAAAAGATGGAACATTATGTTCAAGCACAATATGTGGGTGGATCTGAACTGAAGTGTGACAAAAGTAGTGCATTATGTAGGGGATAGGGTGCCAAATTATACCAGGCCACTCATTCTGAGGTGGCGAGAAGTGGAGGGGGAATCGGGGGAGAGAGGGACAGAAACAGGGGTGGTTGGGGAAGAAAGGACAGGCAGAGAGAGAGAGAGAAGGGGGGGGGGAGCAAGAAAGAAAGAGAGAGAGAAAGCGAAGGGGTTGTTTGGAGGTTGGCAGAGTAATAAACCATATGACTAGAGTGAGAACTTTAGCAGGGCCTACCATCCAATGACAAATACCATGGCCTAGAGTCTTGCACAGCAGACATTTAATGAACCCCACTCTACCAGCACTACTCTGCTGCTTTCAGTCAAAGACACAGGAGATAAAATGGCAGCTGTGGTTTTAGCACTTGTTTTAGTGGCGGGGCACTGACAATGTACAGCACAAGGTGACAATGCAATTCACTTGTGCACAAACACATCTACACCTCATTTGGTGTGTGTGTGTGTAGCGTTTGAGTGCGAGGCCGGCCACTCAATCAAATTAACTCTCTCTCTGTGTCCGTGTCCGTGTCCGTGTCCGTGTGTGTGTGTGTGTGTGTGACAGAGGCTGTTGACCCTTCAACAAGTCCATTACCACACCAGGGCATTTCCATCTAAAAAGGGCCCATGAGCACATCAATTTGGGTGTCAAATGAAAGCTCAGAGTCTATATTTTGGGCACAGACACATTTTTCAACCATTTTCCATGTAAAAAAAAGGTGGCATGATCATAAATAAAGAGGCTTTGATTTCACGATAAATAGATGGAAAATTAGTCTTAGAAAACATCTACCAGAAAAAGTCTTAAAATGGTATCAGAAATACATCAAAACACAACTAATATCAACACTTACTGTATATTTTATTTTGGAGAAATTGTTTACCTTCTGTAAGTTCAAGAAATACTGACCAAAAACCCACATATCTTTAAGATATTTTCTAATTTCTCTCCCTCATGAGGGAGGATAACGAAAGTTCACCGAAGTAACAAGTAAAGGTAGACCTATCAATTAGTCATTTTACTGATATGAATTTTGTTTGTTACTTATAAAGTGATTCAAACTCTTAATTCTGTTACCAAACGGAATTTGCTACCACGGGAAATCATAAGTCATAAAATATATTTCGGTCACCCACTACTGTCCTCTCTTATAGTGGTATACTGTTATGTTCAGCTCATGATGGTTTTCCTTGTCTGTTGGTCAAAACCAAGAGCGATCAATCAAACTCGCTCACGCACACCTACCCATGAGCCCCTTTGTCTCTCCATTGAATGTAACCGACACCCTCACCCACTGAGCACCGGACGCCCACGGGCAGTTGACATTTGACTTTTATCTCCTCACCAACTTCAAACATCAGCTATCCGAGCAGCTAACCGATCGCTGCAGCTGTACATAGTCTATTGGTAAATAGCTCACCCTTTTTCACCTACCTCATTCCCATACTGTTTTTATACTGTTTTTATTTATTTACTTTTCTGCTCTTTTGCACACCAATATCTCTACCTGTACATGCCCATCTGATCATTTATCACCAGTGTTAATCTGCAAAATTGTATTATTCGCCTACCTCCTCATGCCTTTTGCACACATTGTATATAGACTGCCCATTTTTTCTACTGTGTTATTGACTTGCTAAATTGTTTACTCCATGTGTAACTCTGTGTTGTCTGTTCACACTGCTATGCTTTATCTTGGCCAGGTCGCAGTTGCAAATGAGAACTTGTTCTCAACTAGCCTACCTGGTTAAATAAAGGTGAAATAAATAAATAAATAAAAATTTATTCAGCCCACCTTGACCTTGATGTAAACGCAGACAGACCCAACCAAATCGGAACCCATCACAGACGTGTGTTTCACAATTTTGGATAGCACAGTACATAACCAGTAAGGAAAGAGTAGAGTATAGTACAGTAGAGTAGAGTCGAATACAGTATATTCTACTGTAACATACTGCACAGAACTCTACACTCTACGCACTATACTCTTCTGTGATCTGCTGCACTGTCCAAACTTGTGAAACACGAGGAGAATGACATTCATATCCATAATTATGCATTTCTGTGTAGTACAGACCAGGGACCCATGACGTAATTACATTACCGGGTGTAAAGCCACTTCACTTACTGTACTTGAATAACCAAAAATATATATTTTTTTTTATAAAACTCACGGTGCCATGTCATAGCTGACACCCCAGTCTTTCTGCAGACATCTTTTAAAGGGATACTCCCTTCCCCAGAGCCAGATGAACTAGTGGAAACCATGTTCAGGTCTCTGTGTCCAGTATGAAGGAAGTTCTAGGTAGTTTCGCCGGCCAATGCTAACTAGCGTTAGTGCAATGACTGGAAGTCTATGGGTATCTGCTCGCATTGGCGTTACCAAAGCTCACACCTGCAAAGTTAATCTGCTGAATTTGTTTTTGTACATTTTGTGGAAAGTGTTAGACATAGTAGTCCTTGCGCATCAACTTTGAAATCTGTTTTTTTCTTTAGCATATATTTTAAAGTGAGAAGAAAAAAAAACTGAGTCAAAGCATTATTCCATTACTGTGGAATTGCCCGGTCACACGCCTATTAAAACATGTTCTGTTCCTCTTTAATGGTCAGTCTGCACAGGGGCCTCCTAGATCACGTCAACCACATACTGTTCATCACGCGATCAAACTCATGTTGGCTAACTAACTAACAACCACTAACTCACTCACTGGAGGTCGCACAGGGCTGAAGGTCAAGCGGACCTCCTCAAAAAGTGTGTGTGTGTGTGTGTGTGTGTTCATGTGTGGGTGTTTGTGCGTGTGTCTGAGTGGGCTGATTTGCCTCTGGTCTCTTAACCCCAAAAACCGCAAGGAAGCTATGTTTCCGCCCATCACCATGCATTTACGCCAAATACAGACTGACAGCCCTGGTTTCCTTTAAACACACACAGTGGACCGCCCTGGGTACATAACCCACCCGCTTCAATACACACACAGCGGACCACCCTGGGTACATAACCCACCCGCTTCAATACACACACAGCGGACCACCCTGGGTACATAACCCACCCGCCAATCACACATGGGTACATAACCCACCCGCTTAATACACACACAGCGGACCGCCCTGGGTACATAACCCACCCGCTACAGACCATCCTGGGTACATAACCCACCCGCTGGGACCGCCCTGGGTACATAACCCACCCGCTTTAAACACACACAGCGGACCACCCTGGACATAACCCACCCGCCAATACACACACAGCGGACCGCCCTGGGTACATAACCCACCCGCTTCAATACACACACAGCGGACCACCCTGGGTACATAACCCACCCGCTTCAATACACACACAGCGGACCACCCTGGGTACATAACCCACCCGCTTCAATACACACACAGCGGACCACCCTGGGTACATAACCCACCCGCTTCAATACACACACAGCGGACCACCCTGGGGACCACCCTGGGTACATAACCCACCCGCTTCAATAACCCACCACCCTGGGTACATAACCCACCCGCTTCAATACACACACAGCGGACCACCCTGGGTAAATAACCCACCCGCTTCAATACACACACAGCGGACCACCCTGGGTACATAACCCACCCGCTTCAGAGACCCCCTTCAATAAATGCGCACACACAGAGGACCACCCTAGGTACATAACCCACCCAAACCACAATACGCCCCCCCCTTGCCCCCCTGCCCTCTCCCTAAACCATGCAGCTTTCGCCTTCCTCTTCCCCAGATGCTCAGTGTACATACCGCGGGTTCCAATAAAATAAGCCCACACTGTAACGACCCCAAAGCGCTCTGCATCCTTTAAAAACAACCACCTCCATTCAGATTGAATTAAAGTCCCCTGCCTGGGAATATTGCCGCCAACCCAAACCTACCAAATGGAGGAGGGATTGAGGGGAGGCTGTAAAGACACTATGTGGCCATAAATGAGATGAGGTGGGTGGTTAAGTAATGTTGGGAGTAGAATGGAACAGAAGAGGCCTGCGACAGGCCAGGAAAGTCCTTGCGGCATTGAAGAAACTTGTGAATGACGCTGACTTGCGTTGGCATTTTACTGTTGAGGAATAGAGGGCAAACGTGCAGCAAACACCACCCGAGTCACACTAACCAGGTTCAAAATGTGGGGACCTAAAAAAGGTAGGTAGCCCTGTGTCCCCTGAAAGCAGGTAGGAGGGAAGTGCTAACAGTAGTGTAACCACGAGCGGGACAACATAAGAGCCAGTGTTGAGAAGAGCAGCTCTCCTCTGCTATCCTCTCCTATAGGACAAAGCTGTTTCTGTATAACGACAAGACAGTCGCCGAGACCTCCTCTCCTCACAAGCCAGACGACCCCTAGCCGCAGCCTCAAGGCAGGACTGTACTGAGACAGAGATAAAGAAGAGAACAACCTCATTTGGTTGTTTTATTACAGACAGTTTCGGAATTTCCGTGGATATGAAACTGAACACACACATACATAGTTAAACTAGGAAACAGTTTACCGGGATGGATAGGGCAAGTCCTCCCGATTAAATCTGTTTAAAAAAGGCTTACGGTAACATTGCTAAGTCCTTGCCTTGGATTGTGGCAGCGAACTCTATAGCTTTACTGACCACTGCCTGGGAAGCCAGTAGTGGCGGTGATCTATGTCTACATATCTTTAATAAAATCAGACAGCAGCCAGGTGTCACTGTCCAGTACGGAGTGTCTCATTGAGAGGGCTGTAGTGGGGTTACTGTCTGCTGTGGGGGGGGGGGGCACAGGGCACCAGTCCAAATGAAAGCCAGCCAGGCCTTATACAGCACAGACACAGCAGCACTTAAAACACCGCTCTCTTCCCATCACCTCCCGGCCCTTCCTCAATTCTCACACACACACACACACACGGCGTTTCCCATTCCAACAGCTCCAGTCACATGGACTGGAGCCATGGACTGATTGATTTAATTCATATGATCATTCAAATGCATATAAAAGACGCTCCAGCTGGAGACGACATTAACATGAACGTAACAATTATGGAGAATTAACACCAAGCCTGAAGGTTTATTTCCATTGTGGCTAGCCTCAGTCGGATTTCTGCTGACACGGTGACGATAGAACTTCTAAGTAGTCATTGGGGTCTGGGGTCTGTGGCAGTGCTGGCCAGTGTCTCTGCTGTCATTGCGGTTCGTGAATTGCTTTGTTGTAAGATTAATTATTTCACCACCTTTTAGTTAGTTAATCATTCTTTCAATTGTAATGGAATGATGAAATTGAAATGTGGTGAATGACAAGTCATCATATTCTTTGTCATTATTCATTGTCATTAACCTTCCTCTAGTCTAATACCCTATTATTCATCGTAATTACTCTTACTAAAGTCTGTGGGAGACATCTCAATTAATTATATCCAAGAGGAAGACACACAAACTGGCAGGCCCTTCTCCTCACGCAGATGCCTAGTCATCGATCGGGAACCATGGCCCTGTGCTCAGAGCTATTCCACACTCTTCAATAAGAGATAACAGAGAAAGAATGAGAGTACAACGGGGATGAAAGTAGTGATGAGGGAATAAATTGATAGTTACATATCGCAACATTATTTTGGACAATATATCGACACACACACACACACAGTTGAAGTCGGAAGAAAACATACACCTTAGCCAAATGCATTTAAACTCAGTTTTTCACCATTTCTGACATTTAATCCTAGTAAAAATTCCCTGTCTTAGGTCAGTTAGGATCACCACTTTATTTTAAGAACGTGAAATGTCAGAATAATAGTAGAAAGAATGATTTATTTAAACTTTTTTTCATCACATTCCCAGTGGGTCAGAAGTTTACAAAAACACTCAATTAGTATTTGGTAGCATTGCCTTGAAATTGTTTAACTTGGGTCAAATGTTTCAGCTAGCACAAGCTTCCCACAATAAGTTGGGTTAATTTTAGCCCATTCCTCCTGATAGAGCTGGTGTAACTGAGTCAGGTTTGTAGGACTCCTTGCTCGCACATGCTTTTTCAGTTCTGCCCACAAATGTTCTATGGGATTGAGGTTAGGGCTTTGCGATGGCCACTTCAATACCCTGACATTGTTGTTCTTAAGCCATTTTGCCACAACTTTGAAGTATGCTTGGGGTCATTGTCCATTTGGAAGACCCATTTGCGACCAAGCTTTAACTTGCTGACTGATGTCTTGATATGTTGCTTCAATATATCCACATAATTTTCCTCCTTCATGATGCCATCTATTTTCTGAAGCGCACCAGTCCCTCCTGCAGCAAAGCACCCCCACAACATGCTACTGCAACCCCTGTGATTCACGGTTGGGATGGTGTTCTTCGGCTTGCAAGGCTCCCCCTTTTTCCTCCAAACATAATAATGGTCAGTGGCCAAACAGTTCTATTTTTGTTTCATCAGACCAGAGGACGTTTCTCCAAAAAGTATGATCTTTGTCCCCATGTGCAGTTGCAAACCGTACTCTGGCTTTTTTTTACAGCGGTTTTGGAGCAGTGGCTTCTTCCTTGCTGAGTGGCCTTTCAGGTTATGTCGATATAGGACTCATTTTACTGTGGATATAGATACTTTTGTACCCGTTTCCTCCAGCATCTTCACAAGGTCATTTTCAGTTGTTCTGGGATTGATTCGCACTTTTGGCACCAAAGTATATTAATCTCTAGGAGACAGAATGAGTCTTCTTCCTGAGCGGTATGACGGCTGCGTGGTCCCATGGTGTTTATACTTGCGTACTATTGTTTGTACAGATGGGAGCAATTTCCAAATGCACGTTCAAGAATGAACCAGACTTGTGGAGGTCTACAATTTATTTTCTGAGGTCTTGGCTGACTTCTTTTGATTTTCCCATAATGTCAAGCAAAGAGGCACAGAGTTTGAAGGTAGGCCTTGGATTACATCCACAGATAGGCTAATTGACATAATTTGAGTCAATTGGAGGTCTATCAGATGCTTCTAAAGCCATTACATACATTTTCAAAGCTTTTTAAAAAGGCAGTCAATTTAGTGTAATGTAAACTTCCGACTTCAACTGTATATTCACACACATTTTGTTATGTTACAACCTGAAATCTAAATGGAATCTTTTCTCCCCCCATCTACACTCAATATCCCAAAATTTGAAAACATGTTCTTATCAATGTCTGCACATTTATTGCAAATTAAATACAGAAATCAAATCATTTTCATAAGTATTCACACCCCTGAGTCAATACATGTTAGAATCATCTTTTAAATTCAGACAGTAACACAACAAAATGTGAGAGAAAAAAAAGTATTGGGGTGTGAATCTTTGTTGTTGTTGTTGTTGTTGCTGCTAGGTAGCGTTACTTCTGCGCTAGTCGACTGTACCTGCTCCAAAACTCTGGTGTTCTCCATCCTGTAGCTCGTTCCCCTTTTTAAATAGTGAGCCAATGTGTTTTCAGCACTTTCATTTTCATGACTGATCAGTTTCTCATGCGCTCTCTGCAACAGACATATAGTGAGCAATATGTTCCCAGATAACACACACACACACGTCTGCCCAACGTAGGCATGATGTATACAGGATACATTGGGAAGAAAGAAGTTTAGACAGCGTTTACTCGTTGGCAAGAAGAATGCCCACATTCTAAACTCTGCAGTTTGACAACGTTTATACGTCGACCAGACGTCAACATGCTGATGTCTATTCTATTCTGGATGTCTCGACCGACATGTTCCCAGTGCGCAAGTTCTCTCCAAACTACACATTCCCCATGCAACTTGATAGGTTGGCCAAAGGTGTGCATGTTACCTGGGTTTGAACCATCAAATTACAACAACGTCGCGGTAATGAACAGCAATACATTACGTATCGGCACCTAAGTGTAATATCGTGAGGTCCCTGACTGTTCCCAGCCCAAGACGACAGGGAGGGGGGTGGGGGGCGTTTTGCTAGTGAGATAGGTAAGGGTTGAGGTAGAGAAATACAGATAGTACAGAGAGAGATATTTGGAGTAGAGCTACAGTCTGTCTCTCTAACATCTCTCTTGGTCTTTCTCGGTCTCACTTAGTCACTCTCCTCTCTCTCTCTCCCTCTCTGTCGGACTCGCTCTCCCCTGGTCATCAGGCCTCTTATCCATGGTGACGGCGACAGCAGTCCTTGCTTGGTGATGTAACAACTGCTCGCAGCTGCTCCTCTCCTTCTGTCACGAGCAACAAACCCCGCCGCAAAACACCCACGGTGAATTAACAGTGTGTGTGTGTGTGTGTGGGGTGGTTAATTTCCTTCTACTGCTAACGAGAGTCCCTTCCACTCAACACTCAGACAACGTGCACACATAATATAGAACTCTGCGGAACATACAATACTGGGGATGTGACAATACTGGGGATGTGACAATACTGGGGATGTGACAAATGGAAAAAACATTCTTAAAGGGATAATTGGGTTCTTTTTTGCATGTTAGACGTCATTTTCCACTTATTTTTTTTGTGTGTTGAAGCATCATCTCGACAGTAGTTTTAGTCAGAGTTCCATTCCTGAGATTTCTTTGGCTGGCTTAGTTGCTTGCATGAGCCTTATAGTGGTAGTGGGCGGACAAAAAAAAATGCTTCAAAACGTCCTCACAAGAAACTCTACAGCCATCTCATGTCTTTGTGGGCACTTGGATATTTCCACTATTATGAGCATATTGAGAACCATATTTATATATGAGCCAGAATATACTGATGAAGAGCTTGGACAGATAGAAGACGGGGGGGAAATGGCAACAGGCAGACGAGTTCCCAGAGACAGGGAACTGGTGGTGCAAATGTGAGAAAAAAAAAATCGGGGGGGTGCAAGGCAATATCAACCGAAATGTAGTGCGTTTGCTGTTCCGATGGGACTTGATAATGCCAACACTTAACTACCGAAGACACTGATGATGCTGTTAACAGCGCAACAGTCTGTGTGACAGATCATGCAGGTTTTCCCAGCCCTCATCAACCCAGGAGTAATTTAAACAGTTTTTCCATGGCCAGAGGGACAAAACGGGCAGCTGCCCATAAAGTAAACCGTTGAAATGACCAATAACGTATGGACACCAATAACGTATGCACACCAATAACGTATGCACACCAATAACGTATGCACACCAATAAACTTCCGTCTTCAAGAGAGCGAGAGTTGCACCCCTTCTGAAAAAACCTACACTCGATCCCTCCGATGTCAACAACTACAGACCAGTATCCCTTCTTTCATTTTCTCTCCAAAACTCTTGAACGTGCCGTCCTTGGCCAGCTCTCCCGCTATCTCTGTCAGAATGACCTTCTTGATCCAAATCAGTCAGGTTTCAAGACTAGTCATTCAACTGAGACTGCTCTTCTGTATCACGGAGGCGCTCCGCACTGCTAAAGCTAACTCTCTCTCCTCTGCTCTCATCCTTCTAGACCTATCGGCTGCCTTCGATACTGTGAACCATCAGATCCTCCTCTCCACCCTCTCCGAGTTGGGCATCTCCGGCGCGGCCCACGCTTGGATTGCGTCCTACCTGACAGGTCGCTCCTACCAGGTGGCGTGGTGAGAATCTCCTCACCACGCGCTCTCACCACTGGTGTCCCCCAGGGCTCTGTTCTAGGCCCTCTCCTATTCTCGCTATACACCAAGTCACTTGGCTCTGTCATAACCTCACATGGTCTCTCCTATCATTGCTATGCAGACGACACACAATTAATCTTCTCCTTTCCCCTTCTGATGACCAGGTGGCGAATCGCATCTCTGCATGTCTGGCAGACATATCAGTGTGGATGACGGATCACCACCTCAAGCTGAACCTCGGCAAGACGGAGCTGCTCTTCCTCCCGGGGAATGACTGCCCGTTCCATGATCTCGCCATCACGGTTGACAACTCCATTGTGTCCTCCTCCCAGAGCGCTAAGAACCTTGGCGTGATCCTGGACAACACCCTGTCGTTCTCAACTAACATCAAGGCGGTGGCCCGTTCCTGTAGGTTCATGCTCTACAACACATATGTCAGAGTCAAGGCCCGCTGGGCCACATCCGGCCCGCGAGAAGGTTTTTACGGCCCCTGGGATGATCTTGATTTATTATTAGAACCGCCCGCAGACCGCAGCAAGCCGGCAGCCCGCAGATCTTTTACACGCACCAATACTACATTTCCCACAATGCAACGGTGACGCACCGAGCAGTAGGCTGCTTCATTTCAATATTTATTGGCACAGCAGTTGTCAGCATCACAGTAAAATTAACTTTCAGATACCCATCAAAAATGGCAAAACGGAAGGTGGACACTGAGAACCGGGGTTTCAAACAAGGTGGGAGTCGGAGTATTTGTTCACGGAGGTAGCTGGAAAACCTTTGTGTCTTCTGTGTGGAGAAAGTGTGGCGGTACTGAAAGAGTATAATCTGAGACGACATTATGAAACGAAACACGCGGACAAAAACAAGAATATGGACATGGAACAAAGGCTACAAAAGGCAGAGGAATTAAAACGAGGCCTCAAATCTCGACAGGCTCTGTTCAAAAAAGCCAAATCACAAGGCCAGGCTGCTGTCAAGGCCAGTTTTATTTTGGCAGAAGAGATCGCTAAATCAGCCCGGCCATTTACGGAGGGGATTTCATCAAAAACTGCATGATTAAAGTTTGTGACGAAGTTTGCCCAGAAAAAAGGCAACTCTTTTTAAATGTGAGTCTGAGCAGAAACACCATTGCCGAGAGAGTAGACCAGTTGTCCATCAATCTAAAAGAGCAGCTTGTGAAAAAGGGAAAAGATTTCATTGCATATTCCTTGGCTGTGGATGAGAGCACCGACATTTCTGACATTGCCCAGTTGTCAATTTTCATCCGCGGAGTGGACTCCAGCCTAAGCGTGACAGAGGAGTTTTTGGCTTTACGTCCTATGCATGGCACAACTACGGGGCATGATTTGTATGAAGAGGTGTCAAGATGTGTAAATGAGATGGAGCTGCCTTGGGAAAAACTCGTGGGTTTGACAACCGACGGAGCACCTGCGATGTGTGGACACAGGAGCGGACTGGTGGCGAAGATACGGGAAAAGATGCAAGAGGAAAACGCGACAGGTGAGCTGACAGCTTATCATTGTATCATACACCAGGAAGCGTTGTGCGGTAAAGCCTTGAAAATGGAGCATGTAATGAGCATCATCACGCGCACAGTTAACTTTATCAGAGCCAAAGGTTTGAATCACCGCCAGTTCAAGGCATTTCTGACGGAGTTAGAAACGGAGCATGGTGATTTGCCTTATCACACAGAGGTGCGATGGCTAAGCCAGGGAAAGGTGCTTCAAAGATGTTTCGAGCTTCGTGAGGAGATTTGTCTGTTCTTGGACAGCAAAGGGAAAGACACAACACAACTCCGAGACGAAATGTTTCTGTGTGAAATGGCTTTTCTGTGTGACATTACGAGTCATCTGAATGCAATGAACTTGCAGCTGCAGGGTCGGGATCGTGTCATCTCTGATATGTACAGTACAGTGAAGGCATTTAAAACCAAACTGACTCTGTGGGAGACGAGATGCGGAAAGAAAATTTGAGCCACTTTCCCAGCTGCCAGACCATGAAAGAGAAGCTCTCTACCAGTGCGTTCCCGAGCGCACAGTTGGCTGATAAAATAGGTATGCTTGCCGCTGACTTTCGACGCCGATTTGCTGACTTTGAAGCACAAAAAAGCAGGTTGGAACTGCTCGGTAACCCATTTGCTGTTGACGTGGAAAGCTCACCACCAAACCTCCAAATGGAGTTGATTGACCTCCAATGCAATGATGCACTGAGGGCAAAATATGCGGCAGTGGGTGCTGCGGAGTTCGCCCGTTTCCTCCCCGACACAATGCCCCAGCTGCGCATCCAGGCTGCTCAAACGTTGTCTATGTTTGGCAGCACATACCTGTGTGAACAACTGTTTTCTTTGATGAACTTGAACAAAACATCACACAGAAGTCGACTTACTGCTGAACACCTCCACTCAATTCTGAGGATTTCCTCAGCTCAGAGCCTTACCCCGAACATTGATGAACTTGTGGAAAAGATGGGACACCACCAAGTATCACCCTCAACCTCAAACAAGTGAACATTACTGTGCAATCACATATTTAGAGTTTTTACTCAGTTCAAGTTTAAAAGTTAAAGTTTAATATTTGTTTTCACTGCATGTTACTTCTCCTTAAACAAAGTGTTGTTTTTGATTAATAGATTTTTGCACTTTATTTTATTGTATTTCAATCCAATTATATTTTAAAAATATTTCAGTTGAGTGGATGATAGAAAATTGCTATTATTGTTTTTTTCTTTGAAGTAAATTTAGCCCACTTTTGCTAAAATAGAAAATATAGGCTACTGATGGTGCCTTGAATACCGGTTTCTTTCATTTAATGTTCATGTTATGGGGATTTTTATATAAAGGAAATTTGTCTTTTGTGTCTGTTGAAAATTAAAGATTACTGACAGAGCCATAAGAAAATATTGCTTTATTTATCTGATCATATTGGAATATATTTGTTAGGTTTTCAGTAGGTTCAATAGGTTCAATTAGGTTCACTAGACTATATGCGTCATTTAAAAATTTTTCAATGAACATTCGAACAGTCCGGCCCTCGGCTTGTAGCTAAATTTTTTATTTGGCCCTCCGTCCATTTGACTTTGACACCCCTGCTTTACACGTTCTTGAGAATCAAGTGGTTCAGAGACCTAGGTGTGACCTTTTCCAAACTTTCTCCCTTGAGAGCCAATTCCATCGCAATGCGAAACACAACAAGACTGTATTGACTATGGAACATGGGAAAATATCAATAAGGGATAATTATAGGAAACAGATAACACGTTCAAATTGGTGTGCATACGTTATTACATTTACATTTACATTTAAGTCATTTAGCAGACGCTCTTATCCAGAGCGACTTACAAATTGGTGCATTCACCTTATGACATCCAGTGGAACAGCCACTTTACAATAGTGCATCTAAATCTTTTAAGGGGGGTGAGAAGGATTACTTTATCCTATCCTAGGTATTCCTTAAAGAGGTGGGGTTTCAGGTGTCTCCGGAAGGTGGTGATTGACTCCGCTGTCCTGGCGTCGTGAGGGAGTTTGTTCCACCATTGGGGGCCAGAGCAGCGAACAGTTTTGACTGGGCTGAGCGGGAACTGTACTTCCTCAGTGGTAGGGAGGCGAGCAGGCCAGAGGTGGATGAACGCAGTGCCCTTGTTTGGGTGTAGGGCCTGATCAGAGCCTGGAGGTACTGAGGTGCCGTTCCCCTCACAGCTCCGTAGGCAAGCACCATGGTCTTGTAGCGGATGCGAGCTTCAACTGGAAGCCAGTGGAGAGAGCGGAGGAGCGGGGTGACGTGAGAGAACTTGGGAAGGTTGAACACCAGACGGGCTGCGGCGTTCTGGATGAGTTGTAGGGGTTTAATGGCACAGGCAGGGAGCCCAGCCAACAGCGAGTTGCAGTAACCCAGACGGGAGATGACAAGTGCCTGGATTAGGACCTGCGCCGCTTCCTGTGTGAGGCAGGGTCGACTCTGCGGATGTTGTAGAGCAGGGGTGTCAAAGTCAAATGGACGGAGGGCCAAATAAAAATTTAGCTACAAGCCGAGGGCCGGACTGTTCGAATGTTCATTGAAAATTTTTTAAATGACGCATATAGTCTAGTGAACCTAATTGAACCTACTGAAAACCTAACAAATATATTCCAATATGATCAGATAAATAAAGCAATATTTTCTTATGGCTCTGTCAGTAATCTTTAATTTTCAACAGACACAAAAGACAAATTTCCTTTATATAAAAATCCCCATAACATGAACATTAAATGAAAGAAACCGGTATTCAAGGCACCATCAGTAGCCTATATTTTCTATTTTAGCAAAAGTGGGCTAAATTTACTTCAAAGAAAAAAACAATAATAGCAATTTTCTATCATCCACTCAACTGAAATATTTTTAAAATATAATTGGATTGAAATACAATAAAATAAAGTGCAAAAATCTATTAATCAAAAACAACACTTTGTTTAAGGAGAAGTAACATGCAGTGAAAACAAATATTAAACTTTAACTTTTAAACTTGAACTGAGTAAAAACTCTAAATATGTGATTGCACAGTAATGTTCACTTGTTTGAGGTTGAGGGTGATACTTGGTGGTGTCCCATCTTTTCCACAAGTTCATCAATGTTCGGGGTAGGCTCTGAGCTGAGGAAATCCTCAGAATTGAGTGGAGGTGTTCAGCAGTAAGTCGACTTCTGTGTGATGTTTTGTTCAAGTTCATCAAAGAAAACAGTTGTTCACACAGGTATGTGCTGCCAAACATAGACAACGTTTGAGCAGCCTGGATGCGCAGCTGGGGCATTGTGTCGGGGAGGAAACGGGCGAACTCCGCAGCACCCACTGCCGCATATTTTGCCCTCAGTGCATCATTGCATTGGAGGTCAATCAACTCCATTTGGAGGTTTGGTGGTGAGCTTTCCACGTCAACAGCAAATGGGTTACCGAGCAGTTCCAACCTGCTTTTTTGTGCTTCAAAGTCAGCAAATCGGCGTCGAAAGTCAGCGGCAAGCATACCTATTTTATCAGCCAACTGTGCGCTCGGGAACGCACTGGTAGAGAGCTTCTCTTTCATGGTCTGGCAGCTGGGAAAGTGGCTCAAATTTTCTTTCCGCATCTGCGTCTCCCACAGAGTCAGTTTGGTTTTAAATGCCTTCACTGTACTGTACATATCAGAGATGACACGATCCCGACCCTGCAGCTGCAAGTTCATTGCATTCAGATGACTCGTAATGTCACACAGAAAAGCCATTTCACACAGAAACATTTCGTCTCGGAGTTGTGTTGTGTCTTTCCCTTTGCTGTCCAAGAACAGACAAATCTCCTCACGAAGCTCGAAACATCTTTGAAGCACCTTTCCCTGGCTTAGCCATCGCACCTCTGTGTGATAAGGCAAATCACCATGCTCCGTTTCTAACTCCGTCAGAAATGCCTTGAACTGGCGGTGATTCAAACCTTTGGCTCTGATAAAGTTAACTGTGCGCGTGATGATGCTCATTACATGCTCCATTTTCAAGGCTTTACCGCACAACGCTTCCTGGTGTATGATACAATGATAAGCTGTCAGCTCACCTGTCGCGTTTTCCTCTTGCATCTTTTCCCGTATCTTCGCCACCAGTCCGCTCCTGTGTCCACACATCGCAGGTGCTCCGTCGGTTGTCAAACCCACGAAGTTTTTCCCAAGGCAGCTCCATCTCATTTACACATCTTGACACCTCTTCATACAAATCATGCCCCGTAGTTGTGCCATGCATAGGACGTAAAGCCAAAAACTCCTCTGTCACGCTTTAGGCTGGAGTCCACTCCGCGGATGAAAATTGACAACTGGGCAATGTCAGAAATGTCGGTGCTCTCATCCACAGCCAAGGAATATGCAATGAAATCTTTTCCCTTTTTCACAAGCTGCTCTTTTAGATTGATGGACAACTGGTCTACTCTCTCGGCAATGGTGTTTCTGCTCAGACTCACATTTAAAAAGAGTTGCCTTTTTTCTGGGCAAACTTCGTCACAAACTTTAATCATGCAGTTTTTGATAAAATCCCCTCCGTAAATGGCCGGGCTGATTTAGCGATCTCTTCTGCCAAAATAAAACTGGCCTTGACAGCAGCCTGGCCTTGTGATTTGGCTTTTTGAACAGAGCCTGTCGAGATTTGAGGCCTCGTTTTAATTCCTCTGCCTTTTGTAGCCTTTGTTCCATGTCCATATTCTTGTTTTTGTCCGCGTGTTTCGTTTCATAATGTCGTCTCAGATTATACTCTTTCAGTACCGCCACACTTTCTCCACACAGAAGACACAAAGGTTTTCCAGCTACCTCCGTGAACAAATACTCCGACTCCCACCTTGTTTGAAACCCCGGTTCTCAGTGTCCACCTTCCGTTTTGCCATTTTTGATGGGTATCTGAAAGTTAATTTTACTGTGATGCTGACAACTGCTGTGCCAATAAATATTGAAATGAAGCAGCCTACTGCTCGGTGCGTCACCGTTGCATTGTGGGAAATGTAGTATTGGTGCGTGTAAAAGATCTGCGGGCTGCCGGCTTGCTGCGGTCTGCGGGCCGGTTCTAATAATAAATCAAGATCATCCCAGGGGCCGTAAAAACCTTCTCGCGGGCCGGATGTGGCCCGCGGGCCTTGACTCTGACATATGTGGTGTAAAGACTGAACACGTAATGACACCAAAACGTATTACACAACACGCCTATGGCTAGAACCATGGAAATAAACTCAGCAAGAAAAAGAAACGTCCTCACTGTCAACTGCGTTTATTTTCAGCAAACTTAACATGTGTAAATATTTGCATGAACATAGGATTCAACAACTGACAAGTTCCACAGACATGTGACTAACAGAAAATGAAAAATGTGTCCCTGAACAAAGGGGGGGGGGGGTCAAAATCAAATGTAACAGTCAATATCTGGTGTGGCCTTCAGCTGCATTAAGTACTGCAGTTCATCTCCTCCTCATGGACTGCACCAGATTTGTCAGTTATTACTGTGAGATGTTACCCCACTCTTCCACCAAGGCGCCTGCAAGTTCCCACATATTCCTGGGGGGAATGGCCCAAGCCCTCACCCTCCGATCCAACAGGTCCCAGACGTGCTGCAATGGGATTGAGATCCGGGCTCGTCGCTGGCCATGGCCATGGAAATCACGCACAGAACGAGCAGTATGGCTGGTGGCATTGTCATGCTCGAGGGTCATGTCAGGATGAGCCTGCAGGAAGAGTACCACATGAGGGAGGAGGATGTCTTCCCTGTAACGCAGTGTTGAGATTGCCTGCAATAACAACAAGCTTAGTCCGATGAGGCTGTGACACACTGTCCCAGACCATGCTTCAGCAATCCAACAACCTATATAGCTTCTTCTAGTCATCTAGGCTATCCGTATGCTAATCCCTGTCCTAGCCAGTGACCTCTAGGCTATCCGTATGCTAATCCCTGTCCTAGCCAGTGACCTCTAGGCTATCCGTATGCTAATCCCTGTCCTAGCCAGTGACCTCTAGGCTATCCGTATGCTAATCCCTGTCCTAGCCAGTGACATTTAGGCTAGCCGTATGCTAGTCCCTGTCCTAGCTAGTGACATTTAGGCTAGCCGTATGCTAGTCCTAGCTAGTGAAATGCTGCTTGTTTTCCTTATCCGTATTCCTGTACGTGTATCCATGTGCTCTGTTGACAAGCGAGATATGACACGCCTACTCCTGAGCACAAGACTTGTTGCTCTGGAGAGCAGAACAACACTGCCAACTAGAGGTCGGCCGATTATGATTTCCAACGCCGATACCGATTATTGGAGGACCAAAAAAGCCGATACCAATTCAATCTGACTTTTACATTTTTTATTTGTAATAATGACAATTACAACAATACTGAATTAACACTTATTTTAACTTAAGAGGGAGAATCTTAAAGTTGCAACAACTCACGATGGGTTACTAATATAACTAGGATTGCGCCTTTGGCTTCTGGACAAAGAAAGTTGATATGAAAATAGGCTTGGGGGCAGTATTACATACCAGGGCATTTGGAAAAAGCCATGGGATGGTTTTCCAACTCCGTTGAAACTGTTCCTGATGGTTTTTTTATGGAATTCAAATAGTTGTAGCTACTTAAGTAAATACCTGCAGTCAACTTGTGCAAATTCATTTCACCCGTCACATTATTACGTCCCCAGTCACATGGTGCTTGTTTTCAAGCAATCAGTCCATTTAAATAAATGTATTAGGCCTTATCTATGGATTTCACATGGCTGGGAATACAGATATGCATCTGTTGGTCACAGATGCCTTACAAAAAAAAGGTAGGGGCGTGGATCAGAAAACCAGTCAGTATCTGGTGTGACCAACATTTACCTCTCGTTCGCATCGAGTTGATCAGGCTGTTGATTGTGGCCTGTGGAATGTGGTCCCAGTCCTCGTCAATGGCTGTGAGAATTTCCTGAATATTGGAGGGAACAGAAACACTGTCGTACATGTCGATCCAGAGCATCCCAAACGTGCTCAATGGGGGACATGTCTGGTCAGTATGCAGGCCATGGTAGAGCTGGGACATTTTCAGCTTCCAGGAATTGTGTACAGATCCTCGCGGCATGGGGCCGTGCATCATCATGCTGAAACATTAAATGGTGGCGGATTTATGGCACGACAATAGGCCCCGGGATCTGGTCACAGCAGCTCTGTGCGTTCAAATTGACATGGATAAAACGCAATTGTGTTTGTTTTCTGTAGCTTATGCTTGCCCATACCCCCACCATGCGGCACTCTGTTCACAACGTTGACATCAGCAAACTGCTCGCCCACACAACGCTATACACGTTGTCTGCGGTTGTGAGGCCGGTTGGACGTACTGCCAAATTCTCTAAAACAATGTTGGAGGTGGCTTACGGTAGAAAGATTTACAGAAAATTATCTGGCAACAGCTCTGGTGGACATTCCTGCAGTCAACATTCCAATTGCACGCTCCCTCAAACCGTTTGCAATGCGCGTTAGCATTTAATTAGCACCCTCTATGGGATGACATGTACTTGTTAGCATTGTGTTCAGTGCTGGTATGACCGAATATCCCGGTATGGCACAAGGTCGGTATGAAGGTATGACAATATGCCTATATGAAAACCAATAACACAGGAGAGAAATGCAAATGATGAAGTCTTTATAAAATATTTGCCTCCACATTTCTACGGCCGGATTTTTCCTATAATTTGAAGGAAGGTAAGACATGCCTTATAATAGGAAGTAAAACATCCAGGTTTCAAACAAATATGTGTTTTCATAATGTGTGGCCTACTGCCTCCAGCTCACATTGCAACGTGCTGTGTGCCATGCCGATAGCCTGCCTACCACTGCCTACGCACTTGAATGGAGAATAGGAGGCACGCTTATCATAAGTAGACAGAATTGCAAATGATTAAATGCGTCCAATATACATTTTAAAAACAATTCAGTTTACGAATCAAATTTTAATTAAGATCATTGACTCTTCACATGGGATGATTTCACAGAACAAAAAAAAGGGAATACCGAATGATCTCCAATGACGCATCGCATCTCCCAAAACTGTTTTCAACATACATCTGTGATATGATAGTCTAGAAACTAAAGCTTTGGTTGTCTTCCTCTCAGGCTCCCTGGACCTCCTCAATGTCCACCTCTTGAACATCCGACTGAGGCCTCATCTTCACTGTCACTTTCCAACCTTGTTGAGGATGGCTCTTTGTCAGGCTCAAAAATAATCAAATTTGCCCGGATGGCCACCAATTTGTCAACCCTTGTATTGGTCAGCCTGTTGCGTGCTTTGGTGTGTGTGTTCCCAAACAAGGACCAGTTGCACTCTCAGGCAGCTGATGTTGGTAGGATTTGGAGGATGATGGAGGCAACAGGGGAAAGAGCCTCAGATTAACAAAGTCCCTTCCACCAGGTGGCTGATGAGATATGTTGCAACGACTGCCATATTGCATCTCCATCCCAAAGCCCTTGCTTGGAAGTGTACTTTGCCAGACTGCCAAGAACCTTGCCCTCATCCAGGCCAAGGTGGCAAGACATGGTAGTGATGACACCATAGGCCTCATTAATCTCTGCACCAGACAGGATGCTCTTGCCAGCATACTTGGGGTCAAACATGTACGCTGCGGCGTGTATGGGCTTCAGGCAGAAGTCTTCACGCTCTTTGATGCATTTCAGAACTGCAGTTTCCTCTGCTTGGAGCAACAGTGAAGTGGTCAGGGCAGTACGGATTTCTTCCGTACTGAACATCAGACAGGATGACATTGTCTCTCTCAATCCGTGCAATGGCTACTGCTATATGTTTCAGGGGTTTCAGGCTGCTTACCACTCTTTCCCAAAATACATCATCCAGGAGGATCCTCTTGATGGGGCTGTCCATATCGGCAGACTGTGATATGGCCATTTCTTGGAGAGACTCCTTCACTTCCAGCAGACTGTCAATCATGACAACACCACCCCAACTGGTGTTGCTGGGCAGCTTCAATATGGTGCTCTTATTTTTCCCACTTTGCTTGGTGAGGTAGATTGCTGCTATAACTTGATGACCCACCTAACCATTTCCTTGGCTCTCGTGTAGAGTGTATCCATTGTCCTTGAGGAGCAGATTCAATGCATGAGCAGCACAGCCAATGGGTGTGATGTGAGGGTAGGACTCCTTGACTTTAGACCAAGCATCCTTCATGTTCGCAGCATTGTCTGTCACCAGTGCAAATACCTTCTATGGTCCAAGGTCATTGATGACTGCCTTCAGCTCATCTGCAATGTAGAGACCGGTGGGTCTGTTGTCCCTTGTGTCTTTGCTCTTATAGAATACTGGTTGAGGGGTGGAGGTGATGTAGCTAATTATTCCTTGCCCACGAACATTCGACCACCCATCAGAGAGGATTGCAATACAGTTAGCTTTCTCTATGATTTACTTGAGCTTCACTTGAACTCTGTTGAACTCTGCATCCAGCAAATTAGTAGATAAAGCATGTCTGTTTGGAGGGGTGTATGCTGGGCAAAGAACACTCAGAAATCTCTCCCGATACACATTGCCTGTGAGAATCAGAGGTGAACTAGTTGCATAAGACATTCATCAGCATTTTTCTGACTACATTCCTCCATTGTCAAAAAAAATCTGATTCCAGGAGGACCATGAGCTATTGCTAGGTTGTCTTGATTCATCATTTTCATCTCGAACAGAAGTAGAGGGACTTTTGTCAGAGGTTGCTTGTTGTGAGCGCTGAGGGAACTTTATGCACTTGGCCAGATGATTCTGCATCTTTGTTGCATTCTTTCCAGAAAGCATGTAGTCCTTGGCTCAGACAGTGTAGTAGTGTGGGCTCAATAGCATCTCATTAGTGTGCAAGATCTTGAGAATCAGCTGTACATGTGATGGAAGAATGCATTGTGCATGCAGAGGGTTGGGGATAGTTTAACCAAAATATGCCACAAGATCTAGAATTGCCTTGTGTATCCCCCCCCAAAAAAATGGTGCACTGTTATAAGCTATCTTTTTTGACGAATTTAAGCAAAATTCCCGGGGCTTAACTTAAATTTACCGGTAAGTTTCCGACCCTTTGCAACCCTAGCGGCCAGCAAAAACAGTTAACATGCGATTGCATTTAGAATTGCTGCGCAATGACTGGGCTTCTAAAAGCAGGTTTCACTTGAGCAGCAACGAGATGAGGATCTAGAGCGGAGGTGATATTCCGCTAAAAATAGGCTCTGTATGCTGTGCGTATGTGATAAGATACATGATGACTAATGAAAACACACATGGGTCAATATAATTCCACCAAATTATGTAAATGAACCTTGAGACCGATAAGCATGACGGGGAATGGGGGGGGAGATGCTTTTTAAAATGTTATACAAAAAACAGCAATTACCGGCCAACGGTAACCTTGACACACACACACACACACACACAAAAGAAGGACACACACACACAGCAAAGTGAGATTGAGAAAGAGAGGGGGGCTATTTGTGTCCTTCTCCTATTTCATTTGGCAATCAAGGTGGAACGACCCTGTGTGAACACATTCGCGCAACATTAGAGTGAAGCCTGACGCACATCAAACAGGCCTGTGCTGCGTCATCCAATCATCCGGGAGACAGTTCACCCTTTAGCCCACCAATCACCAGAGAGAGAGAGAGTGAGAGCAGCTTCCTAAGACCTACCTCCGAAACCTCCCTCTTCTCCAATCCCCCTGTGTTATAAGGCGGCAGGTAGCCTAGTGGTAGCCTAGTGTTGGGCCAGTAACCGAAAAGGTACTACTATGGCTGACCCTGTAAAACAAAACACGACTCCAGTGTGCACTGACCCTCTTCAAGACAGACACTTGGTCAACCACACAGTCAGACTCCATTCTCTCCAGAGACTAACCTGTCTCGGTCTGACAGGGCTTCAAATCCCCCCACCCCTATCAGTATCAAAATACATTTTAAACACCACATTTAAAATAAAATGAAATGAAACAATTACTTTGGCGAAGGGTAAAGTCTACAGATTCTAGTTTTGGAAACAGAAACCTGTATGGAGATAAAATGTAAGACATAAATCCACCGGAGAGGCAGAGTGACAGGTGTATGTATATATAGATAACTGGATGGCTACAGAGGCTGGTCTACCTTGGCTGGTGTTAAGTCTCAGTTTAACCCTCTTCTCTCCGCCACACTAGCAAATTAGCATCCAACCAACCACCTGGCTCTGATGTCCGCATAGCAACCAGACCCCCCCCCCCCCCCCTGCATGGCGATAGAGTCATGGAGATTTTTGGGGTCATGTTACAACCCTGCTTGAATAGTGACCACCATCATCACCACCCCCACACAAGCCATGTCTCAAAGCTTAAATATATATATATTTGTTTTAAATAAATAAAACTTGCTTGGGGCATCCTGCTATGCATAAACGTTGGCTACATAATGCCTCAAGGATAAGGGTATCATAGCATTTTACTCATACAAGAGATCACACGCAGCGCTGTTGTTGGGAGCATGCGAGAGAATGAACCAAAGTCAGTAGTGGGTGGAATTAATATATGCCTGGTCTGCTGGACCTGTGCCCTTTTGGAATACTTAGCCTATAAAATGCTTCCTTCCTTACTTACATAAAATAAACCCCAATCTAACAACTGCATAGGTCAAATCAGGGGATCCACCATATAGCTTTATTATTATTATTAATAAATAAAATAAAATATATATATATTTATTTATTACATGAATTATGAACAAACATCCCCATGGGAGATTTTGGCACTCCAAAAAAAAGAGCTTCCACTTGTAAACCTGCAATATGTCACACTTTGGATGCCTGACCAAAACATAGAAATGTGAGTTATAGATCTGCCATTCTCATTGAAAGCGTCTAATAAGTGGTAGTTCGAGCTGATCTATATGCACCGTTTTTATGCTTCTAGTGCCTTATACTTTCGGTTTTGTATACCAGCTTCAAACAGCTGAAAATAAAAATAGATTTCACAGCGGCTTAGATGTTACAATGATTCTCCACACAATGACCTCTTGTTTTGTCGCAAACTGAAATTAGACAAAACTATTCGAATTTTAGTCACCAGGAAATGATGGAGCGATTTCTGCACCTTTAACAAACTGTGTTTTATTACCCAGTCTTAGGTTAAGTGGTTGCCCGGACCAACTGCTACTAAACCCTGGTTGTTGACAGTTGATCATTGACAGACACGCTCAGCCACCAGAAGAATGAGAGTGCTCTGCTGTACTGCTGCACTAATCATGTGACTGCGCTCGTTTGGCTAATCTGTTTACTGCCCTTCTATTCTCTAAAATGAAACTGATTCGCGGGGCTCAGCCAGTTTTAGCCACATGCTAATTAGTCGTCGCCACAAAAGCCTCTTAACACCAAAACACCGCAAACACAAAAACACCAATACCAAGCCAAACGGTCCACCACACTTTAGTCGAGTCGGTCAACATTTCAGAGGTCTGTCTGTGTGGCGATATTAGGGACAGTGGGTGGCTCGGCGTGTCTGGTGTTTTGTACCTTACTGTGGTTGGTAATGCTGAGCAATTAGTGCTTTTTGAGGTCGGTTTGGTTTCGGTTCAATTCCTAAATTATCATGGTTGTCAATGTTTTGTTGTTGATTTTATTACAACGCACTATGTAGGTTGAATGCTGTAACGGAAAATGAAACAATTACTACAAGTCCCATGATGCTTATTACTGCTTATCACGTAATCACTTATTCAAATGACTTTACTTTAATAAAATATTTCAGTTGTGTAATACATTTGTTTTATTTGATACCTATGCTGTCTGACAAAAATCACTATTTTAGTAGTTCTTCAAAGTAAATAAGGCACACTTTTATGACTGCTGAATACCAACTATCAATCAATTAGATCATGTACTTTCAAGTAGAGCTACAGCACCTGGATTCTTCGTGTAAAAGAAACGCAGACCGGACAAGTAGATGCGCAATGGACAAGGGTCATTTGAGTTAATTACCGCGTTTGTATGCGCTAAAGTATGTAGAATATTGGCCTGCTGAAAACTACAACTCCCTATTACATCGCACAGTTCAGGCTGGCTCTGATGTATCTCTAGAGAAACTGTGTGGTGCTCATTGAGCTCACAGAAAAAAAGGGAAAAAAACTCAAACGTAATTCAAATAATTAAAACAGACGACGGTCAATTAGTTGTTTACAACAAAACACAATCTTGGTTAAATGGCACAGCACTAGTGGTTGGTTTAAAAGAAGAGGACTTGCCTAACTGTGTGATATCAATGGCTCTAGCCAGCTGGTCTCCAGATGACACTTTTTTTTTTTTTTTTTTTTTACGGCTCCATTCGTTCTGGCGATTTGAGAGGATTTTGTCAGCCAAATCTTCTCTGGCACACCGTCCATCCCACTTTCACAGAGGATGTCAGCCTCTCCACCCTTCTCAAGACGTCAAGATGTGGGCCCCTTATCTCTGTCCTCAACTCTTTTTTTAGTTCCCTTCCCATTTATTTTCCTCTCACTTCAAATGGGCTTTATTGGCATAGGAAACACATGCTTACAGCGCCAAAGCAAGTGAAACAGACAAACAAAACGGGAAACACTTTCTTTCTCTCAGGGTAAAGGCCCCCCCTCTCTATCCATCCATCCATCCATCCATCACTCTCCTCCCTCTTTGAGCAGGCTTATCTCAGGGAGAACAAGTAGGGTCTTTGTGTTTGGGACAGTCATCACGACAGTCAAGAGGGCATTATTTATTTTTTTGCAGAGATACGATATCCACAGGGAGGGAGCCGGGAAGAACACTAAAAGCCAGCATGAATGCCAGACAGAAAGAATGAGAAAGAGAGAAACAGAGAGAAACAGAGAGAAAGAAAGAGGGAACGAGAGATGGGTGTACATTTGGAAAGTATTCAGACCCCTTGACTTTTTCCAAATTTTGTTATTTTACAGCCAAATTCTACACCAATGCATCATTTTTTAAAAACAAAGCAAACTGTTTTTATAAATGCATACAAAAATAAAACACTGAAATATGACATTTAAAAATAGTATTCAGCACCTTTACTCAGTACTTTGTTGAAGCACCTTTGGCAGCGACGACAGCCTTGAGTCTTCTTGGGTATGACGCTACAAGCTTGGTGTCCACCTGTATTTGGGGAGTTACTCCCATTCTTCTCTGCAGATCCTCTCAAGTTGTCATGTTGGATGGAGAGCATCGCTGCTAGAGGTCGACCGATGATGATTTTTCAACGCCGATACCGATTATTGGAGGACCAAAAAAGCCGATACCAATTAATCTGACAATTTTTTTACATTTTATTTGTAATAATGACAATTACAACAATACTGAATGAACACTTATTTTAACTTAATATAATACATGAATAAAAATCTATTTAGCCTCAAATAAATAATGAAACATGTTCAATTTGGTTTAAATAATGCAAAAACAAAGGTGTTGGAGAAGTAAAAGTGCAATATGTGCTATGTAAAAAGGCTAACATTTAAGTTCCTTGCTCAGAACATGAGAACATATGAAAGTCGGTGGTTCCTTTTAACATGAGACTTCAATATTCAAAGGTAAGAGGTTTTAGGTTGTAGTTAATATAGTATTTATAGGACTATTTCTCTCTATACCATTTGTATTTCATATACCTTTGACTATTGGATGTTCTTATAGGCACTATAGTATTGCCAGTGTAACAATATAGCTTCCGTCCCTCTCCTCGCCCCAACTGGGCTCGAACCAGGAACACATCGACAACAGCCACACTCGAAGCAGCGTTATCCATCGCTCCACAAAAGTCGCAGCCCTTGCAGAGCAAGTGGAATAACTACTCCAAGTCTCAGTTGAAACATTATTAGCGCACACCCAGCTAACTATCTAGCCATTTCACATCGGTTAAACCAGCCATTAGGCCGATAGGCTTGAAGTCATAAACAGCGCTGTGCTTGCGAAGAGCTGCTGGCAAAACGCACGAAAGTGCTGTTTGAATGAATGCTTACGAGCCTGCTGCTGCCTACCGTCGCTCAGTCAGACTGCTCTATCAAATCATAGACTTAATTATAACATAATAACACACAGAAATACAAGCCTTTGGTCAATAATATGGTAGAATCCGGAAACTATCATTTCGATTACAAAACGTTTATTATTTCAGTGAAATACAGAACCGTTCGGTATTTTATCTAACGGGTGGCATCCCTAAGTCTAAATATTCTTGTTACATTGCACAACCTTCAATGTTGTCATAATTACGTACAATTCTGGCAAATTAGTTCGCAACGAGCCAGGCTGCCCAAACTGTTGCATATACCCTGACTCTGCGTGCAATGAACGCAAGAGAAGTGACACAATTTCACCTGGTTAATATTGCCTGCTAACCTGGATTTCTTTTAGCTAAATATGCAGGTTTAAAAATATATACTTCTGTGTATTGATTTTAAGAAAGACATTGGTGTTTATGGTTAGGTACAGCCGTCCAACAATTTGTGCTTTTTTCGCAAATGCGCTTTTGTTAAATCATCCCCCAGCGTTGCATCAATTATATGCAACGCAGGACACGCTAGATAAACGGTTGATGATATTACTCATGTGTAGTTATAACTAGTGATTATGATTGGTTGATTGTTTTTTATAAGATAAGTTTAATGCTAGCTAACAACTTACCTTGGCTTCTACTGCATTCGAGTAACAGGCAGGCTCCTCGTGGAGTGCAATGAGAGGCAAGTTGTTAAAGCGTTGGGCTAGTTAACTGTAAGGTTGCAAGTTTGGATCCCCCGAGTTGACAATGTGAAAATCTGTCGTTCTGCCCCTGAATAAGGCAGTTAACCCACCGTTCCTCGGCCGTCATTGAAAATAAGAATGTGTTCTTAACTGACTTGCCAAGTTAAATAAAAGGTATTTAAAAATATTATTTTATATTATTCTTTTTTAAATCGGTTGTTATGAAAACTTGAAATCGGCCCTAATTAATCGGCCATTCCGATTAATCGGTCGACCTCTAGTCACTGCAGAGATGTTTTCAGGTCTCTCCATAGATGTTCGAGTCCGGGCCACTAAAGGACATTCAGAGACTTGTCCTGAAGCCACTCCTGAGTTGTCTTGGCTAGGTGCATAGGGTCATTGTCTTGTTGGAAGATGAACCTTCGCCCCAGTCCGAGGTACTGAGCGCTCTGGAGCAGGTTTTCATCAAGGATCTCTCTGTACTTTGCTTTGTTCATCTTTCCCTTGATCCTGACTAGCATCCCAGTGCCTGCCACTGAAAAACATCCCCACAAGCATGCTGCCACCACCATGCTTCACTGTTGGGATGGTGCCAGGTTTCCCCCCAGACATGATGGTTGGCATTCAGGCCAAATAGGTCAACCTTGGTTTCATCAGACCAGAGAATCTTGTTTCTCATAGTCTGAGTCAATAAGGTGCCTTTTGGCAAACTCCAAGCGGGTTGTCATGTGTCCTTTACTGTGGAGTGGTAAAAGACACACTACCATAAAGCCCTGATTGGTGGAGTGCTGTAGAGCTGGGAGAACCTTCCAGAAGGACAACCATCTCCCCAGAGGAACTCTGGAGCCTCCCCGACAGAGGCCCTCTCCCCCAATTGCTCAGTTTGGCCGGGCGGTCAGCTCTAGGAAGAGTCTTGGTGGTTCCAAACTTCTTCCAATTAAGAATGATGAAGGCCACTGTGTTCTTGGGGACCTTCAATGCTGCAGAAATGTTTTGGTACCCTTCCCCAGATCTGTACCTCGACACAATCCTGTCTCAGAGCTCCACGGGCAATTCCTTCGACGTCATGGCTTGATTTTGCTCTGACATGCGCTGTCAACTATGGGACCTTATACAGACAGGTGTGTGCCTTTCCAAATCATGTCCAATCAATTGAATTTAACACAGGTGGGCTCCAATCAAGTTGTAGAAACATCTCAAGGATGATCAATGGAAACAGGATGCACCTGAGCTCAATTTCAAGTCTCACAGCAAAGGGTCTGAATACTTACGTAAATAAAAAAGGTATTTCTTTTTCATTTTTATAAATGAGCAAAACGTTTTTTTAAATCTCTGTCATTATGGGGTATTGTGTGTAGATTGATGAGGATTTTTTTTGTTTGTTATCCATTTGAGAATAAGGCTGTAACATGTCAAAATGTGCAAAAGGTCAAGGGGTCTGGATACTTTCCGAATGCACGGTACAGATCCAAACCAAGCACAGCCAGTGCCTAGGCGCAAGGAAGAAAAAAATTATGCCAGAAAACACTGTTCAAGGCCAGTCAGGTCGATAAAGACAACAAAAAGCGCACTACATCAAAGAAAAACCACAATATACAGTACAAGCCGCATTTCTCGCCAGTAGAGAACAACGTGCTGATTTCAAATATCACTTTCCAGAGGCTAAGAAAAGAGATTGGCCTCAATCCCATCTCCAGCCCTGCTCCCAGAACTACTCAACATTAAGAAACCTATTAAAAAGGAGGACAGGACAGCTCGAAGTGGAGCAGCGAGCAAAATTCAGTGGTGTGATTCTGACCTAAATACAGCAGAGAGAGGGGGGTAGAGAGGGAGAGAGTGTCCTGAATGGTTCTTCCCACAGAAATAACTTGCCACTTAGCCCCCCGAGGAGGACGGATAGTCACCTCAATGCCAGGACACACAACCCGAGAGGAAAGGACACCATGTCACCTTGTCTGCATCCAACTGAACCACACCATCCATCGCATCTGTATTGTAGAACCAATCCAGTAACCTCATCCCTACTGTAGAACTTCCAGATTTCGGTCAAAGTGGCCCTTACAAGAACAACAACAACAAGCCTACACAAATAACACCCTTCGTCCATATCGCTGACAAGTTAACACTGACGTATCACAGTCCGCATATGTATTGAGCAAGTCCATATAGATTTCTACAGATTTCTACAGCGTGCATCATCTGTAACAACGGTTCAATTCCCAATTGCATTTTCTCACGAGGGTACTGAAAACTTTGGTGTGTGTGTGTGGTCCAGACTCACCCTCAGGGCTTCTATGACCAGGTCCCGGGCCTCCAGCTCTCCCTCCATGATGCTGAGCAGGGTCAGGAGCTCCGGCTTGCTCAGATTATCCATGTTAAACTCACATTTCTGCAAAAACGCACACACACACAGAAAGATAAGTATTATTTGCAAAACATAGGAAACATTTTAATATAACTAAAACACATTTTTTGTCTCCTGAAATAATTTGACACCATGTTCTATAGGACATGTTTCTATTAATCCTTGGGAAGTCCCACATTTTGGGGCAAAGAAGGACATGCATAGAACTTCAGAGCACCAACTTACTGCAAAACAGTTGGGTTTGCCAAGTCGCACGATCACAAACAGAACTCATTCCTCAAGATAGTTTCGTAACCTTAACGAAACCTAAATGTCTGACCGAACCTTGAGGCTATTAAAAAAGGTCCAATTACATTTAGCCACATCATTAAACGCTGATTTTGCCAGACGGACCTCGCAGGGCGAACGGACAGGGAGAAAGAATGAGGATGAGGGTAATTGTGAGTGACGGGACCACTTTCTACTGCTGCTTCAATCGATTAAAAGGCTTTTCCATCCTCTCTGACTGTTGCCCTTAGAAAAGGGAAATAAAACATCCTTAAAACAAGAAACATTTCAAAAATGTCAAATGTACGTCGTTCCCGGGTTTTATCCGAATGGCAGCTAGTAGGGTGAGGACATTGGAGCGGCGACTGGTTCGTCTACATTCCACGACAGAGATGGCAGTGCAGACGGACAGACTGAAGACCCGTTGTCCTGATTGAATAAGAAGAACTTGTCTAGTCATCGTCAGCTTTTGAAGATATCGGGAATTTAACTGAACTAACATTCACAAGTGTACAATGAAAATGAGAGAACCTCACAGGCAGAGATACACTGAGGTAAGATTGGATGGGAGAAAGTTACTTGGCAAGAACATCTGCAGAGAAACCTCTCTCCTCTAGAAACACATCCAATTCCATTTTACAATTTAATTTATATCCCAGAGGAGCTTTCCTTTTTGCACGGCTATTTGTTCAATGAAACATAATAAACCAAAGATAATCTGGGAGGGAGGAAGAGACGACCTCCTTGCCTCAAGTCACAAGTGTTCTAGTTGATCTGCGCATAGGCACATTCATTGGTACCTGTTCACGACATTCGATCACCCTGCCATATGTGCGTGATTTACTATCATGCATTTCAATCCCTGCCAAGGTTTCTCCATTTTTTTTCATCTTTGACCCAGCAGCCTCCTTCAAAGCCCTCTCTTAAATCACAGACAAAATATGGAATCAGCAGGTCTGATCTTTTAGCAGACTGTTGTAGTTCAAAGTGTCCCTAAATACTGGGCATTCAAATACTATGTCTTGATGACAAGACACTCATAGGGCTTGAGATACCGGTACGTCAACTTTTGCGTAAATCATAGGCCAACAATGAGACAGGTTTTAGCCTAATACATATTTGTCAAATAACTAGTAGTGCACGTAAGCGAACCAGGATACAGTGTGATTTAAGCCCTTAGAAAGTACGGCATTCTATTTCATTCTGAACAGCAGGGGGTTAAAAGGAAAGAATCCAGCGATCGATTTGAAAGCTTGAAAAAAAAAAGATAATCAATTTCCAACCAACCCCACACAGCATTCTCCCTCACTGTGCTGCCAGTGAGCCATTTGGAGAATCGGATTTGGGAGTCTCGGGAAGGCTTGCACGACACTATCCAAACCAAAGCCTATCATGTGGGCCCCCCAGTCTTCGTCAATGTGCTCGGGTGGCATGTCACCCTCCTGCATTTCTGCACAGTGAGCAGGTGAGGGAAGCTAATGCTAATTTGTTCCATGAGGCGTGCGTTTCAAAATAGCTGTTCTGTGTGGGTGAGTGTGTATTTGCACTATGTGGAGGGAAGGAAGAGCCAACTACTATGGGCTCTGTCCTATAGCCTAATAGGTTAGATTAGTGGCGACATTCAAATAAATTAGACATCCCTCTACAACGGAACAAGTAGTTAAAAATGTGTGCGTACTAACTAATGCTATAGGGTGAATTGGGGGAGGTGACGAGTGTGGCCCCACACCACCACCATTTTTCACCCTCTGACCCCTCTCTAAACCAAGTGAGCCGGTCCTCAAGGACCCTTCACAAGAGAAACTCCTCCCCCGAGAGCAAACAAAAGGAGGGTCTTGCAGGGGTATGCAAAGAGCTTTATTTAACTGGGGGCATAGAAACAGAAGCCCCCCTAAAGAGAGGCTAGCTGGCCTGGCTTGTCCTGGCATGTTTGGAAAGACAGTTCGCGAGAGAGACAGGCAGAGATGTATGGCCGAGTCAGAAGGGGACGGTTGGTTGCTGTGCTGCGGTGCCGTCGTCGAGGTACCAGTTCAGCAGAACGGGCCGTTAAAGCAAGGAAGGAGCGTAGTGTGCACTGAACGCGCTCAGGAGATCAGGGCTGGCTTGGCTAACACAGTACTCTGAGCTATACCAGCTGAGTCACTGAAATGAAGACCAATTTAGACATGTCTCTGGTGTACAGAGACCCCCCCCTGCTTCTCTCACTGCTCTCCTTCCGTCCATCTCTCATGCTTTCGTTCTGCTCTCACTCTGCCCCCTTTCCATCGCTATTTTACTTTGCCTTGATATTCTTGCCTTTTCCTCCCACCCACACGTCTTATTTTCCTCCCACCCACACGTCTTATTTTCCTCCCACCCACACGTCTTATTTTCCTCCCACCCACATGTCTTATTTTCCTCCCACTTCAACAGCCGTCCCTTGGGATCTTCCAGTCAAGAACAGTCCATATTCTCAATAGCCTTTGAACCTCAAACCCAGAACAGTTCTTTATATTTCCCGTGTCCTATAGGAATGCTCAATTACATATAAAAACGAGTGTAGTATATGATGTAGTTGAGGATAAAGTCAAGTGGCAAATGGGAGACGGCTTTCTTTTGACCAGTCAGTAAATTCATGCAGAATAGGTAGTGGGCAATGGTCTGACTGAACAGAGCACATGGAACCATCCAAGCATACCACAACCAGGGAAAGGTTGCATGGCCCCCTCCGGCGGGGAAAGAGATTGATTAATTTGCACAGAGGGGTAGCAAGCCGGTGCCCTGGCACACATGTTGCAACCTGTCTGCGAGATGAGGGACCAATGTGAGAAGTCCCGGATAGATGAGCTTAAACATTTTTTTTAAATTGCAGCTCAGTCCAATTAGTGGGGAGTTTGCAGACAAACAAAACCACTTTCACTGAGAGTCAACATTTCTAATATTGTTAAGGGTCACAGGTCAAATCGAAAAGAATTAGTAGGCCTATACAGAATAGGAAACATTATTCTTGACTGCAAATAGGCCATGATTTGTGGTCAGACAAGAACTGCTTAAAATGTAAGATTGTAAGAGGTTTGGGGTCCTCATAGGATATTTGGCGTCTTTCTCTTTTTAACCGTAGAGGCAGGTTTGTTCAAACACAACTAGGCTACATCTGATAACAACATATTCACGTCAAAAGCCTCACTGACACACGGCAATCAACATATTTGGTTTCAACTTGGAGCGTTGACGGGGTGAAAAAGGGGCACGATTATGCATCAAACAGCCATGTCAAAAGCAAGCTCGTTATCTATTCAGACAACTAGCCTACATTACATCCCGGTCTGTGAGAGCGAAAACCTATAGCCCAAATCGTGTTTCAACTGGAAGTACAGATTGAAACCCCCTTTGTAACCATCGCAAATCAGTGCTTTATAGCCCAACTACGTTTCCCCATATGGGCCGTACCAACATTTGAGCTATTAACCTATTTGTGATAGATAAACCCAATTCCTTTGCCTTTCTATACGATTTTAATTCCCATAAAAGCCTTTGGTCATATGTATAGTCGGCGTCTACACAAATCAAAGAACCCTTGTTGTGCTGTTCTCTACATTGCCAAACATATTGCTGTTGCTTCAAGATGAACACTCAGGTTCGTAGAGAAATGCGCCGTCTTTCCTAATTCCTTACTCCCTTTCCTTTATTCCAAAACGGGGGGGGAAACCAACGATGTAAACATATAGACCTGGATATAATATAAAACAAAACGTCTTACCGCTTCGACACTTCCAAGCACTGTGGTTGCCAGTGTTTTTACCGGTGGAGGCTGCTCCCCGCTCGCTCCCTCCGACGCCATCTTCCTACTGTAGCGGTCTGCTGGAGTGAGGGCACCACACAGAACATAAAACAACGCATTCGGTACCGCTTTAACTATTACGCTGCTGAATGCAAATCTCACACACGACTCTAGCCACACATTTCTATAACACGAGAGAGAGAAATGTGCCTCCGCGTACGAGACAGTCTGGCCTAGACCGGACCGTGGCGTTTTTCGGGCACGCAGGTTGGTGGAGGGGGGAATTGGTCCGTAGGCGTGGACCCGAGGCGTATTCCAGATGCGAATCGTGCGTTCGCAACATGAAATGAGGTGCGCTGCGCGGTCGTTAAAGAGTGATTGAAAGGGGAGCGAAGTAGGAGTGAAGACAAGGCTGTGTCCTATTTCTGAATAGGAACCCCACCGCGTCTACTGCCTAAATCGCCTATTTACCCTTTCCATGACTGTGGATTTGTGAATCACATAGTCATAAACCTGAGGATTTATTGTTGTTGCATGCCAACAGCCAAAGCCGAGAGGCCTATTCGGATTACACACAATAGCATAGGCCCCCTAGTGCATTATAAAATATCCAGCAAATGGATACCCACTATTATTTTACAGGTTACATTTTCCTGCTCGTCAGACATTATAGCCTATAATGTGTTTAATTATTCAAAGGTAGGCCTATCGACGTGTCATTGTAAACGGGATGTCTAGCCGATGGATTGCTACATGCATGGATAGGTCATGTATCAAAGAGATATCTGTCACCATGTCAACAATGGCTCTCTAGTCCAAAGATTATCATCACGGATATGAATATAAATATTACTGGGGCGTCCAGATGGGCCATTAAAGGATTCGAGGGGGATCCTTAGCCTCCTTGTTGTCCTACAGAACCAGGTCACTGATACACTATTTGGGTCAAATACAGCATATTGCCAGCACATTTTCATGGCCTATGATAACGACTGACATTCGCTTGTGTTTACCCTTGTTTTAAATAGCCGGTGCCATTGCTGCTTTGAAATGACCTGCACAGTAGAATACCTTGGTGACATCACACCGCACAGTGTCCCATTTCTTTGTTCAACACTCTCTCGCCTACATCTGTCATAGTATAAAAGTATGTATAGTAAAGTACTGTGTTGTCTCAATTACCACATTTATCCTGGGCCCAATCAAAGTGGACAGCTGCCAGTCCTTCTGTGCTCTGTTAAAGGGGACTTCCAGTTCTGTCCCAAATTGATTGATTTGTGAGGTGGCCCTGCAGGCCCTTGGGTCTCAGACAGACATAGCCTATACTCTATGATTGTTCTGTCAAATCCCCAAACTCATGTCTGAATCTGATGCAGATTGCTGGATGTTGCTGGAGATGTTATGCGGAGATAATCTCTTCCATCCCCTCTCTCCATCATGGTGCTGAAGGGAAATGTGTCATTAGTTGGAGATTATGGGGACTGTTTGGATGAGGGGGGGGCCCCACTGGCAGTCAACAAAACTTCCGCTCGCATGACTTAGCTGTCAAGTTCCAAAATTGATTTCAGAAAAATAATGACTGTAAACGTACTTATTACATGACTTTATAAGCTACATCCTCATTAGAATGCAACAATGGTATTGAGTACTTTTAACCCAAAATAAACCGCCCTCAGTTACAACCTTTTGCCTCCTCGCTCCCATGAGTTCAACCTCAGGCCCTCTTTATGTTTAATTGTGAGACAGAGGAAAACCAAAGTTGGAGTTTGGTTTGAACTCTTGGTCTCGTTTGTTACTGACAGTTACCCTCTGTGTGTAACTGACTGTGTGTACTGTGGACCACCAGCGGTGCTGTTAGCTACAAAGACACTGCTATTTTTAAACCGCAGAAGGGATCTACTGTTACTGCTCAACCGGCCTAATTGAACGCTGACTCTGGGCCAAATCTGGCTAATCATGTTTATGCTAATTGGCCAACCAGCGTTCCCAGGGCATCACAGCAGAAACTATTGATATTGGACAGGCTGGGGCTGGATAGTGGGGGGTTTTGGAACGGTAGACCTGAGCTGCGTCCCAAATGGCACCCTATTCACTTTACAGTGCACTACTTTTGATCAAAACCCTATGTGCCCTAGTCAAAAGTAGTACACTATTAAGGGCATAGGGTGCCATTTAGGAGCAGTAGACCTGCTCTACCTCAGCAGGCTGTGATCAAATTAAATTAGGGCCAGCATACATCTGTGTGTTGCAGCAGAAGCATCTACTGAAACCTCGTTTCACATTATGCTCACACAACAATGCTCATGCAATGTACTGCAGAACAATTAGCCTTAAGCTGAGGTGAACCACAGCACAGCGGCTTAGCAATTAACTCGAGCTTTTAACAATGTAGAATAAGGCATTATGGGATGCTTAAAAAAATTATGTAGAACAATATTATGATGGGGATAAATGCATCTTAGGAAATGTGTTGTAGTTACGCTATGCAATAAACCAAAACTGGCCCTTAGGCCCCACAGGTTTTAAGCCTTGTGTAACTGATACCCTACCTAAAAGAAGCGATACAAAGAAGTCCTCCTGCGTGCATGCATATTGACCCAAGGTATATTGACCCTAAGGTAAGTATTCAAGGAGGGTAAGTCTGATCCTAGATCTGTTTCTAACACACAGTATATGGAGTGTCTTCCCCTGCGGGATGTGAGGACACTCAGGACAGCCCACGGAGGAAGTAACCATCAGAGAGAGAGAGAGAGATAGAGGGGCCTCTCAGAACTGGATCCCCGGCATTCTTTGTGTCTAGGATTGACAGCCAGGTCCTCTAAATTGGATATTGGATTGGAACGCCATGCTGAATGTAAAAAAAAAACAGTCATATATTTAAAGTTAAAGCAGACCAAAACAACTAGCACTGAGCATTTACAACTTGTCAGAAGTGACAGATTGTGCTCTTGGGGGTTAACAGTTAGGTGTATTTTATGCAGCTACATTATCCCATGCCAAGTGTCATAAAAGAGTTATCATGATCCATTACATGTACTGTAAATGCAAACCAAGTCTACCATTACCAAACAGGTAGTGCATGTTAAAAAGGTCATCAAACGATGCGTTTACTGTGTCGTCTATAACAAACATGTAACATTGGCAGATTGTGCTTCCCGGCTGGGATGACAGCCTTGTCCGGTGTTGAAGTCATCAAGTTTCTGTCTGACTTCATCTCTGTGGCATCCATCTGAACTGAAGTCAGGGGCTGTTTGGAACAAGGATGTCTTTCTCTCTGACGCTTGGTGCCAGTATCAGGGTCACGACCCTAGGTTAGGGTAGGTGGTTGGAAGGCGCGGGGGTGAGGATAACCCATCTCATTCCTTGCCCCTCCTTACTTGCCATAGTGCAGACTTAACGTTTTGGACACCTTCCTTCCATATGGAGATAGGGCCTCTCCTCTTAGTCTGTCTATCTCTCCTTGTCTCCTCTCTCCTAGTCTCCTCTCCCTGACTGCCTTAGTGCCTTGCGTATTTCTATCATTTCCACCTGCTTCACAAGTTTGCTCTCGGCCTCTCTGACAAATTCTCCTCCTTCGCTGCTTTGTGGTTTGTTGTGTAATTTCATACCAGTTAAATTGCTATGATAACGCAACATATGAGGCAGGTGGAAATGACAGATATAATGATTTGTTAACTTTTTTTTTCTTTTTTAAAAACATGTAAATACGGTGGCAAACAAACTTCACACTAGCACCTTTGAAAGCCCCAACCCTAACCACAATGACCAGTATTAGCTGCTTTCCACTCCCTGTGGTTTGTCAACACTTGACAGACAGTAAAGTGTTGAGTCACTCTGCAGTAGTGTTTTACTGTGTGGCTGTAGCACCTGCTCCTCAAACAGAGGATGTTGGTCCAACGTTTTAGGGAGCGAGAGGGCATTAGATTGGGAAGAAAGGGGAAGAGCGAGAAGAAAGGACAACAGCAACTTTTGTTCATTGTGCTCAGAGAGCGCGGGGTCTGCTTCAGGCTTTGGCAGCCACTCAGGAAAATCAGGAAGAGTTGTGGCCCAGTTCTGTCCTCCATCCCCTCCTCTTCTCCTCCCCACATCCTCTCTTCCTTCCCTCTCTCTCTGTTGAGTCACTATCCGGACCCTCTGTGTCTCCCCATTTGAAGCTCTCGCCAGGACGTGAGATTCATCCGGGACGAAGTCATTTTTATTCCGGGCCGCCTGGTCTGTCTGCGGAACGTCCCAACGCACGAGCACACTGGAACTAGTGATGGCTGCTCTGCTGCCCAGTGCTCACCCTGCTCTCCCTCCACCCTCGTCACCAACAGGAAGCTATTGTGCTCGCTGTGTGTATCGACAATGAGCGAGTCACTATGAGCCAAGTCCCTCAAAGTGCTGGGGGCATGTAGCATAGCGTAGCATTACAGAGGCCCCTCTATCTCTCTCTGTCTCTCTGCCTCTGTCTCTCTCTCTCTGATGGTTACTTTGCTTAGTTGATTGTCGCATTGGTGTCAGTCATGAGAGAGATCATCCCCCCTCCCCTCTTTCCCTCCCCGAGAGGAAGACAAGGAAACTGCTAACGGAGTTAGAGTAAAACAAGAAAAGAGCATAAGGTTTGTACCATATACCTACCTCACATTTGCCATAAATTTAACCCAATTTCCTCCCTGGGATCAATAAAGTTAAAATATTCAAATATGAGACTTTACTATAAATGATATTATGCTCAAGACAGGCTTGACGCAAATGAGTGCATGCTAAACGTTATGTTTTATTTTCATTTCATTTATTACATTTGATTACAGTACACCTATGTTGCAATTATATCTGGGAAAAAAATGAATGATTGTAGAGGATGTCTTCATTGTTCACACCTTTGATTGCACATTGGATAGATATTATGGAAATGATAGATTTTCTGTCAATTTTGTTGGGTAATGTAGGTGTGTTGTCAAATGTGAAAACTGTGTAATATACTGTAATTTACAGGACTGTAGCATTTAACTTTCAGCACTTCTAAGGGCGATTTGAAACCTGTATCCTGCATAGCTTGCATTGGAACTGGTAGTTAAAACAACAAAATTGAAAATAGATAATTATGTTGTGATTTGGTGATTAAACCAATGTTCTTATTATATTTCACAATAAACGTTCATTTTGATTCAATGGTTGTGTGGTAAGAGACGTTTACAATCCAAATGAATCCACGATGACAGGTTTCGAATGAAAGACTGGCTGCGTAACAAGTGTCACCAGTTTTGGGGTTTTGTACTAAGAGTTGTGAAAATGTACCACATATTTTCAAAGCAACAACAAAAAAACTGCGACACAGATTTAAGGCCCTGTGTGTGACTTGACCAGGAACACCTCTGGGCCCTACTTCATATTTATAGCCATAGTTAGGACCTGGAATTTCTCCTGGTCAGATCATGAGGAAGAACTCAGGGCCCTAATCGTGCATGCACGAACAGACAAACTCGTTTCGGGAGTTGTCCCGCAAGTAGTATTGTGTGGATCAATGAGTCTCAATACATTACGTGTAACACAAAGCTCATCAGATTTGACTTTGACTCGATTTAGCATTTACGACCAAACCTTTTGAACTGGAATGCGTCTTCTTTTTTTGTTGTTGTCAAGTAGATCAGGTCACAATGGAAGAATTGTGTTTGTGAAGAACGTCTGTTGGGATCCAAGCCAGAATGCAGACAGCCATCAAACTTAGAATTGTAATTATGTTAGGGTAATAGCCTACACTTTCACAGCAAGTGATAGCCTCTGTTTGGCTTTGGCAGGTAATGAAGATATACTGATCCATCTAGTCAGCTCTTTATCACAACCAAACACTTACTGTTGGTGTCTGATTGAAGTGCAAACACTTAAGGGCTCACATTAAGTCATGCAGGTTAGATTATGTGCCATGCAAACACTTAGAGTTTGCAAGAAAGGCATTTCACTGTACTTGTGCATATATTAAAAGGTGAAACACTTCAACAGTTTGAGCTTTTAAAATCAGGTATGGTGATGTCCTGTTAAATATATCTGGGTAGACAGTGTCTATAATGTTGATGCACTGAAATATATTCTGGATTCAGACCCATTTCAATGCGGGGGTTCGGGAGTCTGATGATAGAGGTGAAACACCACATTGTGCCGTCACAGCAGCAAGATTTGTGACCTGTTGCCACAAGAAAAGGTCAACCAGTGAAGAACAAACACCATTGTATACTTTTATACTTGAACCATTTGTACATTGTTACAACACTGTATATATGCATAATATGACATTTGTAAATACTCTATTCTTTTGGAACTTCTGTGAGTGTAATGTTTACTGTTCATTTTTATTGTTTATTTCACTTTTGTTTATTATCTACCTCACTTGCTTTGGCAATGTTAACATACGTTTCCCATGCCAATAAAGCCCCTTGAATTGAATTGAATCGATAGAGTGGTATACTCATAAATGGAATCACTGTCAAAGCTCTGTGGTAATTTCTCGCCCCCTTGTGGTTGGTATTGGGACTGACAGCAGTTCGAACCTCGGTAGGCAGTGTTAAAAATGTTGTTTGGCACAGACATTTGTCAGACCTGGGTTCATACTATTTGAAATGTTTCAAATACTTTGAGCTGCTCTAATCTCCCAACAGTACCAAGTGGGCAGGTTTTACAGTTTTGAAACTATTATTATTATTGGTTCCATTGAAATTATTTCAAATACTATTTGAACCCACCAATGGTATCCACACTGCAAAAAACATTAAGACTTTTAAAATAATTAAACAAACATACAATAAATGTTTAGATGTCGGCTTATTGAACCAACGCATCCTCATGAGAGAGTGCAGAAATACAAGATGTGTGTTTAACACTGGGGCAGCCTGTTGAGACGGGCAGAGGCGTCATGCCCATAGCGGGCACAGGGGCACTTGCCCCCTATGAATTGCCCTTTTTTATAATTCTTATTTATTATTATTATTATTATTAAAAAATAACATGTACATTTTTTTTTCTGAAGTACCACTTGCCACTAGCTATCTTAGCTGGCAAGGTTGGTAGACATTAGAAAAGCAAGCAATAAGTAAATGTACTGAATAAAACTCACATTCCTCTCAATATTTGACCCATATTTTAGCAGGGAAGCATATTTTGTTTCTTTAAAAAAATTAACTACCAGGACACAATGTTGGCGTGGTTGTCACGGTCGCTGTAGGTCTGCTCGTGGTTGAAGCACAGGGCGTGGAGGAGCTCGTGCTGGGTTGTGCCGTAGTACACACATCCAGACAGGGCCAGAGACACGGTCTGGGCATTGCCAGAACGACCAACCTAGGATTAGCACCTGCCATGAGTGGGTTGGTTGGACAGTTAGTGATAACAGTGCAATTGGTTTTAAATGTATCTGTCACACCCATGCACACACACACAAAAAACACACAAACACACCACACTCACACACATACATGCACTCACACATATACATGCACTCACACACACTGTTATATGTAAATATGTCATGCCATGTTACACAGTTTCATGTCTCACTGAATTGTCCTAACTCAGCCTGGTTGTGTACGTCATAAAGGTCCTCCTATAATTATAGGCCCTACGATTCTATATTTACTTCTATGGTGTACGTACCTGTTGAGGGACATACAGGTAGTGTCTGTGGTTGGTGCGCTTGACAAAGTTGATCCAGGAGAAAGTGGCCGAAGGACTGCAGACCATGCTCAATGACCGGCAGCTCCCGGAGACTGGCAGCACACATATGGGACAAACAAAAATGTCCGAGGTAGTGTTTTGACTTAAATCAAATTGAAAATCTATGGAAAGACCTGAAAATGGTTGTTATAGCAATGATCGACGACCAATTTGACAGGGCTTGAAGAATTTCGAAACGAATAATGGGCAAATATTGCACAATCCAGGAGTGGAAAGCTCTTAGAGACTTACCCAGAAAGACTCACAGATGTAATCACTGCCAAAGGTGCTTCTCCAAAGTATTGACTCAGGGCTGTGAATACTTACATAAATGAGATATTACCATATTTCATTTTTTAAAACTTTTGTGTATATATACACTATCGTTCAAAGGTTTGGGGTCACGTAGAAATGTCCTTGTTTTTGAAAGAAAAACACATTTTTTGTCCATTAAATTAACATCAAATTGATCAGAAATACAGTGTAGACATTGTTAATGTTGTAAAAGACTATTAGCTGGAAACGGCAGATTTGTTATGGAGTATCTACATAGGCGTACAAAGGCCCATTATCAGCAACCATGACATGACTCCTGTGTTCCAATGGCACGTTGTGTTAGCTAATCTAGGTTTATAAAAAGGCTAGTTGATCATTAAAAACTGTTGTTATGATTAAAGAAGCAATAAACTGGCCTTCTTTAAACTAGTTGAGTATCAGGAGCATCTGCATTTGTGGGTTCGATTACAGGCTTAAACAAAGCACTTTCTTCTGAAACTTGTCAGTCTATTCTTGTTCTGAGAAATGAAGGCTAGTAATTGTGTGGATCAATGAGTCTCAATACATCATTTGCAAATAAATTCATTAAAAATCCTACAATGTGATTTTCTGGATTTTTTTTTTCTCATTTTGTCTGTCATAGTTGAAGTGTACCTATGATGAAAATTACAGGCCTCTCTCATATTTTTAAGTGGGAGAACTTGCACAATTGGTGGCTGACTAAATACTTTTTTGCCCCACTGTAGGTTGGAGTCATTAAAACTAATTTTTCAACCACTCTACAAATTTATTTTGTCAAGTCGGTTAGGACATCTACTTTGTGCATAACACAAGTAATTTTCCCAACAATTGTTTACAGACAAATTATTTAACTTATAATTCACTGTATCACAATTCCAGTGGGTCAGAAGTTTACATTCACTAAGTTGACTGTACCTTTAAACAGCATGGAAAATTCCAGAAAATTATGTCATGGCTTTAGAAGTTTCTGATAGGTAAATTGAGATCATTTGAGTCAATTGGAGGTGTACCTGTGGATGTATTTCAAGGCCTACCTTCAAACAGTGCCTCTTTGCTTGACATCATGGGAAAATCAAAAGAAATTAGCCAAGACCTCAGAAAATAAATTGTAGACCTTCACAAGTCTGGTTCATCCTCGGGAGCAATTTCCAAACACCTGAAGGTACCACGTTCATCTGTACAAACAATAGTACGCAAGTATAAATACCATGGGACCACACAGCCGTCATACCGCTCAGGAAGAAGACGCGTTCTGTCTCCTAGAGATGAACGCACTTTGGTGCGAAAAGTGCAAATCAATCCCAGAACAACAGCAAAGGACCTTGTGAAGATGCTGGAGGAAACAGGTACAAAAGTATCTATATCTATCGCCACTGCTCCAAAACTGCCATAAAAAAGCCAGACTACGGTTTGCAACTGCACATTGGGACAAAGATCATACTTTTTGGAGAAACGTCCTCTGGTCCGATGAAACAAAAATACAACTGTTTGGCCATAATGACCATCATTATGTTTGTAGGAAAAAAGGGGAGGCTTACAAGCCGAATAACTCCATCCCAACCGTGAAGCACGGGGGTGGCAGCATCATGTTGTGGGGGTGCTTTGCTGCAGGAGGAACTGGTGCACTTCACAAAATAGATGGCATCATGTGGAAGTAAAATTAGGTGGATATATTGAAGCAACATCTCAAGACATCAGTCAGGAAGTTAAAGCTTGGTCACAAATGGGTCTTCCAAATGGACAATGACCCCAAGCATACTTCCCAAGTTGTGGCAAAATGGCTTAAGGACAACAAAGCCCTGACCTCAATTCCATAGAAATTTTGTGGGCAGAACTGAAAAAGCGTGTGCGAGCAAGGAGGCCAACAAACCTGACTCGGTTACACCAGCTCTGTCAGGAGGAGTGGGCCAAAATACACCCAACTAATTGTGGGAAGCTTGTGGAAGGCTACCTGAAACATTTGACCCAGGTTAAACAATTTAAAGGCAATGCTACCAAATACCAATTGAGTGTATGTAAACTTCTAACCCACTGAGAATGTGCTGAAAGAAATTAAAGCTGAAATAAACATTCTCTCTACTATTATTCTGACATTTCAAATTCTTAAAATAAAGTGGTGATCCGAACTGACCTAAGACTGAATTTTACTAGGATTAAATGTCAGGGATTGTGAAAAACGGTGTTTAAATGTATTTGGCTAAGGTGTATCTAAACTTCCGACTTCAATTGTAAGTTTGAGGTGTTCAGATCACAAAGAAAAACATTTGTGAGACGCTGAAAAAATGTAAAGATACTGGAGGAGTGCTTGACACCATCTGTCAAGCATGGTGGAGGCAATGTGATAGTCTGGGGGTGCTTTGGTGTTAGTAAAGTGGGATATTTCTACAGGGTAAAGGGGATCTTGAAGAAGGAAGGTTATCACTCCATTTTGCAACGCCATGCCATACTCTGTGGACGGTGCTTAATTGGAGGCAATTTCCTCCTACAACAGGACAACGACCCAAAGCACAGCTCCAAACTATACAATAACTATTTAGGGAAGAAGCAGTCAGATGGTATTCTGTATATAATGGAGTGGCCAGCATAGTCACCAGATCTCAACCCTATTGAGCTGTTGTGCAGCAGCTTGACCACATGGTACGTAAGAAGTGCCCATCAAGCCAATACAATTTGTGGGAGGTGCTTCAGGAAGCATGGGGTGAAATCTCTTCAGATTACCTCAACAAATTGACAACTACAATGTTAAAGGTCTGCAAGGCTGTAATTGCTGCAAATTGAGGATTCTTTGACGAAGGCAAAGTTTGAAGGACACATTTATTATTTAAATTAAAAACAATTATTTATAACCTTGTCAAGGTCTTGACTATATTTCCTATTCATTTTGCAACTAGGACATTTCTAAGTGACCACAAAAAAAATTCAGGAGTTGCTGAAACGTGGCTATGAGATGTTTTATCATGACAGAGGCAACAAGAGAGCGATGTTTGATGATGAGAGAGAAGCAAGAGAGGTTCACTTGTCTTTCGAGAGCAACAGCAAAAATGTTTTTAATAACTAACCCACTCACTTTTCTATCTGTGGCTACAGCTTTAAATTTTTGAAAGGCCAGAAGGCGGTCATTCAATCCCAGAACTCAATGCGGTGAAGATGGCGGCGGTCTTGGAAAGGAGTTTTATAGAGATATGTGGATTTGAGAGGGAAACCCTACCAAGATTCCGGGACATAACTGTAAACCTTGGTAAAACTTTATGAATATTAAAATATTATTCCGCTTTCTATTCACTGATATGAAAGATTTTTGTGACACACGCTGTAGTGAGGTCGTGAGTGACTCACCATCAGGGCCGCTTACGCGCTAGCTCAGTGGGTTGGTTAGCTAGCTAACGTTAGCTACTGACATCCACGGAGCAGGCGTGTTGTCTGTGCTAATAAACTAACAAGCAAGGTAACTGTGTCCTCTGCAGGTGGAGTTTGATGGACCCGAGCACCACAACCCCAATGTATAGCTAGATACCTCGCTTATCTACACCGTACGCCGAAATGACTTTCAATTATCAGTATCCTCGCGCGTAACATAAGCAGGTTGTTAGCTAGCTAGCTAATTAACCGCTTTTGACCACGGTCTGCTCGTTTTACAGCATACTGTTGCGATGGCTTCCAGATTCTGAAAGGCAGTGTTTTAACTATTGCTTTTGTATTGACACATTCGTATAGGATATGTATAGATTTCTGCCTTTTTGGTATCTCTTTCATTGACCGCTAACATTGCAACCGCAGTTATTGGACACAGAAAGATGTTGGTCAATCTGGACTCCGGCACAGTTCCAAAAAACCTAGCAAGTTGTTTAACCACCTGTCTGTGTCAGACCAAAACAGTTTGAGACTGTCAACAAGCAAAGCCACGATGCAACATTCTATTGGAACTAACCAGATGTCATGTATGGTTTCTCAACAGGTCTGAATTCTCTTCCTGGCGGTGTAAAATACCCGGACAGCGCAGGAGGCTTTCATTATGAGGAGAGTGGAAAACTCCTGTCCATCACTAGCAACAGATGCATACACTGGTGAGTTGTGCTATGTATGTCTGTAGGTAACTGCCAAAATGAAGTTAACATTTGAGGAAATTAGGGATCCAAAGTATATTGAAAGTTTCCACACATCTGTCGTTCCGGAGTCAATTAAGCAGTAAACATTCCATCGTGTATAAAAATGCCTGTTTTCTTTTGGCTGCCATGGCTAGAAGAAGAGATCTCTGTGACTCTGAAAAAGGGGTCTCAAAGCAGTAAAGTGTGCTTAAAGGAAGCATGTGTCTGTCTCCAGATCTCAACCCAATTGAACACCTATTGGAGATTCTGGAGCAGTGCCTGAGCCATTCCTCCAATAGAATTCCATACACTTGTAAAATCTTTGCTACGGTGCATTGAAGCTGTTCTTGCGGCTCACGGTAGCTCAACACCTTAAGGCACTTTGTCTGTTTTTTTTTTTTTTTTGTCTGTCTGAATGTTCTTATCATATACTACTTCTGTTTGTTTTTTTGTTCTTTGACAACATACCAGCGTTGATTTAAATCTATAGCCAGACTGTGTTCTCTTGCCAGACTCTGTCCTAGACTAATCTTGGAGGACCACTGTATGTGACACGGGTTCTATCACACAGTTTCCAGGCTGAGAAGCCACACGATGCAGCTGGCACTGACCCGGGCTAGCCATGTGTCAATGCCGATTTTAATTTGACATGTAAAACACACACAGCTTCTTGAGGCCTTAATTGGAATTGGCATGCTGTCTCATCTATGTCCTCTCTCCAGGTCCACCTCTGGGGACACAGTTCAGCTGGTGGAGCAGTCTCTGGACACCAACCTACTGAACAATGCTGTTAAACTCAAGATCACACATTGCCATCTGCTGCCTGGAGGTGTCCACATCCAGGAGACCCTCAACAATGTCATCATCCTCATTGTCACCAATCAGACCGTGCACCGGCTGGTGCTGCCACACCCCACACGCATGTACCGCAGTGTAAGTCCCTCTTTTAAAAACCTTTTTTCATAACGTTTCTAAACCAGAATGCATGAAAAGTATATCTGAAGCAGGGGTGGAGTTGGGCAAATAATTTGAGTAATGTTTTTATTTGGTTGACAGCGCAGCACGATCTTAGGCACTCCCTTAAACCACTGCATTGTAAGCAAACAAGAAAATGCACATCCAGAGGCGCTGCTTCTCGTGGCCTGTGATTTTAATGTGGGGAAGCTGAAATACGTTTTACCAAATTTTTACCAGCATGTCACCTGTGCAACTAGAGGTGACAACTCTTGATCATATTCACTCCACACACAGAAATGCATATAAGGGTCTCCCTCGCCTTATGGCAAATCTGATCATAACTCTAGAGGTCGACCGATTATTATTTTTCAATACCGATACCGATTATTGGAGGACCAAAAAAGCCGATACCGATTAATCGTCCGATTTATAAAAAATATTTTAAATTTTTTTTTTTTTAAATGAAAACTTTTTTTTTTAATAATAATAAAAAATAAAAATAAAACATATATATATTTGTAAGAATGACAATTATAACAATACTGAATGAATACTTATTTTAACATAATATAATGCATCAATAAAATACATTTTGCCTCAAGTAAATAATGAAAAAAAAGTGTTGGAGAAGAAAGTAAAAGTGCAATATGTGCCATGTAAGAAAGCTAACGTTTCAGTTCCTTGCTCAGAACATGAGAACATATGAAAGCTGGTGGTTCCTTTTAACATGAGTCTTCAATATTCCCATGTAATAAGTTTTAGGTTGTAGTTATTATAGGAATTATAGGACTATTTCTCTCTATACCATTTGTATTTCATTAACCTTTCATGTTCTTATAGGCACTTTAGTATTGCCAGTGTAACAGTATACCTTTTTCCCCATTTCAGGCTTCAAACATAAAGATATAAAACTGTATTTTTTTGTGAAGAATCAACAACAAGTGGGACACAATCATGAAGTGGAACGGCATTTATTGGATATTTCAAACTTTTTTAACAAATCAAAAACTGAAAAATTGGGCGTGCAAGATTATTCAGCCCCTTAAGTTAATACTTTGTAGCGCCACCTTTTGCTGCGATTACAGCTGTAAGTCGCTTGGGGTATGCCTCTATCAGTTTTGCACATCGAGAGACTGAACATTTTTCCCATTCCTCCTTGCAAAACAGCTCGAGCTCAGTGAGGTTGGGTTTAGAGCATTTGTGAACAGCAGTTTTCAGTTCTTTCCACAGATTCTCGATTGGATTCAGGTCTGGACTTTGACTTGGCCATTCTAACACCTGGGATATGTTTATTTTTGAACCATTCCATTGTAGATTTTGCTTTATGTTTTGGATCATTGTCTTGTTGGAAGACAAATCTCCGTCTCAGGTCTTTTGCAGACTCCATCAGGTTTTCTTCCAGAATGGTCCTGTATTTGGCTCCATCCATCTTGCCATCAATTTTAACCATCTTCCCTGTCCCTGCTGAAGAAAAGCAGGCCCAAACCATGATGCTTCCACCACCATGTTTGACAGTGGGGATGGTGTGTTCAGGGTGATGAGCTGTGTTGCTTTTACGCCAAACATAACGTTTTGCATTGTTGCCAAAAAGTTCAATTTTGGTTTCATCTGACCAGAGCACCTTCTTCCACATGTTTGGTGTGTCTCCCAGGTGGCTTGTGGCAAACTTTAAACAACACTTTTTATGGATATCTTTAAGAAATGGCTTTCTTCTTGCCACTCTTCCATAAAGGCCAGATTTGTGCAATATACGACTGATTGTTGTGCTATGGACAGAGTCTCCCACCTCAGCTGTAGATCTCTGCAGTTCATCCAGAGTGATCATGGGCCTCTTGGCTGCATCTCTGATCAGTCTTCTCCTTGTATGAGCTGAAAGTTTAGAGGGACGGCCAGGTCTTGGTAGATTTGCAGTGGTCTGATACTCCTTCCATCTCAATATTATCGCTTGCACATTGCTCCTTGGGATGTTTAAAGCTTGGGAAATCTTTTTGTATCCAAATCCGGCTTTAAACTTCTTCACAACAGTATCTCGGACCTGCCTGGTGTGTTCCTTGTTCTTCATGATGCTCTCTGCGCTTTTAACGGACCTCTGAGACTATCACAGTGCAGGTGCATTTATACGGAGACTTGATTACACACAGGTGGATTGTATTTATCATCATTAGTCATTTAGGTCAACATTGGATCATTCAGAGATCCTCACTGAACTTCTGGAGAGAGTTTGCTGCACTGAAAGTAAAGGGGCTGAATAATTTTGCACGCCCAATTTTTCCGTTTTTGATTTGTTAAAAAAGTTTGAAATATCCAATAAATGTCGTTCCACTTCATGATTGTGTCCCACTTGTTGATTCTTCACAAAAAAATACAGTTTTATATCTTTGTTTGAAGCCTGAAATGTGGCAAAAGTTCGCAAAGTTCAAGGGGGCCGAATACTTTCGCAAGGCACTGTATCTTCAATATTCCCAGGTAAGAAGTTTTAGATTGTAGTTATTATAGAACTATTTCCCTCTATACCATTTGTATTGCATTAACCTTTGACTGTTGGATGTTCTTATAGGCACTTTAGTATTGCCAGTGTAACAGTATAGCTTCCGACCCTCTCCTCGCTTGAACCAGCAACACAACGACAACAGCCACGTTGTCGTTGCGTTCGACTAGTTAACTGTAAGGTTGCAAGATTGGAACCCCCGAGCTGACAAGGTGAAAATCTGTCGTTCTGCCCCTGAACAAGGCAGTTAATGCACCGTTCCCAGGCCGTCATTGAAATTAAGAATGTGTTCTTAACTGACTTGCCTAGTTAAATAAAGGTATATTAAAAAAAATATATATATATATATATAATAGGAATTTTTTTAAATCAGCAAATCGGCGCCCAAAAATACCATTTTCCGATTTGTATGAAAACTTGAAATCGGCCCTAATTAATCGGCCATTCCGATTAATCAGTCGACCTCTAAACTCTATCCTCCTGCTTACAAGCAAAAACTAAAACGCCAAGTACCAGTGATGTGCTCAATACGGAAGTTGTCAGATGAAGTGGATGCTAAGGTACAGGACTGTTTCGTTAGCACAGACTGGAATATGTTCAGGGATTCATCTGGTAACATTGAGGAGTTTACCACATCGGTCACCGGCTTCATTAATAAGTTAATCAACAACGTCGTTCCCACAATGACAGTACGTACATATCCCAACCAGAAGCCATGGATTCCAGGCAACATCTGCACTGAGCAAATGGCTTGAGCTGCCTCCATCAAGGATAGTGGCATTACAGTAAGTCGCTCTGGATAAGAGCGTCTGCTAAATGACTTAAATGTAATGTAAATGTACAGATGCTTCTAAAAAATCCCGCTACGACCTCCGGCGAGCCATTAAACAGGAAAGCGTTAATACAAGACTAAGATCAAATCCTACTATCCTGGCTCTGACGCTCATTGGCTGTGGCAGGGCATTCAATCTATCATAGATTACAAAGGAAAACCCAGCCACGTGCTACCCAGTGACGTGAGCCTACCAGGCATGCTAAATGCCTTCTATGCTTGCTTTGAGGCAAGCAACACTGAACCATGCAAATTAACATTCACACGGCTTCGGGGCCAGACTGAGTACCCTGACATGTACTCAGATCACACGCTGATCATCGTCTTCCCTGACATTTTCAACCTGAGCCTGTCTGGTATTCCTAAAATAAAATGTGTAGGGTTGTCACAATACCAGCAATTTTACTTCAATACTGGGTTTAGTGTCACAATACTTAGTACAATCACTTTACTCAATACCAAAACGATACCATGGTAAAAAAAAAAAAAAAATGTCATATTAGCCAAAGTCACAGAATTGCACTTGGCCCAGGCGGATAAACTCAGCTACTGCGCTGTTCAATCATTGGTAATATTTGGAGTTCAATATCATTCCGTTATATTTTTATGTAAAACATTTTCAGACCGCCATGTATGCATTCATTGTACAATCATACAATACATTTGACTTAGTTTTACCAAACTGCATAACATAATGGTAATTTGAGTGGTAAATCTCTTGATAAAACGGCTAAATCAAGATGTAGCCTTGGCCTGATCACAATACAGGTGAGTCCATGTGCATGCATTGAGTTACTGAGCTTGTTTTGGCTGACATCTGTAGCCCCATGACAATCTGTAACCCTTCCATTTGGGATTTATTTCATTGTACTGAGCAACAACATTTGCATAGAAGTAGCTTTATTTTATAAAAGTGCACGCTGTCTCTAACAAGTAATAACGTCAATCATGAAGTAAGACTGGGGCAGCCCGTCGGAGCCCTATTCAGTCAGTTCGCTGAGGTAATAGATCATCTTTGGGAGAGGTGAGAGAGACTGATATTTAAGTGAATGAAAAAAGTTTTGGTGGCAGTCAGCATGTTTTGCATTATGGTGTGCATATTATATTATATCGACTGCAAAAGCTGGAAGCTACCAGTATCTTATTGTAAAGTGTTTTAGCCTGTATGGACATTGTTTTGAGAACAGTTTCAAAATGTCTACGTGCTGTGTCCCATTATTCAAGTGTGTTAACTTCTGTGCAGCATGAAGGGAGGTAACATGATGCCGCCCAGACTCCGAGTGCAGGTTAAGTGCAGCAGGCACGGTGTGCTATAAGTGGGGCATTGACTGCGCTGATAGACTTGATCCATGAGACACATTTAACAGAAGTACCGAAGCATAACAAATTAGACTACCAAACAGTTTTTCATGTTCTAGTATCAAAGTACAGAAGTTTCGGTATCCTGTGCAACTGGTTTCAAACCAACCTCAGTAGTCCCTGTACTCAAGAACGCCAAGGTAACCTGTAAATGACTACCGCCCCAGAGCACCCACATCTGTAGCCATAAAATGGTTTGGAAGGCTGGTCATGGCTCACATCAACACATCATCCCAGACGCCCTGTACCCACTCCAATTCGCATACCGCCCCAACAGGTCCACAGATGATGCAATCTCTCTTGCACTCCACACTGCCCTTTCCCACCTGGATAAGAGGAACACCTATGTGAGAATGTTGTTCATTGACTACAGCTCAGTGTTCAACACCATAGTGCTCAGGACCCTGGGACAGAGAACCTCCCTCTGCAACTGGATCTTGGACTTCCTGACATGCGCCCCCAGGTGGTGAGTGTAGGCAACAACAACAACAACACATCCGACACTCTGTGCCTCTACACGGGGGCCCCTCAGGGACAATGAGATGGCTTATAGGGAGGAGGCTAGTGACCTGGTAGTGTGGTGCCAGCCCAGGACAACAACCTTTCCCTCAACATCAGCAAGACAAAGGAGCTGATCGTGGACTACAGGAAATGGAGGGCCAAGCACACCCCCCCCCCATCCACATCGACAGGGCTGTAGTGGAGTGGGTCAAGAGCTTCAAGTTCCCCTGTGTCCACATCATCAAGGAATTGACATGGTCCACACACACCAACACAGTTGTAAAGAAGGCACAACAACGCCTCTTCACCCTCAGGACGCTGAAAAGGTTTGGCATGGGCCCTTGGATACTCTATGTTCTACAGCTAAACCATCGAGAGCATCCTGACAGGTTGCAGCACCGCCTGGTATGGCAACTGCTTGGCATCAGACCGCAAGGTGCTACAGAGTACATCACTGGGGCTGAGCTCTCTGCCACCTGTAGTCTATTTTTAGGGCCTTCCCCTATCTCGATGACCTCGTGCCCTGTGTATATAGCTAAGTTGTCACTACTCATTGTGTATTTATATTCCTCGTGTTATGATCTTTCTATTTTTCTCTCTGCATTGGTGGAAAGGGCCTGTAAGTAAGCATTTCCCAAGTTAGTCTACACCTGTTCACGAAGCATGTGAAACATAAAATTTAGATTTGAATACAAATATGCTTTCTCCTTCCTCGCCTCTCTTCTACAGGAGCTGGTGACAGAGCTCCAGATGCAGTCTATCTTCACAGACGTGGGGAAGCTAAGTCTTCAGGACCCAGCCCACAGCGCGGCAATCCCCAGCCCCGTAGGCCAGACAGCAGGCCCCTCCGCCTCAGCAGCCTGGCTCAGCCACCAGGGAGAGGCCCACTATGCCCTGGCATCACCTGCTGGGGGCATCCTGGTCATCACACTTCCCCCACATGACACACAGGGTAGCATAACCATTCTGGAGCTGAAGAGGAGCTCTGTAATGCAGAGACTTGCTGGCTGGATGCCAACTGCAATCAGGTTAGAAATCATGTTGTCCATGAATAGGTTGAGTGTGGGTCCGTGCAATAGTCCCATTGTGTAAAGCAACACTGGTTCTATTGTTTGTGTGTGTGTGTAACCCTCCCTGTGCTCCTGTGTCCCATCCAGAGGTGAGCAGAGTCCTGGAGACTTGGCCCTGAGTCTGGCAGTAAGAGAACTGGAGGACGACACCTTCATATTCGCTCTGTGTCAGGACCATAAACTACGCATGTGGTCCTATAGGGTCAGTCCGTAGAGATACTGTGGTCAGTCTGCATAAGCAGCAGTTCAGAAGCATACCTGTGTTTTTGCCAAGAAATGTCCTTTAGAGGAAGGATGTTAAGCTTAATTTTTCATTTGAATGTTTTTATACCTAAAAAAAAATATTTTGCAAACATGATGTCCCTTCTCCTCCCTCCTACAGGACCAGGTGTGTCTGATGGAGACTGACATGTTGGAGTACATGCCAGCGTGCCGTGGCGTGAAGGGTTCCCCAGGGCAGGGCCATCGGCTGCGGCTAGCCTTCTCCCCCTCTACGGGGCTGTGTCTGGCCGTATACCTGGCTATACCTTCCAGGGGACAGTTCACTGTTCTGCAGCTGGTGGCCACGGACAACAATCGCTACAGCCTGGACCACATCTCCTCGCTTTTTGCCACACAGGTACGTGGAGGGAGGCGGGTTGACTCTGTTGGTGTGAGACAGATTTTATTTAGCTGATGCGGCTGTAATGTGTGTGTAGGTAGGATAATATTTTAAAGGAAAATCTCATCAGTAATGGACTGCTGTCTGATCTCCTGTATTGTGTTCAGGAGACACTGGTGGACTTTGCTCTGACCTCAACGGACATCTGGGGCCTGTGGCTTGACGATACCAACCAGACCGTGGTGAAATATATCAACTTTGAACAGTGAGTATTACACTTAGATTATCCTTTGGATATTTATTTATTTATTTTTGCTCCATTGCACCCCAGTATCTCTACCTGCACATTCATTTTCTGCCGATCTACTATTCGTTTTTAATTGCTATATTGTAATTACTTCGCCACCATGTCCTATTTATTTCCTTAACTGACCTCATTTGCACTCGCTGTATATTTTTGTTTTCTTTTGTTCTACTGTATTATTGACTGTGTTTTGTTTATTCCATGTGTAACTCTGTATGTGTCAAATTGCTATGCTTTATCTTGGCCAGGTCGCAGTTGCAAATGAGAACTTGTTCTCAACTAGCCTACCTGGTTAAATAAAGATGAAATAAATCAAAATCCTTTGGATAGTGTAATGGACTCTTATGCTTATACACTCAACGGACAGTTTTCTAGGTTCACAAATGTATTTTTATTTAACTAGGCAAGTCGGTTAAGAACAAATTCTTATTTACAATGACGGCCTAGGAACAGTGGGTGAACTGCCTTGTTCAGGGGCGGAACGACAGATTTTTACCTTGTTAGCTCGGGGATTCGATCTAGCAACCTTTCGGCTACTAGTCCAATGCTCTTTCCACTAGGCTAGCTGCCGCCCCGGGTCACACCTATAGACTGGGAGTCACGTGGCTTGTTTATATAATGCAGGCAGACCGGCATCGCAGCATTTCAACGAAGCAAAGCGAGTGACCTAAGAGACTGGATGCGGTATGATCGTCAGTGCCTGGCGAGCCGGATCCAGCATCTCAGAAACTTCCACCCACTTGTGGGCTTTTCACGCACAACCTTGTTTAGGGTTGACTGAGAATGGTGTGACAAAAAACATCCAGTCAGCAGCAGTCCTGAGGGCGAAAACAGCTCGTTGATGAGTGGTCGAAGGAGAATGGCAAAAATCGTGCAAGCTAACAGGCGGGTCACAAATGACGGAGCAGTACAACAGTGTGTAGAAGAGCATCTCAGAACGCACAACTCGTCGATCCTTGTCACAGATGGGTTATTGCAGCAGATGACCACGCTGGATTTACACTCTTATCAGCTAAAAACAAGAAGGCGCTCCAGTGGGCACGAGATCACCAACACTGGACAATTGAGGAGTGGAAAAACATGACCTGGAACATGACAGCGAGTTCAGTTTACCTGAGTGGCCTGGTCAGCCCCCAGACCTCAACCCAATAGAACATCTTTAAGATAAGATGGAACGGACTGTTCGTAGCATGAATGTACCGCCGTCCAATCTGCAGCAACTGTGTGATGCCATTGTGTCAGCGTGGACAAATATCCCTATGGAACGTTTCCGACACCTTGAAGAATGCCCCAAATAATTCTGGCTGTTCTGGAGGCAAAGGGGGGTCTGACCGGATACTAGATGGGTGTACCTAATAAAGTGTATATTAATATATCCAAAATAATATTTGGATTGCGGTCATTTCACACTCCTATTTTATTTTTATTTTTTTCTTATCTAACCTCCTTTATGACATGTCTCAGTTCCACGGCAGGTCAGTGGAACCAGGTTTTTGTGCAGCCTGCCCCCGAGGAGGAGGTCCACATCGGAGCAGACCAGGACCCCAGGGTAAGACAACATCACATCATTCACCGCTGATTTCAATTGTGATTTGTACTGATTAATCAGAATTGACTTAAACAACAAAAAAGGATGTATGACTTTGCCCTCTATCCATACATCATTGCAATTGGAGGTGTTACGATTCACCAATACACATCGGTCCCCGGTTCAAATGTTTAAGATGAGTGCATCTGTCTGCGGGACCCCAAATGGATCCAAATGTACCATGCATTGGTCAGAAAATCGATTTAAGACATTACGAACTGCCGGTTGAATAAAAAAAATTCTCATGTTACTTTCTACCTTCCGAAGATTCCTTTCACAGCTGATGCATCCTCTCCTTCAGTGTGGAACTAAGCATGTAACTGCGTTGACAGTCATTGATCTACTAGTCATTTTGCGTGCCGAACAACCCCAGGCAATATCAGTAGCTGCGTCAAACTGCACGCCTTGCGCAGCTTCGTGGCACCTTAAGCATTCAACTGCTTGTAAAAATGGCTTGCGCAATATTAGCTTTTATGAGTTTAGTGATAACCAATCAGATTTGCTGGGTTCTTGTTCTGAAATGCATTGTTTTACTGGAATAAAAGTAACCTACTGGAGACAACTCATGAAGTTATAACTGCTGATCCGTGCTTACTTGGGACTTTATTTATGATTGTTCAGGATCACCGTCAGTAATAGTTTCGCTTTAGGAGAAAGCGGCGCCACTGGCCGCCACGCCACCGGTATTGTTTTTGTCTTAGAGTTGAGGAGCGTTGCTCAACATGGTAAAAAAAAAAATCATTACAGTACGTATTGTGTTCTTCTATCGCCTGTGCAATGATGTCCCAGGGGGAAAAACGGTTTGTTTGCAATAACTTCTTTGTTGTAATATCGCAAATGGGCTTGGATTCCAGGTTTAAACAGTCTATGTCCATTTTTTTTTTTTTTTTTGATGTACAGGGGAAAGTTGATGATGTCAACGGCTCTAATCACTTTTGTGAGCCGCACTGCATGGCTGCCACGGGAGCCCTCTGAGCGAGGCAGTTAACCCACTGTTCCCCGGGCGCCAACGACGTGAATGTCGATTATAGCAGCCCCCCACACCTTTCTTCTGATTCAGAGGGTTAAATGCGGAAGACACATTTCAGTTGAACGCGTTGTTGTACAACTGACTAGGTTATCCCCTTTTCCCTTTACGTACACCATGGACATAATTTACACAAACACACACAGAAGGAGAGAAGTTTGTTCAGAGAGTCCCAGCTCAGGAGCTCCACCAGCAACATATTTTAATTTAGAAGGGAAAATGAATGTGTTTATGCATTGTTTCGCAGCGAACTGAATTGCATTGATTCGATCCTCTAAACAAACCAAATCGTTTCAAACTAAAGCGTATCTCATCGGAGCCCATGTTACTAGATTTGAATCATCTTGAAAGGGGAGATCCACGTCCCTACAATTGATCAACTCTCCCGAACAAGTATCCTCTTTTTCCATATTGTCAACATTGGGCCTCGCCACAAGAATAACGCTACACTTTGTCATCAAGCTAATTTGTCTTTGTGTTATGACAGGAGACCTACCTGGACATGCTGTTCTCCCCCCTGAGATTCACTGCCTCTGCTATAGTCAAAGCCTTACAGATTTACAGGAGAGGCACAGAGCGAATCGCCGACCTCCCCTGGGAGACCCTCAAGAAAGAAGTGACGGTGGCGGTGGAGAACGAGGTAAGCTAGACCAGCTCTTTGCTTATTCTCTCTCGCTCTCCCCTTTTCCTCCCTTCTGCGGACTTTTTATTTTATCAACTGGTTTCTGCTGCGTTTCCAATATGTATTCCCCTCTCCCCCGATGTAGCTGCAGAGCAGTGTGACAGAGTTTGAGTTTAGCCAGGAGGAGTACAGGCAGCTGCAAGTGGAGTTCTGGTCTAAATTCTACGCCTGCTGTCTGCAGTACCAGGAGGCTCTGGCCACTCCGCTCGGCCTACTGCTCAACCCACACACACACATGGTCTGTTTGCTCAAGAAGGTACGGGAAGGAGAGGCGCCCACACATACAGCTCCGTGTCTTCAAACACACACAACTCTCTCTCTCTGTTTCTTTTATGTTTTCTACATAGTTTCTTTAGGACCATCTATCCCAAAAGGGACTAAGGGGACTCAGTTTCTATTAAAAGTATTTCTGGATTGCTTTCCTGGATTTTTGTCAATCAGTGAATGACTGTGTTTATTCAAGGGCTTTGTGTCATTCCTGCTGCCCTGCTTTGCTGTGGACCACATGTACCTGTCCTTTGACGAGTACCTGTTCTCAGAGGAGGATACGCCTGTCAGTGAAGGTAAAGACCTTTCTCCAAACTCTCTTTACTGTCCGCTACTGGTCAGTCCCTCCAGGATTTCACGGGATTTGTTTGTGGTATTTGTGGGTGAAATGCTTGATTTGACTGCGGCAATTCTGACATTTTGCGTGGTCATCTGTGTTGGTTTTGTCCAATTTGTGGCAAAAATGATGCTGACTGAGTGAAACGATTTGACTGTGCCTTGGTTGAACAATATTATGCGGCAAAAGTATATTATGCGGCAAATTGGTTGAAATTGCAAGCCCTCTTTTTGTACTGCGGTGATGGGTCAGTTTTATGTGATATTATTGTGATTTGACTGTTATGTGCAGTAGAGGTCGACCGATTTAATTAGGGGCGATTTCAAGTTTTCATAACAAGGAGTAATCTGCATTTTTGGATGCCGATTACATCGCACTCCATGAGGAGACTGCATGGCAGGCTGACTACCTGTTATGCGAGTGCAGCAAGGAGCCAAGGTAAGTTGCTAGCTAGCATTCAACTTATCTTGTAAAAAAACAATAAATCTTAACATAATCACTAGTTAACTACACATGGTTGATATTACTAGTTTAACTAGCTTGTCCTATGTTGCAAATAAACAATGCGATGCCTGTTACTTTATCGTCGAATCACAGCCTACTTTGCCAAACAGGTGATTTAATAAGCGCATTTGCAAAAAAAGCAATGCCGTTGCACCAATGTACCGAACCATAAATGCCTTTCTTAAAATCAATACACAGAAGTATATATTTTTTAAACCTGCATATTTCGTTAAAATAAATTTATGTTAGCAGGCAATATTAACTAGGGAAATTGCGTTGCTTCTCTTGCGTTTAGTGCGAGCAGTCTGGGTGTATGCAGCATTTTGGGCCGCCTGGCTTGTTGCGAACTGTGTAAAGACCATTTCTTCCTAACAAAGTCCGTAATTAATTTGCCAGAATTGTACATAATTATGACGTGACATTGAAGGTTGTGCAATGTAACAGCAATATTTCGACTTAGGGATGGATGCCGCCTGTTCTATAAAATACAGATTTCGTATTTCACTGAAAGAATAAACGTTTTGTTTTCGAAATAGTAGTTTCCGGATTTGACCGTATTAATGACCAAAGGCCCATATTTCTGTGTGTTTATTCTATTATAATTAACTCTATGATTTGATAGAGCAGTCTGACTGAGTGGTGGTAGGCAGCAGCAGGCTCGTAAGCATTCATTCAAACAGCACTTTTGTGCGTTTGCCAGCGGCTCTTCGCAATGCTTGAAGCACAGCGCTGTTTGACTTCAAGCCTATCAACTCCCGAGATTAGCCTGGCAATTCTATAGTGCCTATAAGAACATCCAATAGTCAAAGGTAAATTAAATACAACTGGTATAGAGAGAGAGTCCTATAATTCTGGTTCTCTCATTCCTCTGTCTACTGGTTATTTTATGTATAGACCTAGTAGCCACTGGGTTTATTTTTGTCAACTGTATTTAAAGTAGCCATTTTGGCTCAAAGTACCAAGTTGGTTTTGTTTGTATGGTAGACATTTTAGTTCCATAACACCTCCCTAGACTAATCCTTTCCCTTTCTGTTTAGTTATGTTTTGGCTCGTCTGTGCTCCCCACTGACCCCGGTTTCCCCTTTTACCATGTTTCCCTATGGCCAGACCCAGAAGTTGCTCGTGACGTGATGCAGCTGGTGCAGTGTCTGAGGCTGGTGAGTGACGCGGTTCCGGGGGACATGGCCTATGAGATGGAGAAGGCCCTGGAACATTTACAGTCACCTGAGAGGGCTGCAGAGATGGTGCTGGAGAACCTACTGGCCAATGACAAGTCAGTACAAAACACACACGTCAACAGTTGACCTTTTTTCCCAAAATGCCTATGTACCGTTTATGGAGGTACATTTGAAAGTCAATGAATTGACAAATTCTCATTGGCCATTTTTCTATCTTCGATTCTCATTCATTGAATTTCAACCAACAAACCTTCTTGACCTCCTATGGGTCCTACACATTTAGGCATTGCTGTGTTGTGTGACTGACCGTTACGCATCTTTCATTCCCATCGTAGTGAGAATGTGATCGAGGACATTCAGAACAAGCTGCAGGACATCCGTAACCCGGTGTCAGCCATGGCTACACTGATCAGAGAGATGGACCTGGAGACGGACTCCGAGCCAGGAGGAGAGGGACCTCTCACCACAGGTAAACGCCTAGATAATATGAGACCTACCAACGCTAATATCTCAGCACAGATTAGCCCTAGATAATATTAGACCTACCAACGCTAATATCTCAGCACAGATTAGCCCTAGATAATATTAGACCTATCAACGCTAATATCTCAGCACAGATTAGCCCTAGATAATGCTATGCCATGTCTGTTTTATCAGCCCTTGGGTTTTTGATCCTATTGTTATTTGAGTAGAAACTTAAGCTGAATCCTGTTTGAGCTTAGTCTGTGTTCAAACTGCGGTCAGACTTCTAAATGAAAATAATCGGACTCGTTCAAGTGTAAATTGGTGTGTGTGCGCGCGTTTTGTTTTTTACGTGCATGTGTGTGTCCCAGCAGGCCTGTCAGTGCGTATTAGTCTGTCCCAACTGTATGGCAGCAGTGTGGCAGTGGCTGTTATCTGTCAGGCTGTCTGCCAGATGGCCATGACCAGAGTCCTGTTCTGTAGGGACCTACTCATACTGCAGCAGCTCTACCTACGCCTCGGAGACAATGTACGTACACACATACACTGTGCCCAATCGTACATACTCCAGCATGTACACACATTTCTTGACGTTTGGACTCCTACCATACCCACTTTCAGCCATTCACATCTCAAGCTACTCCTTTGACTTAAAATGTGTGTGTGTGTGTTTTCCAGGTGTTCCTGGCTGGAGGGGATCAGCTGCTCCAGCTACAACAGGACCTAATCCCCCGCTCCTCTCACCTGCTCTCCTCCTACTATCTCCTCAAACACATCAGCCAGAGCCTGGCCACTGCCGTGCCCCTCGACATTATGTACGCACACACACACCCACGCTATACAGATACTACCGTCAGCGTATATGAGGGCCAAATTGTAGTTTTCGGGTTCCTCAGAGAAACTAAAATGTTACTTGATTTTTCTTCTCCAGAGATGCCAACCTGCAGCACCTTTCAGTCTTAGAGCTGTCTGATTCTCCAGCCCTGGCCAGCAACAGATCTGGTGTGTTTGAGGGGATCACAGCGAGGCACAAAATCACTCATCTTGATCACATAATGAGTCTGACCGCAACATAGTCAATCTCAAACACGCACTAAATCCTTTCCACCCCCTGTCCTCCACCCCCCTTTAGTGTTGAGCCCTCAGACGGTGGTGGAGCTGTTCTACCAGAGCGTAGCGCGGAAGGCCATCGTCACCCAGATCTACTCCCAGCAGCAGAGCACGGCTCTACTTCACTGGCCCCAAATGGTCTCCAGCGTGGTCACCTTGCTGGCTCAGCAACTGTATCCTCACACACACACCGCTAGGCTAGCCCTAGCGTCGATATATGCTTCAGGCAAAGCTATTCTTATCCTCAAACGCAGCTAGACTGGAGTGCTTTATGCTAGGTGTTTCTTCTATTTCACAGGCATTAGCGTACGCTAGGCTAAGATTGATATGCTTTAGGCAAGTTTTTTGATTGACCTATTGAGTTGCGATGAGGTGTACTGTATATTTATGAAGAAGTTGTCCCTTAACACACACACTCTAGTTGGCCTAACAATCCAGGCTTCCAGTTCCCTGAATGTCTGATGGGCAACTGCCAGTACACACAACTGCAGGTGAAAAACTTCTCACAGTCTCAACGACCCTCACATAATATACTGAACAAAAATATAAACGCAACAACAATTTCAAAGATTTTACAGTTCATCTAAGGATTAGTCAATTAAATCTATGGATTTCACCGGCAATACAGATGAGCGCCTGTTGTGACCACCATTTGCCTCATCTCTTCACATAGTTGAACAGGCTGTTAATCGTGGCCTGTTTAATGTTGTCCCAATCCACTTCAATAGCTGTGCGAAGTTGCTGGATATTGGCAGGTACTGGAACACGCTGTCGTACACGTTGATCCACCATCCCAAACATGCTCAGTGGGTGACATGTCTAGTGAGTATGCAGTCCATGGAAGAACAGTGACATTTTCAATATCCCCACACAACGCCATGCACGCTGTCAGCCGTCTGCCCGGTACATTTTAAACCGGGATTAATCTGGGAAGAGCAAGCGTGCCAGTGGCCATCGAAGGTGAGTATTTTCCCACTGAAGTAATTTACAACGCCGAACTGCAATCCGGTCATGACCCTGTTGAGGATGACGAGCACGCAGATGAGCTTCCATGACACAGTTTCTGGAAGTTTGTGCAGAAATTATTTGGTTGTGCAAACCCAAAATTTCATCAGCTGTCCGGGTGACTGGTCTCCGACGATCCCACAGATGAAGAAGCCGGATGTGGCGGTCCTAGGCTGGCGTGGTTACCTGTGGTCTGTGGTTGTGAGGCCGGTTGGACTTACTGTCAAATTCTCAAAACGATGTTGGAGGCAGCTTGTGGTAGAGAAATGGCCATTCAATTATCTGGCAACAGCTCTGGTGCACATTCCTGCAGTCAGAATGCCAATTGCACACTCCCTCAACTTGAAACATCTGTGGCATTGTTGCGTGACAACTGCATTTTAGTTGGCCTTTTAGTGTTCCCAACAGAAGGTGTTGCTGACCAGACTGATGGATTATCTTGACAAAGGACAAATGCTCACTAACAGGGATGTAAAAAAAATTGCACAAAATTTGAGAGAAATAAGGTTTTTGTGCGTATGGAAAATGTCTGGGATCTTTTATTTCAGCTCATGAAACATGGAACCAACAGTTTACATGTTGCGGTTATATTTTTGTTCAGTGTAATGTTAGGTTGTTGTTTCTTTTATCCCCTGACTGCATAACCAATTTCCCAATTGGAACAATAAATATGTGTGTATTGATTGTTTGTCAAAGCAGATTTGAATGAAAATCCTACAAATACATTTGAAATAGAATCCATTCTCACGCTCTCTCTCTCCAGGAGTATGTGCGTCTCATTGGGCCCTGGTGTCAGGTGAACGTGGGCTCCTGCCGCTTCATGCTGGGCCAGTGTTACCTGGCCAACGGAGAGGGACAGAAGGTGTGTGTTTTATTTTTTTATTTTTAGTGCATTTGAGAATACCTTTCTGAAATAAATGTCTCTGTAGTTCTAAAGGCAGTGGCTGTATCCTCTGCGTTTCGACCTGTAGCATCGGTGCTTACGGTATCTGTTGTGTTCTAATCTCAATCATGTTTGTAGCTGTGTTTTTTTGTTTTGTTTTTACACCCTGTCCTGTCATCTTGTTTCACCAGGCACTGCAGTGTTTTCAGGAGGCAGCGACAGAGGTGGAGAAAGAGGAGTTTCTGCTGAGATTGACAGGAGCTGAGGAAGAGGAGGTCACAGCCGCCTCAAGACTACAGTACTACAACAAGGTTACTATGGATTAGTGTTGCACGGTATACTGACACTTTGGTACTTTTTCGATACGGGAACATTTAAAAAATGTCTTGGTACTAGTACTTTTTGTACTTCTGTCAAATGTGTCATGGATCAGGTCTGTATCGGCGATTTTCCTCCTTATGGCACGAGCGCATTGTACCTGCCCCACTTAGCCTGCACTGGGAGTCTGGGCTGCATCATGTGAGCTCTCCACTTAGCCTGCACTGGGAGTCTGTGCTGCATCATGTGAGCTCTCCACTTAGCCTGCACTGGGAGTCTGGGCTGCATCATGTGAGCTCTCCACTTAGCCTGCACTGGGAGTCTCCACTTAGCCTGCACTGGGAGTCTGGGCTGCATCATGTGAGCTCTCCACTTAGCCTGCACTGGGAGTCTGGGCTGCATCATGTGAGCTCTCCACTTAGCCTGCACTGGGAGTCTGGGCTGCATCATGTGAGCTCTCCACTTAGCCTGCACTGGGAGTCTGGGCTGCATCATGTGAGCTCTCTGCTCATGCTGCACAGAAATTAACACGCTACTAATAATAATAATACAACACGGCATGTAGAAATTGTTTTGTGAAGAGTAATTAACAATGTCCATACAAGCTAGAACACTTTACAATTCAAGAAGATACCGGAAGCTTCCAGCTTTTGTAGACCTAACTTTCCTTGCTAGTTTACAGCTAAACTGAAAATCTATTCACTACCCATAGTACTTTGTTTGTGGTAATATGGAAACCATAATGCATATGCTGATTTCAAAGCTGATATGGCTTCTTTCTTTTTTTTCCGGTATGGAAGTCAAAATTCTGGTATCGTGACAACAAAACTATGGATTGGAAAGCCTTCTTTGAAACACAATGTGGATATGTGTGCAGGTTTAATTGTGTGTGTGTGTGTCTGTTAGGTGTTGCGGTTACTGGAGGATGTTGGTCTACCAGAGCTGGTCATCCATCTAGCCACTCTGGCCATAACGGAGGCTGTCAACGACCCCAGGAGTCAGGCTGCCCTGTGGACCCGCATCTTCAAGCACCACCTGGACCTGGGACACAACAGCCAAGCCTACGAAGCCCTCACACAGAACCCTGACTCCAGCAGGCAGTTGGACTGTCTGCGTCAGCTGGTGGTGGTTCTTTGTGAACGCTCTCAACTTCAGGATCTGGTCCAGTTCTCCTACGTCAACCTGCACGACGAGGTACACACAAACACACACTTTGTCTTTACATTTGGTCAGAGGCCATTATGGACACACTAGATAATTGTATTAGATCTGTGTTTGACCCTCCCTGTGTGTCCTCCTCTGGCTGCAGGTGGTCAGCATCATTGAGTCCAGGGCCAGAGCAGTGGACCTGATGTCTCACAACTACTACGAGCTGCTCTACGCCTTCCACATCAACAGACACAACTACAGGAAAGGTAGTTGGGAATTAATGCTAGTTCGAAAAGGAGGGTGACGGTATTTTGAATCGCCGTCCAGTGTGTGTTTGCCCCTCTCTCTGTATGGTGCGTCTATATAACTGTGTTCTCACTTCTAGCGGGTACAGTGATGTTTGAGTACGGCATGCGTCTGGGCAGGGAGGTGAGGACCCAGCTAGGTCTCCAGAAACAGGTTAACTGTTACCTGGCCTCCCTCAACTGTCTACGACTCATCAGACCTGACTACGCCTGGATCGTACAGCCGTCCTCTGGCGCGGTGTATGAGAGGCCTGGCGCGTCACCGAAGAGGAACTACGACGGAGAGTTTGCTACTGGTCCAGGTGAGACAAGACACTACAGCCGTAGCTGTTTTGCGTCTTTGTGCTACTCTTTGTTGGGTTATGAAATGTGTATGACAGTGAAGTTGGTTCTGAAGTCGATTGATCTGTGTGTCTGCAGTGAGTGGTCAGATCGACATCCTGGAGCTGAAGGACCTTCAGAAGGAGTACACCCTGGCCCGTAGCCGCCTCAACCTGGCTCAGCACCACCCGCCGTCCGCTGCCATCGCAGGTACAACACTGACACAATATTCTTTCGAATGTATGAAGGGAACCATGCCAAGGTGAAATGTCAGTCAGTAAGCTACTGTAGCCTTTGGCGCTTCTTTTAAATGATCATTTATTCCTGTAGGGCAACTAATCTCTTCACAATTTCCCCCAATCTAATGCCAGAAATCTAATAGAGGACTGTGTGTGGTGTTGCAGGCAGTGCCTCTGCAGTAGAGATGGTGTCCCTGCTGGTTCAAACAGGACTGTTTGACTGTGCCCTCTCACTATGCCAGACCTTCAAACTGTCTCTCACACCCATCTTCGAGGGGCTCGCCTTCAAGTAAGTTGCTAGCTTCGTTAGGGCAGTCTGAACTCTACGGAGTGACTTGAATTTATACGCATATCTCTCGTTGACATTGCATGATTTACGTAAATGCCATAGTTATGCATGTACAGTGCATTCTGAAAGTATTCAGACCCCTTGACTTTTCCACATTTTGTTACGTCACAGCCTTTGATTACATTGATGGGAAAAAACTATTTACACATAATACCCTATTATGCCAAAGCAAAAACTGGTTTCTGGAAAGTTTTGTAAATGGATTAAAAATACATTTTATTTACATAAGTATTCAGACCCTTTACTCAGTACTTTGTTGAAGCACCTTTGGCAGCAATTACAGCCTCTAGTCTTCTTGGGTATGGCGCTACAAGCATGGCACACCTGTATTTGGGGAGTTTCTCCCATTCTTCTTTGCAGATCCTCTCAAGCTCTTAGGTTGGATGGGGAGCGTCGCTGCACAGCTATTTTCAGGTCTCTCCAGAGATGTTTGATCGTGTTTACGTTAGGGCTCTCAAGGACATTCAGAGAATTGTCCTGAAACCACTTCTGTGTTGTCTTGCCTGTGTGCTTAGGGTTGTCGTCCTGTGGGAAGGTGAGCCTTCACCCCAGTCCTGAGCGCTCTGGAACAGGTTTTCATCAAGGTTCTCTCTGTACTTTGCTCCGTTCATCTTTGCCTCGATCCTGACTAGTCTCCCAGTCCCTGCCACTGAAAAACATCCCCACAGCATGATGCTGCTACCACCATGCTTCACCGTAGGGATGGTGCCAGTTTCCTCCAGACGTGACGCTTTGCTTTCAGTACAAAGAGTTCAATCTTGGTTTCATCAGACCAGAGAACCTTGTTTCTCATGGTCTGCGAGTCCTTTAGGTGCCTTTTGGCAAACTCCAAGCTCGCTGTCATGTGCCTTTTTACTGAGGAGTGGCTTCCACCTGGCCACTCTACCATAAAGGTCTGATTGGTGGAGTGCTGCAGAGATGGTTGTCCTTCTGGAAGGTCAGTGAACATCAGGTTATTGGTCACCTTCCTGACCAAAGCTCTAGGTAGAGTCTTGGTGGTTCCAAACTTCTTCCATTTAAGAATGATGGAGGCCACATGTTTTGATATCCTTCCCCAGGTATGTACCTCGACACAATCCTGTCTCGGAGCTCTACGGATAATTCCTTCAACCTTATGGCTTGGTTTTTGTTCTGACATGCACTGTCAACTGTGGGAACTTTATGTAGACAGGTGTGTGCCTTTCCAAATCATGTCTAATCAATTGAATTTACCACAGGTGAACTCCAAGTTGTAGAAACAGCTCAAGGAGGATCAATGGAAACAGGATGCACCTGAGCTCAATTTCGAGTCTCATAGCAAAGGGTCTGAATAATTACAGTACCAGTCAAAAGTTTGGACACCTACTCATTCAATGGTTTTTCTTTTATTTTTTTACTATTTTCTACATTTCAGAATAATAGTGAAGACATCACAACTATGAAATAACACATGCAATTATGTAGTAACCAATAATGTTTAAAACATCTAAATATATTTTATTTGAAATTCTTCAAAGGAGCCACCCTTTGCCTTGATGACAGTGCTGAGCACTGGCCGGCTGCTTTTCCTTCACTCTGCGATCAAACTTATCCCAAACCATCTTAATCACCCAACCTCAACCCAATTGTGGAGGCCAGGTCATCTGATGTAGCACTTCATCACTCTCCTTCTTGGTCAAATAGCCCTTACACAGCCTGGAGGTCTGTTGGGTCATTGTCCTGTTGAAAAACAAATGATAGTGGGACTAAGTGCAAACCAGATGGAATGGCGTGTCGCTGCAGAATGCTGTGGTAGCCATGCTGGTTAAGTGTGTCTTGAATTATAAATAAATTGGTGTCACCAGCAAAGCACCATCACACTTCCTCCTCCATGCTTCACAGCGGGAACCACACATGCGGAGATCATCCATTCACCTACCCTGCGTCTCACAAAGACACGGCGGTTAGAACCAATAATCTCATTTGGGCTCATCAGACCAAAGGACAGATTTCCCAGAGTCTAATGTCCTCTCGTTTCTTGGCCCAAATGGTGTCATTTAGTAGTGGTTTCTTTGTAGCAACAGTCTCTGAACAGTTGATGTTGCAATGTGTCTGTTACTTGAACTCTGAAGTATTTATTTGGGCTTCAATTGGAGGTGCAGTAAACTCTAATGAATTCATCCTCTGCAGCGGCGTTAACTCTGGGTCTTCCTTTCCTGTGGCGGTCCTCACATGCGCCAGTCATGGTGGTGGATGGTTTTTGCAATTGCACTTAAACTTTCAAAGTTCTTGAAATTTCCCTGATTTGACTGACCTGCATCTCTTAAAGTAATGATGGACTGTTTCTCTTTGCTTATTTGAGCTGTTCTTGTCATAATATGGACTTGGGTCTTTTACCAAATAGGGCTATCTTATGTATACCACCCCTACCTTGTCACAACACAACTGAACCCATTAACAAGGCACACCTAATTAATTAAATGCATTCCAGGTGAATACCTCAAGAAGCTGGTTGAGAGAATGCCAAGAGTGTGCAAAGTTTTCATCAAATAAAATATGTATATTTTTTTGGTTACTACATGATTCTGTGTTATTTCATAGTTTGTGTTCACTATTTTTCTGCAATGTAGTAGAAAGAAAAACCCTGGAATGACTAGGTGTCAACTTTTGATGTGTACTGTATGTAAATAATCAATTTTTTTAATTAATCCATTTGCAAAAATGAAACCGTTTTTTGCTTTGTCATTATGGGGTATTGTGTGGAGATTGATGGGGGAAACATGTCATTTAATCCATTTTAGAATAAGGCTGTAACGTAACAAAATGTGGAGAAAGTCTAGGGGTCTGAATGCTATCCCAATGTACTGTATTTAGTCTGTAGTGATCACAACAAGCTAAGCAGTTGTGCCTTGTCTGAACTCCCATGCACATATTCCTGTTGGTTCATAGTGGTGTGATGCTAGCTTCTTTTTTTATTTATACATTCTTTTTTTAGGTGTATAAAGTTACAGTACGGTGGAGAGGAGAGTCAGAATGAAGCCTGGAACTGGCTGGCTGCCAATCAGCTGTCTACCATCATCACAACCAAAGAGTCAAGGTTGGTTGTTTTAAATTTGACCACTTCATAGTACAAATTGGTTGGTCATTCCACTGTGGTGCTGTTGAGATTATAACCGTTCATCATAAAAAGATAAAATTAAGCCAAAGCGAAATCGTGCGAGTGAAAAAATGATAAATAGTTGTACTTTCCCCGCCAGTGCGACAGATGAGGCTTGGCGCCTGCTGGCCTCCTACCTGGAGAAGCACCCTACACAGAATGCTCAGCACCATCGCTGTGTCATCAACAAGCTGCTGTCACACGGTGTACCGCTGCCGGACTGGATGGTCAACACCTACAAGGTGAGAGCGCAGTATTTGTGCTACTATTGCACTAAATGTGACGCTGTGCCATTTGAGATGATGCAAGACACATTTTCCGAAATTAATTAGATCCTGTAAATATATATTATATATATTTGCTCCCTTGTATTGTAACATAAGCCTGTTTGCTCAGGGCGTGGACGCTGCAGCGTTGTTACGGCTCTACCTGAACTATGACCTGCTGGAGGAAGCAGCTGAGCTGGTATTGGAGTACGTAGATGCTCTCCTGGGGAAGGGACACCAGTACTTCGGCATTGAGGTACATTACAGCAGGGGTTCCCAAACTGTTTCACTCTGGCCCACTTCCAGCATTGGGGAACATCCCGCAACCCCTGGACATTGCATACCTAGGAGCTATTTATGAAATGACTGACATGAGGAAAACTGATGCACTACCCACTTTTGTAATTGTGCTAATACAATTTAAGGGCAAATTGAAAGCCGAACTGAGTTCCTTCACTTTTTTGGGGGGGGACCCCACATTACAGCATAAATCACTTGCAATTGTTTTACCCATTTGAGTTAACTTGATTCTCATCTCTAAAATGTAATAGGGATTGATAAGATAAAAGCCAAATGTTTGTCCTTGTTTCTCTGAGATGTTAATGGTGTGTTACAGAGGCCCCTCTCTGCTACAGCATCATTGGTGTGGCTCCCATACACTTCCATCGACCAGCTTCTTCAGGCGCTCAACGAGACCCAGACCAACGCCAGTGTAAGTCCATTTAAAATAATGTTTTTAAATGATAGTCATCAGTTTAAATGTTAACACGAATCTCCATGCTTCTTATGACTGTCATCTCAGATATACAACAAACTGCAGGACAAGCTGAATGACTACCACAAACTGGTGGACCAGACAACAAGGCGAAGGCTCCAGGCCCAGTAGCACCTCAGTCAGAACACAGGCTCAATCTCAATTAACCTTTCCTCCTCACCTTAACCGTATTGGAAAGAATGTGATGAATCAAGGGAAGACTAATTGAAAGAGCCATAGCACTGCCCCTCCATATGGTGCGCTTACTGTCATGACTCTGGAAGATAAATACACCTATTTTTGTATTAAGGTTCAAATAAACACTTTGTATGAATCTCACCAGATTGAGTTCAGGAAAAGAGTGCATCTTACCTGCTTGTTGCTCAAATGTACTGTATATATTGTCTGAGTTCCATTCTAACAATTCAAGGTGTTTTCACCTCTGGAGACAATGTATTTTTTACATTGTAATCATATTGAAACATGTCCTTTTGTACTTTGCTGCCTGTGAACTTTTACAATCATGTTTGTTGTAAATTGTAATGCAATTAAAGTTTTCCTTGGTATTGAGAAGTTGTCCTAAATGCCATTTTATTAGTATTTGAACACACTGAAGGTAGACTCAGCGACATGAAACACAGCAGGGCAACTTCCTTCAAATCAACAAGAACCCCACGTCTTCTCTGAATGTGTGCAGGGAAGTATTCAAATCTTACAAGAGCACCATTGGCTCTTTCCTAATGTAAGCATGCATTGAAGGTTAACTTGTCATATTGCAGAGTCTAGCTTAAAGGCATTCCAATGTTCCTAGCAAGTAGAACATATTAAGGCTGAGACATTAGAACTGCACGTACACTCCCGTTCAAGTTTTAGGACATCATCCAAGGTTTTTTTTATTTTCTACATTGTAGAATGGAATCATGTAACCAAAATATGAGATTCTTCAAATAGCCACCCTTTGCTTTTGCACACTCAGCCAGATTCATGAGGTAGTCACCTGGGATGCATTTCAATTAACAGGTCTGCGCCAAGGTAGGTGTATACAGAAGACGGTATTTTACCAAATAGAGCTAAGTACATATGGCAAGAACAATTCAAATAAGCAAAGCGAAAAAACATGGAAAATGTCAAGTGCGGTCGCAAAAACCAAGCGTTATGACTGCAACGGAAAAGACCTCTGCTGCAGAGGATGTTCATGTAACTCATGGTCAAAATGCCACAAAGAAACCACTCAAGGACACCAAGAAGAAACTTGCTTGGGCCAAGAAACAAGCAATGGAAATTTGTCCTTTGGTCTGGAGTCTAAATTGGAGATTTTTGGTGTCTTTGAACAGATGATCTCACCACCATAAAGCATGGAGGTGGTGCTTTTTTTGGTGACCGTCCAATTTATTTAGAATTCAAGGCACACTTAGCTACCACAGCGATATACACCATCCCATCCGGTTTGCACTTAGTGGGACTATCATTTGTTTCTCAACAGGACAATGACCCAACACACCTCCAGGCTGTGCAAGGGCTATTTGACCAAGAAGGAGAGTGATGTAGTGGTGCATCAGATGACCTGGCCTCCACCCAATTAAGATGGTTTGGGACGAGTCAGACCTCAGAGTGAAGGAAAAGCAGCTAACAAGTGCTCAGCATATGTGGGAACTCCTTCTTCAAGACTTTCAGAAAAGCATTCCAGGTGAAGCTGGTTGAGAGAATGCCAAGTGTGCAAAGCTGTAATCAAGGAAAAGGGTGGCTACATTGAAGATTCTCAAATATATTTTGATTTATCACTATGGTTACTACATGACTTCGTAGTGTTGATGTCTTCACTATTAATTCTACAAAGTAGAAAATAGTAAAAATTAAGAAAACCCCCTGAATGAGTAGGTGTTCTAAAACTTTTGACCAGTAGCGTATATTAGATGTCATCTGATTTGTTAAAATATTGAGGGATATCAAACCACATCGGGTCATTTATAGAAGGAGGCCCATACCCACAATATCAAACCGTGTATAATTTGGATAGAATTACATGTCATACCTTCATATCAAGTTAGTGCTCGATCATCTAAGATTAAAGTTAAGGGGGGAAGCATTGATCAGCTAAATACAAACAGAACAGACATTTATTGTGCCAGAATCTACTGTACATAGTCAAACATGAAGTGTACCATGTAATCCTCAGATACTGAAATTACAGCAGCATGTAGTGAATCATAAAAAGGCTAAATGGAATGCTTTTTTCAGTAATACTGATTTGTACGGTGGGTGAGGAGGAATGCAGTCCAGTCTTATTAACATAATAAACAACCCAAATGCACTGTAGAATGGGTGAAGGAGAAGAGGTATTATATTACCATAGGAATAAATTGGTATATGGCAAGTAAGTACCTACTTTGGTCTACCTGAATTCCCTTACAGGTAACCCCAATCAAGTCTGTTTATATTTCATTTTAGGACCGCTCTCTGGAGCCTCTTTGCATTTCCAATGTCTCCGTCACGTGTTTCTCTGTCTGTGTCTCTAACAAAGGCCCCTGTACAGGCTGCCTTCCCATTTGTTTCATATTTTAAAAAGGGGTAAATAGTAGAAAAAGGTGCCAGGCGGATCAGGTAATAGTCAGACAGTGCTTTTGGTGGGAAGCTCTGTGCTATTGTGCCGCGTTTTCCTCAGTGACCCGTCGTCATGCGGCCGGGCCTTCTGCAGGTTGGACATGGCTGCGGTGCGCTCGATGTCGATGAAGGCGTAGAGCTCGGTGCGGCGCGTGGGGGTGGTAGGCAAAGGCGGCGAGGTTGGGGTGCGGGGCGTGTGGGGGTTGCTGGTGTCTGAGGACGCACCCTTGGAGGCTGCGGAGGAAGAGGCGGTAGTTTCCATCTCCACCTCGATGTAGTTGAGCGTCTTGGGATGCTCCTGACCCAGCGGCCGGCGGAAGTCGAAGTTGAACACGATGGGCCCGTCGCTGCGGCGGCGTGCCGTGTCGGGGGCACAGCGGGCGCTGAGGGGGGCAGTCACATTCTCTGTGTTCACATAGTTGTGGGAGGACTCCATGGCTGACAGAGGGGGGTGGGCTGACAGGGGATGGGAGTAGGAGTGGTGAAGGAGGCTGTGTTGGTGGTGGTTGTAGCCGTTGAGGGAGGACATCTTTAGCCCCCCCTGGCCTCCACCACCACGGGGTCCACTGTTGTTCTCCTCCTCCGCGTTGCTGGGCTTGCGGGTCTCCCAGACGGGCGGCAGGGCCGGGAGGTTCTCGTAGTCTAGGAGGGCCGTGCGCCGCTGGGCTGAGTTGTTGACATTCTGCAGGGTGTCAGGGGTCACGGGGGGCAAGAGATGACGGCGAGGGGCTGTGGCTGGAGCCCCGACAGAGGCAGAGGAGCCATTGGAGTGTGTAGAGGACGGCTGAGGCTGACCCTCTGGTGGGGCTGGGGCCTCCGTGTCTGTGTGGCCGTTGGTCTCTCCCTCTCCAGGCTCCGGGGACTCTGAGTCCTCCCCTGCCTCCTCTTCATCTCCATCCTCAGTCTGATGCTTCCCCTTGGCCATCTTTTTCTGCGCAGGGGTGGGCCCCAGCACAAAGCGTACCCCTTGGGACTCCAGCAGTACCTGGGGTTCTTCCTGGAGCTGGGCCTGGGGCTCTGGTCTGGCTACCCTCGGAGGTGGTGGTGTAGGGGGGCACTGGGACTGGGCTGAGCCAGGGCTGTCCAGAGGGGCTGGAGCAGTCAGAGGGCTGGGCTGGTCATCCAGCAGACCTGTGGTGTTCACATAAGTGTGGACCTGTGGACGGATCAGGAGACAGGGTTAATAGAACATCGTTATCACTCCAACTCAACAGCTTCTACATCAACTCATTATTTCCCATCGATGTCACAAGTAGCACAGTGGGTGTCTTCTTTAGGATATCTCAAAATGTGCTCTACTGAACATGACCCAAACATTTGTATGGAGATGTGTAGTTATATCAATAAAGCTATACGTTTTGGGAGTATTTCAGTGTGCAGGGCAGGCCTTATTCTATTCCCTCAAATTCGCCAGGCATTTGGTGTTAGAGTTGTTCTCTCACCGCCTCGTCAGCCACTAGGAGGGGGTGTGTAGACTCCTCTCCCACTGAGGGCAGTCGGGTGCTGGCCACAGACGGGTGGCGTGTGGAGGGGTGCGAGGGGGCGTCGCCCACCGAAGGGATCCGGGTGACACCATTGTGCACGGTGGGAACAGAGTAGCCCAGAGCTGAATAGACATAAGCGAAGAACTGGGGGTCAGTGGGGACAATGAAAGGGTTGACTGACAGACAAGACTTCAGCCTTTTCTTTTTATAGCAGTTATCTAATGAAGGAAGGCTCAGTAATGAAAGAGTTAGGTATTTGAGAGTGTGACAGCCATATGAGGCAATGGACATTCTAGGGACAGGAACAGGCATTTCTCAGGTCATTGCAAGTGTTGGTAGAAGTATTCATTATGGGGCCTGTGCAAGCCCTAGTTGTAGGATGAATATAGGATTACCGGCAGGAGTATGTGTGGCCTGCTGGTTGGTTTCCAGTACGGCCTCCTCCACCACACTGATGCTGTGGTTGTGCATCACCTCCTGCAGCATGTTGAAGATCTCCTCCGCCCGAGCACACTTAAAGGCAAAGATCCCTGAAGACACAGTCAAACGCAGTCAAGAAAAGTCAAAAGTGCGGTTGCGCCGCAGAGCTCATCATGATGTTCAACTCAGGAACCACACATTGGGCAGCACGACTGCAATATAGACTTTTGAGAAACAACCATTACCAGCACTGCTCACGCATTCACGTTTAACAAAGTTTCGTACATCTATGGGCTCTTTCAACTTGTCCTTGCCACCTATGCCCTTGCCTGCCTTGTAATCTATGATGTAAAGGGACTGGATAGGTGAAAGCAACAGAGCCATAGAGATAAAAAGGAAGCGTAGTAATACTTCAAGAAGGAACACACAGGAACAACCATAGGTATGGCATCACATCAGGGACAAACTACACAGGATCCTATCATCGAGACTAGTCACACTGCACAGAGAATAGAACACACAACTTATGCGGGACCAAACCCTGAAAACTCCCAACTCCCTCAAGCACGACACCACACACAGTCAGACACAGGCATCAATACTGTCACCACAGAAATAGAATCACGAGAGTGGGCTTCTATTGCCGTATTTAAGTCAATGAAGCCATTATGATTCTATTTCTATGACTAACATTTCTGGTAATCACATTATTACATCATTATCACAGCACGGGAACACAGCAAGCCTGACTTACCAGAACCCATAGTACCCCCCCCCAGACCTCATCCCTTTGAAGGCATGGATGGAGTCAAAAAATAACCACACAGACAATTGTGTCATTAGCATTGCAGCATAATCAATATTTCACTGGTTCAAGTCGATATAACAGTAAAGCTGATGTTGGGGCCTAATGACCTAGTTGCAGATGTGATTCAATGTATTCTGATGTGGTTAACCCTCCCCCACCCAAAAAACAAATACTAACACCCTTGCCTCTGGCACTAACACTTGTCTTTTCTTACTAGCACCGACTTTGCTGATATCTGCTTTATAGAGGAAATGTTTTGCTTACTATGACTGATATGTGGTTGTCTCACCTAGCTCCCTTATGATTAACGCTACGGATAAGTGCGTCTGCCAAATAACTCAAATGTAAAAATGTATAATAATGCCCAGGCAGCTGGGGCACCACATAAGTTAGTTAGGTAGCCTAGCGGTTAAGAAAGTTGGGCTAGTAACTGACAGAACGCTCGTCCGAATCCCAGAGCTGACTATGTGAAAAATATGTCGATGTGCCACTGAGCAAGGCACTTAACCATATAATGGCTCCTTTAAATTGCTCTGGATAAGAGCGTCTGTTAAATGACCTCAATGTCAATGGTGCGACATACGCTGAGAGCGGCCCTTGAAAATGCCAAAAATCAATTAATGAAATACGTGAAATCAATAATTGTGCGGAATGGAAAGCTCTATTAATTTACCTTGTCCCGTCTGGCAGCGGCGGCCACTCTCGAAGGAGAAGAGGTTGGAGTCGTAGCCATAGCGACGCAGGCACATGTAGGGCCACTTGACGTCGTCACGGCGATAGGTGTGGAGGACGAGCTCTACCTCTGTCAGCTCCATCATGCCTGAGCCCAGCTCGTTCCCATCGTCATCCACGTTTATCACCTGGCAACAGAACAATAACGTTACACAATGGTCACTGTGTCAGTCGACACAAACATGTGTACACTGCAATGCATTGAAGCTGGTCTTCATTATGCAACCAATATCTACCATTCATTCAGGTGAGAGGTCTCCATATTTTAACATGTCGCAAAATCTGTCATAACTAGGGAGTAGAATATGGGCTCAGCAATGATCCACCGTTGAAGTATGTTTGTTGTAATGGATCAAGAGACTCACCTTAAATTTGGTTTGATGATTATCTGGGATTGACTCCTTCTCTGGACAGCTTAAACAGCTACCCATGGCTTCTTCAGAGCACCATCTGATGTCTGGATCATAAGGTCATTTAAATAAGATTGAATGGACATCATATAAAAGAGTGAAAAGACATAGGAAGAGTGAATGTTCACCATAGGAAGAGTTGTAGCTAAAGAAAGTAAAATATATATATATATTTTTACCTAGATCCAACCTCCAGTATCCCTGGTTCCATCTTCCGAGCACTCATGTTTTCTTTATCTGCTATGCCAACATAAGATGTGGGCCTGCACACAGATCATTTACAGTCAGCCAAGTTAGTTAGCTGGACGACCTAGTTTGTTATACAACTGGAGTTCGTTAGCTAGCTATTGTGTCTGGCAAGTTAAAAGGTTAGCGTTGGCCTCAAAGGATGTAAATAAGACAATGTTAGCTAGTAAGGAAAGTTAACGTCGTTACAAGCTAGCTACAGTTACCGAATTACGCTGGCTAACTCTAGAAGTAGCTTGGGCCAAAGCATTATATTCCGAATACAAGATGTTGGTTTAACTGGCTTTATTGATATGAAAATATATAGTTAACGTTATAGCCAGTTAGTTCCTCAAATGGTTAGTTAATGTTAACGTTAGTAACTTAACCTCCTTGCGTCAGACGTGGTTGACTAACTACGAAACTTCACCGTTAGCACATTCATTACTGTAGCCAGTAGGTTAACATTAGCTAACTACAGTAGCTAGCTCTCGTGAATTGCTAGCAGCCACGCTAGTTAGCTAGCGAATTAGTAATAAAAAAAAACATAAGATTGCAAGTTGTCTTAACTAAGACATTTTTGGAATACTTACGAGTATGGCAAACGGAAGGGGGCCGTTCTTCCAAACTTTTCAGACACAAACGATAGCAACCTAGCTAGCTAGCTCTGCTATCTCATACGAAGCTAGCTCAACTCCACCATCTTTCCTCTGCGTTGTTAGCTAGTAGAGCGCCAAAAAAATAAATAAATCACAACTTCTTCCAAAGGTGGCTACCATTCATGTTTTCGACCGCAAGATAATGAAAATTGATATAAATCCATGTATAATCCTTTATGTCTCTCTCTTTCTATATATACATATACCACCCCAAAAAATAAGCTCGTTTATTTTAGTGGCACCGTCTTTATTGCAGCTAGGTAAATCACAGCAACTTCTTGGCTAAACTTCCGAGAGTTTCAGGCAAACATTTTCAATGTGGTGAATGTGCAGCCCACTGCGCATGCGCGAGGATTGGGGGCTCTTGGGTCATCTTCCAAATCATGACTCCATAATAAATGTATTATATGAATAAATAATTGTCAATAATTTTTTTTGTTATCTAAGTATTTTATTGAAACACTCAAATAATATATTAATGCCCTCGTCTTGATACGTTTCTAGGCCTACTTAGATTGCAAAATGGGAAACTGCATACAGTAACTACTATAATTTGTGTAACGATTCACAGAATCCATCAGTCACTCAGATGATTACAATCATGTTTGCCAATGTGTGAGTTGTGGATTTGCACATTGTAGATGTGTGTGATTTGTAGTTCCATGACATGATTTTAAAATACATCAAACAATGTGTTAAAATACATAAAATATACACAAAAATCATTATCATTTTACAGGCTACACATATGGATTACACAACATAAACGGTGTGCTTTTATAACTCATATGGTCATCCTTTTGCATGACTCGTTTTCTATTCAAGCGATATATCACACGGGCTGTACAATATCTACAAATAAATGTGCAATGGGTTTATCTACATACATATTTCAGATATTTTTGAATGATTTCAGTGCTTATGAAAATAAGTATAATTTCAAACAGAAAGCATTTTTGTCTAACATTTGACAAAAATGTGACTTGTGAAAGATGCAATAGCCTGTACATTTACTGTAGATATGTGAATACTGTTAGATCATTTTTACTTATGCAGTATCAGATGTTTTTTTTTTTACAGGTTTTTGGTCTGTGCCACGTAATAATGTATAAATGGCAGCTTAACAAACAAAATGAACACACTGTGTACGAAATCCAAGGATGCAAATGTAAAGCATACATACAAACACACAGATATAAGGCAAGTATATACAATTATGTTAATATACAGTGCCTTGCGAAAGTATTCGGCCCCCTTGAACTTTGCGACCTTTTGCCACATTTCAGGCTTCAAACATAAAGATATAAAACTGTATTTTTTTGTGAAGAATCAACAACAAGTGGGACACAATCATGAAGTGGAACGACATTTATTGGATATTTCAAACTTTTTTAACAAATCAAAAACGGAAAAATTGGGCGTGCAAAATTATTCAGCCCCTTTACTTTCAGTGCAGCAAACTCTCGACAGAAGTTCAGTGAGGATCTCTGAATGATCCAATGTTGACCTAAATGACTAATGATGATAAATACAATCCACCTGTGTGTAATCAAGTCTCCGTATAAATGCACCTGCACTGTGATAGTCTCAGAGGTCCGTTAAAAGCGCAGAGAGCATCATGAAGAACAAGGAACACACCAGGCAGGTCCGAGATACTGTTGTGAAGAAGTTTAAAGCCGGATTTGGATACAAAAAGATTTCCCAAGCTTTAAACATCCCAAGGAGCACTGTGCAAGCGATAATATTGAAATGGAAGGAGTATCAGACCACTGCAAATCTACCAAGACCTGGCCGTCCCTCTAAACTTTCAGCTCATACAAGGAGAAGACTGATCAGAGATGCAGCCAAGAGGCCCATGATCACTCTGGATGAACTGCAGATATCTACAGCTGAGGTGGGAGACTCTGTCCATAGGACAACAATCAGTCGTATATTGCACAAATCTGTCCTTTATGGAAGAGTGGCAAGAAGAAAGCCATTTCTTAAAGATATCCATAAAAAGTGTTGTTTAAAGTTTGCCACAAGCCACCTGGGAGACACACCAAACATGTGGAAGAAGGTGCTCTGGTCAGATGAAACCAAAATTGAACTTTTTCGCAACAATGCAAAACGTTATGTTTGGCGTAAAAGCAACACAGCTCATCACCCTGAACACACCATCCCCACTGTCAAACATGGTGGTGGCAGCATCATGGTTTGGGCCTGCTTTTCTTCAGCAGGGACAGGGAAGATAGTTAAAATTGATGGGAAGATGGATGGAGCCAAATACAGGACCATTCTGGAAGAAAACCTGATGAAGTCTGCAAAAGACCTGAGACTGGGACGGAGATTTGTCTTCCAACAAGACAATGATCCAAAACATAAAGCAAAATCTACAATGGAATGGTTCAAAAATGAACATATCCAGGTGTTAGAATGGCCAAGTCAAAGTCCAGACCTGAATCCAATCGAGAATCTGTGGAAAGAACTGAAAACTGCTGTTCACAAATGCTCTCCATCCAACCTCACTGAGCTCGAGCTGTTTTGCAAGGAGGAATGGGAAAAAATGTCAGTCTCTCGATGTGCAAAACTGATAGAGACATACCCCAAGCGACTTACAGCTGTAATCGCAGCTAAAGGTGGCGCTACAAAGTATTAACTTAAGGGGCCTGAATAATTTTGCACACCCAATTTTTCAGTTTTTGTTTTGTTAAAAAAGTTTGAAATATCCAATAAATGTCGTTCCACTTCATGATTGTGTCCCACTTGTTGTTGATTCTTCACAAAAAAATAAAGTTTTATATCTTTATGTTTGAAGCCTGAAATGTGGCAAAAGGTCGCAAAGTTCAAGGGGGCCAAATACTTTCGCAAGGCACTGTATATTCTCGTATCATTTTAATAGCTATAAAGTGTTCTATATTCCATAATATCTAGAAAAGAACAATCAACAGAAATAGTAGAACATGTGTCCCTGCAGTGCTATACTAGTGAAAGTACAAACAGTTCTCTCCTTCAGTAGTCCTGACACTCTTTAACGTCTGGCATACACCATATCTGTAGGCCAAAAACAAAACAAAAAATATAATTTGTGATGTCATCCAGCTCTCCAACCTCCTAAATGTGTGTAGCTGCGTTTTGTGTTTGAAATGGGTTGCTTGAGTAGCCTGGTCGTAGAACTGTAAGTCTTATAGTAATCTCTACTACCGTTACCATGTCATACGTGTTTGCTATTCCAGGGTAGTGACTGTAAGACATTTTGGATAAAAGTGTCTGCTAAATGGCATATGAATACTGTATTATCTTACTTTAACCCAGACAGGAGTTGGCTAAGCACAAACAGACTGGACCAGGCACCAGGCTAATATTTGACAGGATAGATCATTTGTGATGTCTTCTAGATATGAACTGCAGTACAGAGAGTTCTAAGGAATGTGAGGGCTTACCTCTTTGGGGGTCAGGGTTGACATTCTCATAGATGGGGTAGAGGGGGTTCTCCTGCTCACTGCGAAGCTTCCTGGCTCGGAGGACGTCTCTCATACACTGGTGGAGATACGCATACTGGCACTTTAAAGAAAAGAAGAAAAGAAACATACCCAGATATATCAATGTCAGGATGTGTTATTACATAACACAGGTTCTGGATTTAAACACACAACTGCACCTACACACAGAGTAACACAGAGAAAAACTGTATCTCACACAAACACACACCCGTCTCACCTCAGTCTGCACCATGTGTGAGCGGTGGAGACGCAGGTCGAAGACAGCTCCGTAGATGTCTACTGTGTCCTTTGTGTCCAGCTGCTGCAGGACTCTGTCCAGGGATATGAAAGTCCCTGTACGGCCCACACCAGCACTGTGACAGAGAGGAGAGAGAGAGAGAGAGAGAGAGAGAGAGAGAGAGAGAGAGAGAGAGAGAGAGAGAGAGAGAGAGAGAGAGAGAGAGAGAGAGAGAGAATGAGAGAAAGAGAACGAGAGAGAGACAGACAGACAGACAGACAGACAGACAGACAGACAGACAGACAGACAGACAGACAGAGAGAGAGAGAGAGAGAGGGTTGGAGGGCAAATACGGTTTAGTTACCTTACCTAAACGGAGAGGGGAAATATAATTTGTCAACATCATTTCAGTCAATTTCTTTTGAATTGAAATGGAATTAACCTCAACTCTGGTCATTACTGCAGGCTGTAACTATACTGTCTCTTCAGGAAAGACGAGACACTATATCTCAGTGTGTCCTATGGAGTTTTTGTTTTGAATGGGAGACTAGGGAATTGGGACAGTGACCCACCTGCAGTGAGCTACAGTGGCCCCAGACCCAGGGGTCCTGTTGACATAGTCCCTGACGGTCCTGACAAACTGGATGAGTGACTGGGTGGTCTCTGGGACGCCGTGGTCGGGCCACACCGTGTAGTGGAACTGACGCACCACCCTGGAGTAGTTCAACTGGTCCTCCTGCATGGGAGTTAAGACACAGTCAGAAAGAGAGACTTACTAGAGGCTGACTACACACAGCTCGCTACTTACCTACTGTATGTTCTGTCACATAATGATACGCCAAGACAGCATTAGCTGCACACAATTATGGTCATATTTCAAGTGTTGGAGAAGCTACTCTGAAAATATGGTTTAACAAGCTGCCAAATACTTCACACTGGAAGATGTTAGGCTACATTAAAGCTACCCTTCAGAAAAAGTTTACTTAGCTAACTCAAGTTACTCACTACAACCAAACTACTTTGTGAAACATTATCATATATACAGTAAATCTGAAATGTCATAGACTACAAATTGCAAGAACAGATCATTTTTGGGTCATATGTTAACAGAATGTGACATTTTGCCTATTAAACACAAAACAACATATTTCAAGTGAGAATGAGGCAGGTCTGATACTGCAAAATATTGAAATTATTGCCCGATTCACCCATATTTGCTTATATTTTTGCAAAAGTAGTTAGCCATGCCACTACATGGCAAAACAGTTATTAACTACCGAAAACACTACCTAGATTTGAATTTAGTTGAACTACCAACAAGCTACTGCAAAATGTAGATACATTACTCATTTAACTACATATATAGTTCACTACTCCCACTGTATTTCAATATGATAAAAAAAACAATCAGTACTATATGTGAAACTGAATTTAAGACCAACACACAATATATCACTTTGAAGAAAAGAACCTGGTATTAAAAAAAAAAATCAGTTTCCAGAATCAGTGTCCTGCACACTCACGCTGCAAATCTTGAATTCCCGGATAGTCCACTCTGGCAGCACAGACTCAGACAGCATCTGGACTATGAGGTCTCCATAATACAAAGGTTCCTGGTCAAAGGGCCAGTAGTGATCACACTTCACCTGGAAGGACCACACAAAGACGCGTAGATAGTAACATTGTAACAACATATTGTTCAATAGAACATGATAGCAGCACTGGTCCGGACAAAAAGCAAAAAGGCAACTCCTTCTACCCACCCTGCCTTTCTCCACACACTGCGTCACCATGACAATGTTATTGACATTCTGCTCCCACACCATCTTCCAGAAGTCATCCTTGGTTCCAGGAAGTGGGCCCTGAGTGGCGATGTACTCCCTACGGAAGTTGTTCCCCTGAAACGAGAAGAGATTTAATTGACATTTCGTTTTTTCACCTGACCCTTATTATTAAGTTTAATGAAGCAGCAAAAAAAAGCTGCAAAGGATTGTTCGGCGTGGCATGAGCTTGTGGCAGCCTTATGCTCCACAGGGAGTGTAGTAAGTAGTACATCCCAGGTATACTAATTGAGGAACATGGCTGAGAATCAATCAATCAACCCTGCCCCGAGGAACTGAGTTTACGGCAGGGTTTCCCAAACTAGGGTTCGCGGCCCCATCTGATTGGAAAATGGGGTCCTAAAAGAACATTTGCTCTTGGTTCATAGAACCTGGGTAACGTAAGTAACCTCTGGTAGAGGCGGTTTTAATGAACAGAGTGGTTTCTGTTTTCTTCTTACAAATGTTTCTCTATCTTTTGAATAGTTTAAAGAAGATACAAAATATTATGACCCCATCCCTGACATATATGACTCTAAGGAACACATACGTCCGTACTGTTTCCCTCTACTATGCCCACAAGCCGTTAGAACCGAGTGGACAATCCTAGGCAATAAATCAGACTGGGGGAAAAAGAACATCTTCAATGATTATGTTCTTTTCTACACAGAAGATCATACAACATTATTGCCTGATGATCTATTGAACCTTTCTGATGCATCTTCAGATTGAAATAATGTTTAAAAAAAAAAAGTACTGTCCGAATGTAATAGACTGTCATAGCCCAAATTCAAAAAGTAACATTGATGACATAACTATTTTTACATGGTGGGGTAACATAAATAATTTTATATAAAAATGGTGTCGCAGGCCACCCAACCACCTCCAACCCTACCCCACCCCTCACAACTACCTCCAGCCCTCCCCTACCCCTCACAACAACCTTCAGCCCTACGCCACCCCTCACAACTACCTCCAGCCCTCCCCTACCCCTCACAACTACCTCCAGCCCTCCCCCACCCCTCACAACTACCTCCAGCCCTCACCCACCCCTCACAACTACCTCCAGCCCTTCCCCAGCCCTCACAACTACCTTCAGCCCTACGCCACCCCTCACAACTACCTCCAGTCCTCCCCCACCCCTCACAACTCCCTCCAGCCCTATCCCACCCCTCCCTCCCAACCACCTCCAGCCCTATCCCACCCCTCACAACTACCTCCAGCCCTACCCCACCCCTCACAACTACCTCCAGCCCTACCCCACCCCTGACAACTACGTCCAGCCCTCCCCCACCCCTCACAACTACCTCCAGCCCTACCCCACACAACTACCTCCAGCTTTACCCCACCCCTCCCAACTACCTCCAGCCCTATCCCACCCCTCCCAACTACCTCCATCTCTACCCCCATCCCAACTACCTCCAGCCCAACCCCACCCCTCCCAACTACCTCCAGCCCTACCCCACCCCTCCCCACTACCTCCAGCCCTCCCCACCCCTCACAACTACCTCCAGCCCTACCCCACACAACTACCTCCAGCTCTACCCCATCCCTCCCAACTACCTCCAGCTCTACCCCACCCCTCCCAACCCTCTCCAGCCCTACCCCACCCCTCCCAACTACCTCCAGCCCAACCCCACCCCTCACAACTACCTCCAGCCCTACCCCACCCCTCACAACTACCTCCAGCCCTCCCCCACCCCTCACAACTACCTCCAGCTCTACCCCACACAACTACCTCCAGCTTTACCCCACCCCTCCCAACTACCTCCAGCCCTACCCCACCCCTCCCAACTACCTCCAGCTCTACCCCCACCCCTCACAACTACCTCCAGCCCTCACCCACCCCTCACAACTACCTCCAGCCCTCCCCAGCCCTCACAACTACCTTCAGCCCTCCCCCACCCCTCACAACTACCTCCAGCCCTCCCGAGCCCTCACAACTACCTCTAGCCCTACGCCACCCCTCACAACTACCTCCAGTCATTCCCCACCCCTCACAACTACCTCCAGCCCTACCCCACCCCTCCCAACTACCTCCAGCTCTACCCCCACCCCTCACAACTACCTCCAGCCCTCACCCACCCCTCACAACTACCTCCAGCCCTCCCCAGCCCTCACAACTACCTTCAGCCCTCCCCCACCCCTCAAAACTACCTCCAGCCCTCCCGAGCCCTCACAACTACCTCTAGCCCTACGCCACCCCTCACAACTACCTCCAGTCATTCCCCACCCCTCACAACTACCTCCAGCCCTATCCCACCCCTCCCTCCCAACCACCTCCAGCCCTATCCCAACCCTCACAACTACCTCCAGCCCTCCCACACCCCTCACAACTACCTCCAGCCCTACCAAACACAACTACCTCCAGCTCTACCCCACCCCTTCCAACTACCTCCAGCCCTACCCCACCACTCCCAACTACCTCCAGCCCTCCCCCACCCCTCACAACTACCTCCAGCCCTACCACACCCCTCCCAACTACCTCCAGCCCTACCCCACCCCTCCCAACTACCTCCAGCTCTACCCCACCCCTTCCAACTACCTCCAGCCCTACCCCACCCTCCCAACTACCTCCAGCCCTCCCCCACCCCTCACAACTACCTCCAGCCCTACCCCACACAACTACCTCCAGCTCTACCCCACCCCTCCCAACTACCTCCAGCCCTACCCCACCCCTCCCAACTACCTCCAGCCCTACCCCACCCCTGACAACTACCTCCAGCCCTACCCCACCCCTCCCAACTACCTCCAGCTCTACCCCACCCCTCCCAACGACCTCCAGCCCAACCCCACCCCTCACAACTACTTCCAGCCCTACCCCACCCCTCACAACTACCTCCAGCCCTCTACCCCACAACTACCTCTAGCCCTACCCCACCCCTCCCAACTACCTCCAGCCCTACTCCACCCCTCCCAACTACCTCCAGCCCCCCACCCCTCACAACTACCTCCAGCCCTACCCCACCCCTCCCAACTACCTCCAGCCCTACCCCACCCCTCACAACTACCTCCAGCCCTACCCCACACAACTACCTCCAGCTCTACCCCATCCCTCCCAACTACCTCCAGCTCTACCCCACCCCTCCCAACTACCTCCAGCCCTACTCCACCCCTCCCAACTACCTCCAGCTCTACCCCACCCCTCCCAACTACCTCCAGCCCTCCCCCACCCCTCACAACTACCTCCAGCCCTACCCCACACAACTACCTCCAGCTCTACCCCACCCCTCCCAACTACCTCCAGCCCTACCCACCCCTCCCAACTACGTCCAGCCCTACCCCACCCCTCCCAACTACCTCCAGCCCTCCCCACCCCTCCCAACTACTTCCAGCCCTACCCCACCCCTCCCAACTACCTCCAGCTCTACCCCGCCCCTCCCAACTATCTCCAGCCCTCCCCACCCCTCACAACTACCTCCAGCCCTACCCCACACAACTACCTCCAGCCCTACCCCACCTCTCACAACTACCTCCAGCCCTACCCCACCCCTCACAACTACCTCCAGCCCAACCCCACCCCTCACAACTACCTCCAGCTCTATCCCACCCTCCCAACTATCTCCAGCTCTACCCCACCCCTCCCAACTACTTCCAGCCCTACCCCACCCCTCCCAACTACCTCCAGCTCTACTCCCACCCAGCCCAACCCCACCCCTCCAACTACCTCCAGCCCTACCCTACAACTACCTCCAGCCCTACCCCACCCCTCACAACTACCTCCAGCCCTACCCCACCCCTCCAACTACCTCCAGCTCTACCCCACCCCTCCCAACTACCTCCTGCCCTACCCCACCCCTCCCAACTACCTCCAGCCCTAACCCCCCCTCCCAACTACCTCCAGCCCTACCCCACCCCTCCCAACTACCTCCAGCCCCCCACCCCTCACAACTACCTCCAGCCCTACCCCCTCCCAACTACCTCCAGCCCTACCCCACCCCTCCCAACTACCTCCAGTCCAACCCCACCCCTCCCAACTACCTCCAGCCCTCCCCCACCCCTCCCAACTACCTCAGCTCTACCCCACCCCTCCCAACTACCTCCAGCCCTACCCCACCCCTCCCAACTACCTCCAGCCCTCCCCCAACCCTCACAACTACCTCCAGCCCCACCCCCTCCCAACTACCTCCAGCCCTACCCCACCCCTCCCAACTACCTCCAGCCCTACCCCACCCCTCCCAACTACCTCCAGCCCTACCCCACACCTCCCAACTACCTCCAGCCCTCCCCCACCCCACACAACTACCTCCAGCTCTACCCCACCCCTCACAACTACCTCCAGCCCCACCCCCTCCCAACTACCTCCAGCCCTACCCCACCCCTCCCAACTACCTCCAGCCCTACCCCACCCCTCCCAACTACCTCCAGCCCCCCCCCACCCCTCACAACTACCTCCAGCCCTACCCCACCCCTCCCAACTACCTCCAGCCCTACCCCAATCCTCACAAATACCTCCAGCCCTACCCCACACAACTACCTCCAGCTCTACCCCATCCCTCCCAACTACCTCCAGCTCTACCCCACCCCTCCCAACTACCTCCAGCCCTACTCCACCCCTCCCAACTACCTCCAGCTCTACCCCACCCCTCCCAACTACCTCCAGCCCTCCCCCACCCCTCACAACTACCTCCAGCCCTACCCCACACAACTACCTCCAGCTCTACCCCACCCCTCCCAACTACCTCCAGCCCTACCCACCCCTCCCAACTACGTCCAGCCCTACCCCACCCCTCCCAACTACCTCCAGCCCTCCCCCACCCCTCCCAACTACTTCCAGCCCTACCCCACCCCTCCCAACTACCTCCAGCTCTACCCCGCCCCTCCCAACTATCTCCAGCCCTCCCCACCCCTCACAACTACCTCCAGCCCTACCCCCCACACAACTACCTCCAGCCCTACCCCACCCCTCACAACTACCTCCAGCCCTACCCCACCCCTCACAACTACCTCCAGCCCGACCCCACCCCTCTCAACTACCTCCAGCTCTATCCCACCCCTCCCAACTACCTCCAGCTCTACCCCACCCCTCCCAACTACTTCCAGCCCTACCCCACCCCTCCCAACTACCTCCAGCTCTACCCCGCCCCTCCCAACTATCTCCAGCCCAACCCCACCCCTCACAACTACCTCCAGCCCTACCCCACCCCTCACAACTACCTCCAGCCCTACCCCACCCCTCACAACTACCTCCAGCCCTACCCCACCCACAACTCCCAACTACCCCTCCCAACTGCCCTACCCCACCCCTCCCAACTACCTCCAGCCCTAACCCCCTCCCAACTACCTCCAGCCCTACCCCACCCCTCCCAACTACCTCCAGCCCCCCACCCCTCACAACTACCTCCAGCCCTACCCCCTCCCAACTACCTCCAGCCCTACCCCACCCCTCCCAACTACCTCCAGTCCAACCCCACCCCTCCCAACTACCTCCAGCCCTCCCCCACCCCTCCCAACTACCTCCAGCTCTACCCCACCCCTCCCAACTACCTCCAGCCCTACCCCACCCCTCCCAACTACCTCCAGCCCTCCCCCACCCCTCACAACTACCTCCAGCCCCACCCCCTCCCAACTACCTCCAGCCCTACCCCACCCCTCCCAACTACCTCCAGCCCTACCCCACCCCTCCCAACTACCTCCAGCCCTACCCCACACCTCCCAACTACCTCCAGCCCTCCCCCACCCCACACAACTACCTCCAGCTCTACCCCACCCCTCCCAACTACCTCCAGCCCTACCCCACCCCTTCCAACTACCTCCAGCCCTCCCCACCCCTCACAACTACCTCCAGCCCTACCCCACCCCTCACAACTACCTCCAGCCCTACCCCACCCCTCACAACTACCTCCAGCCCTACCCCACCCCTCCCAACCACTTCCAGTCCAACCCCACCCCTCACAACTATCTCCAGCCCTACCCCACCCCTCCCAACTACCTCCAGCCCTACCCTACCCCACCCCTCCCAACCACTTCCAGTCCAACCCCACCCCTCCCAACTACCTCCAGTCCAACCCCACTCCTCACAACTACCTCCAGTCCTACCCCACCCCTCCCAACCACTTCCAGTCCTACCCCACCCCTCCCAACCACCTCCAGTCCTACCCCAGCCCTTCCAACCACCTCCAGTCCTACCCCACCCCTCCCAACCACCTCCAGTCCTACCCCAGTCCTACCCCAGCCCTTCCAACCACCTCCAGTCCTACCCCACCCCTCCCAACCACCTCCAGTCCTACCCCAGTCCTACCCCAGCCCTTCCAACCACCTCCAGTCCTACCCCAGTCCTACCCCAGCCCTTCCAACCACCTCCAGCCCTACCCCACTCTTCACAACTACGTCCAGTCCTACCCCAGCCCTCCCAACCACCTCCTGTCCCCCCCCACCCCACACAACAGAGGGGATTTTACCAGAGTGAAGGTTGGTTCAGATTTGTCCGTGTGTTTGGATAACTTACAGGAATGTAGCTGGCGTTGATGTAGTCAGAGCACGGATCATCATCCACATAGGACAGCTTCACACGGGTCAAGTCGTCTACACAACACAGGCCATGCACAAAGACATTGAGTTGGCAATTTAGTTGTCATATTGAAAAGAAAGAAATCTCTAAATCCCCTTGTTTTTTGTCTATGTATTCGAACCCTGTGAAATCGCATTGTGCATCTGACTCACAGGGAAGGATGTTGTTGTATCGGTTCTTCCCCCTGTTCTCTGGCAGTAGGGCTGTGTCCAGGGGCTGGTTCCTTCCTACGTCTTTCAGGTCCTTACACAGGAAGTGACACGTTAGGTTTACCAAAGATACGTACTGAACATACAGTGGCAAGAAAAATATGTGAACCCTTTGGAATTACCTGGAGCTCTGCATAAATTGGTCATCAAATTTGATCTGATCTTCATCTAAGTCACAACAATAGACAAACAGTGTGCTTAAACTAATAACACACAAATTATTGTATTTTTCTTGTCTTTATCGAATACATCATTTAAACATTCACAGTGTAGGTTGGAAAAAGTATGTGAACCCCTAGGCTAATGGGGTCAGGAGTCAGCTAACCTGGAGTCCAATCAATGAGACAATATTGAAGATGTTGGTTAGAGCTGCCTTGCCCTACAAAAAACACTCACAAAACTTGAGTTTGCAATTCACAAGAAGCACTGCCTTATGTGAACCATGCCTCAAACAAAAGAGATCTCAGATCTCTGGTCCTTCTGTAGCTCAGTTGGTAGAGCATGGCGCTTGTAACGCCAGGGTAGTGGGTTCGCTTCCCGGGACCACCCATATGTAGAATGTATGCACACATGACTGTAAGTCGCTTTGGATAAAAGCGTCTGCTAAATGGCATATATTATTATTATTATTAAGACCTTCAGATAAATAATTGTTGACTTGCATAAAGCTGGAAAGGGTTACAAAAGTATCTCTAAAAGCCTTGATGTTTATCAGTCTACGGTAAAGACAAATTGCCTATAAATGGAGAAAGTTCAGCACTGTTGCTACTCTCCCTAGGAGGGTCCGTCCCGCAAAGATGACTGCGAGATCACATGCTAACATCTCTGTTGACGAGTCTACGATACGCAAAACACTAAACAAGTAATGGTGTTCATGGGAGGACACCACGGAAGAAGCCACTGCTGTCCAACACAAACATTCCTGCATGTCTGAAGTTTGCAAAAGTGCACCTAGATGTTCCACAGCACTACTGGCAAAACATTCTGTGGACAGATGAAACTAAAGTTGAGTTGTTTGGAAGGAACATACAGCACTATGTGTGGAGTAAAAAAAGGCACAGCCCACCTACTTCCAAAGGGTTCACATACTTTTTTCTTGCCACTGTAAATACTGTATGCATTTAATAAAATGTCATAATCAATCTAGTATTTAAAACACTTTCAATTAAAAGATAGGTGTCAGAGCAGGAAAATACATCTACACACGTCTGCATTGTTTTCTTTATTAAAGTAAATTAAATAGGACTATTCCGACTTCCTGTAAATGTACTCCAATGCTATTATATGTGCTTGAGAATGCCCAACGGACAGTGAATGTTATCCAGTCTTACTTCGTACTCCTCAGACAGTAGATAATTGGAGTCAGCCTGGAGTTTGGTGTAGTGGGACTCAAAGTGCATGACCTTGACGGGGCTGCAGCAGGATCAACAGATTTAAAAAATTAAAAATTAAAATTAAAAAAGGTTTGAGCCAAACAGAGTGGAGCAAAAGACGAACCAAAATGGACTTAAAAGTAATTGGGTGAAACCAATAACCAAAGCATTTAAAACATACCTTGAAATACGACGGTTACTGGGAAAAAAAGGGAGATAAAGGTATTATTGGCTCAAATGCATTCATGGTCATTTCTTTGTGAGTTTTTATCCTGCCAGGAAACACATTATATTTTATATATTTAACAAATGAAATGCATTAGAACTGATCACAGACTGCTCCTCCTCTTACCCCCTGACGCCCATGTGCACTCCGGATGTGGGCCTCTCCCTCCTCATGCTCAGTCGGACCACCCGCCGCTCCTGCACACTACTGTAATCACAAGTGTCGTATGTAGAGTGCAATATCAAGCTGGTATGCAGTGTATAGGTAGGTTACATGGGGCAGGGAGGGCCAGGAACTCACACTTTGCGAACTTTCTGTCTGCAGATGAGCAGTGCAGTGACTCCCACCACCATGACAATGAGGAACATGCCGGCACTGATGCCCTCGATCACACCGCTCAGGGGCTCTATGAGAGGAATATACAACCAATCAACAGTCTTCTCATAGAGGACCAATCACTCATAAGCATTTTTCGCTAACTACCAATCACACCTCGGCATCATACACCATCAACCAATCAGAGTTGTGTGTGAATAGTATCCCACCTGCTTCTGTGACCAGGGGGAGGGACAGGTAAGTGTCTGTGTAGAGGGGCGGGGTGTATCTGCTCTGCTCCTCGTCAAAAAGCTGGGTGAACGCACGCACACTGAGCCTAGAGAGAAGAGAAAGCCCACCATGACATCTCACCCAGTATGGTCCCACTGTATGACACTAGCTGAAATGTTGTTGAGTCATTGAACATCTACAAACTATCTACTTTGGGACTATCCAAATAAAGTGTTACAGAATTACACTCTAAGGCCCCAATTTGATCAACTACAGATAAAGGAAAAACAAACTGCGGGCAATATGACATCATCGTACACAGAGGCGCAAATTCCTGCTTGCAGAAATCAGCAACAAAGAATCGACAGATCTGCTAAGACTGCGGGAGGAAACTGGATTGATTTAGGCAGAACCCTGTACTATACCTGTATGCAGTTTTGGGTTTGAGTGGGCCATCACAGAAAGGGTGGTCTCTGTGTTTGTCTGGGTCCTGCTCCCTGTCCTGGGCCTGTAGGTGGTCACATGCCCCCCCGAGGGTGTCCATACCCGTACCCAGGCTGATCGCAAAGCTCTGGGTCTCGCTGTCTGATCCCTCTGTGCAGCGGCTGGGGAAGTAGCTGGTTTGGTAGGCCTTGACGGAACTGTTCAATTTGTAGTCCAGATAGGAGGGTAGAGGGTGGTGCTGCTCTGGTTGAATGTTTTCATTGTCTGGAGGGGGGGGGGATTCACAATCACATCCATCCATGATTACAGTAATTCAAAGAAATCAACCTACTGTACATTCAGCAATTATAGAGACATACTGACACAGAGACAGAGAGATAGAGAGACATACTGACACAGAGATAGAGAGATAGAGAGACATACTGACACAGAGATAGAGAGATAGAGAGACATACTGACACAGAGATAGAGAGATAGAGACATACTGATACAGATATAGAGAGATAGAGACATACTGACAGAGATAGAGAGATAGAGAGACATACTGACACAGAGATAGAGAGACATACTGACAGAGATAGAGAGATAGAGAGACATACTGACACAGAGATAGAGAGATAGAGAGACATACTGACACAGAGATAGAGAGATAGAGAGACATACTGACACAGAGAGAGAGAGATAGAGACATACTGACACAGAGATAGAGAGACATACTGACACAGAGATAGAGATAGAGAGACGTACTGACACAGAGATAGAGAGATAGAGAGACATACTGACACAGAGATAGAGAGATAGAGAGACGTACTGACACAGAGATAGAGAGATAGAGAGACATACTGACACAGAGATAGAGAGACATACTGACACAGAGATAGAGAGACATACTGACACAGAGATAGAGAGACATACTGACAGAGATAGAGAGACATACTGACGCAGAGATAGAGAGATAGAGAGACATACTGACACAGAGATAGAGAGATAGAGAGACATACTGACACAGAGATAGAGAGATAGAGAGACATACTGACACAGAGATAGAGAGATAGAGAGACATACTGACACAGAGATAGAGAGATAGAGACATACTGATACAGATATAGAGAGATAGAGACATACTGACAGAGATAGAGAGATAGAGAGACATACTGACACAGAGATAGAGAGACATACTGACAGAGATAGAGAGATATAGAGACATACTGACACAGAGATAGAGAGATAGAGAGACATACTGACACAGAGATAGAGAGATAGAGAGACATACTGACACACAGAGAGAGAGAGATAGAGAGACATACTGGCACAGAGAGAGAGAGATAGAGAGACATACTGACACAGAGATAGAGAGACATACTGACACAGAGATAGAGATAGAGAGACGTACTGACACAGAGATAGAGAGATAGAGAGACGTACTGACACAGAGATAGAGAGATAGAGAGACATACTGACACAGAGATAGAGAGACATACTGACACAGAGATAGAGAGACATACTGACACAGAGATAGAGAGACATACTGACAGAGATAGAGAGACATACTGACACAGAGATAGAGAGACATACTGACTCAGAGATAGAGAGATAGGCAGGCAGGCAGGCAGGCAGGCAGGCAGGCAGGCAGGCAGACAGACAGACAGACAGACAGACAGACAGACAGACAGACAGACAGACAGACAGACAGACAGACAGACAGACAGACAGATAGATAGATAGATAGATAGATAGATAGATAGATAGATAGATAGATAGATAGATAGATAGATAGATAGATAGATAGATAAAGGTTTGTCTATATTGTTCAACCTTCATTCCGCTTACTTTCAGACTCGGTCACCACCACTGTGAAGAACTTGACTGCTCCGTTGATGTCACTGAACCAGCTGCAGTTAAACTTGAAGAAGATGGTGTTTTTGGTGATGAGAGCAGCGCTGTTGTTAACCCGGGTGCTGAGGGAAGGGAGGGGAGGGCCTGGAGGGAGAAACGCAGCAATAGAACAGCTAGGATTGTACTGGAATGTACCTTGTTAGCCGGGAACATACATGGACAAGCAGAATCCTAGTTCACAGAATATCAGCCCACAACAGCTTCACACCACAGAGGATCATAGTGGCCTTCGAACCATGTTTATAACTGGTTAAAGTGACCTATAAGGACCACAAAATAACTAGAGGAGACAGCAGTGAGACCATACTCAAAGTCAATGGCCTTGGCTGTCATTTAGCCATACAGAGTTGACCGTATCACATCTCTCCCTGTGGTCATCATCACACAGTCACTGTGACCACAAACACAACCCCTTTGGCACTCACGGTCGATCATGGTGACCACGCTATCCTCAGCGGCTTCGCTGGTCATGCTGTCGGAGATAGCCTTGATGGAGACGGTGTAGCGTTTGTGCGGCTCCAGCTGGGTGATGTGGTAGAGGGTGCTGTCGCGGCCTGTACGCCGGGAGTACACCAGGGTGCGGGAGTCCTGGTGGAGGCACTCAATGGTGTAGGAGTCACAGTCGGCCTCCGGTGGGCCCCAGGAGCAGGAGATGGAGGTGGAGTTCTGGGGGCGGCAGTGTAGGTACTGAACACGCTCTGGCTCTATGGAGGGGATAAATTGTAGAGGGCGTCAGAGGTAAAAACAGGGGTCCAAAAAACTATAGTCTCTCTACTACAGATGTCAAATGGGTCAAAGATATTTATAACTAACTCAAGATAGTTAATCTGTGCCGTTTTCAATGGGAGTAAATGAAACGTAGTGGGCAGAAAAAAAGCAAGGAGGTGGGCAGAGCCAAGCATGAGCTAGCATGAGCTAGCGAGATTTCCGCTAGGGAACACTTTCTCAGTAAAGTGCGCGTGTGCAATAACTCAATTCGCCCTTGCACTCCTTGTAAACAACACAATTGTTCAAAACCTTAACAAAGGGTCGAGTCTACAAAACATTGTGCACTCTGTCCGTAACAGATTCTAGTTTTGGGAACATAAAACTGTTTTGAGATTGGGCTTTTCTTTTGTGAGAAAATGAGCAGAATGTCCCCTCAATTCCATCTCGTTCAATATTCTCCCAATATCGGCCACTGCACTTTCTCTCCATATTTGATGATGCTTATACATCCGGTGAAACATTTGGCACCTGCTTTTATCCGTGTCTGTAGTGTGCACAGGAGTTTGTTCTAGCCAAGCAACGACTCGACATCTTCTTAGTCTTGCAATACTTGCAACCAAACAGTGTACAGTATAGCGCCACCTACTGGTTCGGATGCTCTTGTGGATGGGCAGGCTGTAGGCAGGGCTCCCATCCTCACCAACACCACCAACAGCCCCACTGACAGTACGCAGGCTGAAGTTGTACAAGCGTCCGGGGTACAGGCCCTTAAGGATGCGGCTGCCGGAGGTCCGGGTGTGGTAGGGGTTGAACACAGACAGGTGGTCCCGCGGTTCCCACTGCAGGTCAAAGTCGTCGTAGTCGCTGCCTGCAGGACCACTCCAGGTCAGTTCCAGGGAAGTGTTGGTGACCCCGCCGAATGACACAGAGGTTGGGGGTCTGGGGGCTGAAGAGAAGAGAAGATAACAACGCAAAGATAAGCAATTTGATGACCATCCAAGCAAATACTATACAATAAAAACAGATTTTAGTGTAAAATATATGGCAATTGTGTTGTTAAACATCAACACATATCAAGACAGCCCTCAAGAAAGCTGCTCCTTCTACTGTACATCCATATGTTCTCTTTACTGACTCAACTAATTCCCCCTCAACACCATGTCAACACTCATTGACAATCATCTAGTAAGAGAGGACTCACCGGTCCTGCCCTGAGTGGTGGCCCTGTTTGTGAGCTCTCCACTGCGGGTGAGGATGACAGCATGGTAGAGGCGCCCGGGGATCAGTGTGGGGACGGCATACTCCGTGGCGTCGGGCCCTAGAGCCTCCTCTGCCTGCTGGGAGCCATCTGCGTTGTAGACAGACAGCAGGTAGCCGCTCAGCTCCCCCTCTGCACGCTCCCACGACACCCGGAGCTCCTCCGCCTGGGGATGACTTCGGGCCTGCAGAGACGTCACTGCAGCTGGGACTGAGGAGGACGAGGAGGAGTGGAAAAAAATCAGATGTCAAGTCATGATGTAATGTCAGTGAGCGTGACGGATACAGTTAGCACCTAGTTGTTTGTTTACCACATAGTTTATGTTAAAGAAACACCTTATGTATGTGCCATCACGTGATGTGAAACTCACATCTTATCTCAAGTAAGAATTTGTCTTTATCATACCCTAGACCGTCAGTACCCCTCCTCAGCACTAGAGAGCACAGATGTTAGATTTTAATTTGATCACCCTGTCATTGCTGAGATTTTTCCTGCGCTGCAGGATTTACATAAATTCACTGAAAACCCACACTAACACACAGTTATATTAACAGGATTCCACTTTTCATACAGCCTAATTTTGGCCAGCTAATAGACTAACCACCGATCAAGCAACATAAAATTGTTGGAAAAGTGTGAATGGACTAAACGTTCAAATACTGTTGCTGCAGGATTAATTTGCTGCGACAATGCTGGTCAAATTAAGATCCTACATATGTAGCTCTCTCACCAGTCCTGGCCCAGATAGCTGAGTCATTGGTCTGCTCTCCGCTGCGTGTTAACACCACCATCCTGTAGGGGGCACCAGGCCTCAGGCCCTGGAAGGAGACCTGCAGCGTGTTAGGCTGGCCGCTGCGCCGGTCGTACAGGGTGTCGTCTCCATTGTACAGGTAGAGGTCGTAACCTTCCAACTCTCCCTCTGGGGGAGACCAGTGGAAGGACAGGCTGCTGCTGCTGTTGGCCTGGATGGAGAGGTCGCTAACCGCCGCCGGACCTGGGGATGAATTATTCAATCAAATTTAAATCACATTTATCAAAACCCTCTCTCATCATCAGTTGTTACAATGTGCTTTACCAGAACCTGACCTAGACCCCGAAGAGCAAGTGAGAAGGAAGCACAGTGAGAAGGAACAACTTCCTAGAAAATAACATATGGCTCTCCAGGATTAGGGTTGAGCACTTCTGTACTGCACATAATACCACTGGACATTGTTTTCAAGGGACTTGGTGAATAAATCTATGCAGTCTTACGCGTGCGTGCTTCAGCGGTGACCCCTTCACTGCGGACCCCTCCGCTGGTGGTGTGGACCAGGACGTGGTACCTCTTCCCCGGGGTGAGGCCGTCGAAGTGGTGCTGGAGTGGAGTGGACCCAGAGGAGGCCTGGGAGCTGTACAATTTAATTCAATTCAATTCTATTCCATTCCACTCAATTCAATACAATTGGAGTGGTTCATAGAATAAATACAAGAATGCCAGTAGAATACACAAATAATAATACCTGTTGGTGACCAGGTGTCCCCTGTCGTCCAGCAGCTGCAGGCTGTAGCCGTCCGCCACTCCCCGGGCCTCCTGCCAGCTCACCTGAATACTGCAGGTGGTGTGTCTGTTGTCAGCCTGCAGGCCCGTCACTGCAGAGGGGACTGAGGAGAGAGGGGACAGTTTCGATTTGATTGCTTTGACCTTTATTTAACCAGGTAGTCCCATTGAGGTCAGATCACTTATTTCCTAAGGGATACAAATTGCACATAGGCATCGCTGTTGACCAATCAACAGCCGATTAAAGGGTAAAAAAAAAAAAAGCAGAACCAATCAGTTCAGTCAAATGGACTGATTTTAAATTGTAGATAGCCAAGAACCAGTGAGAGAGATCACTCTTCCTTCCCAGTCCACCACCAAAACACCCAAATATACAGTGTGAAATGCTAATGCACTGCTTATGAATGCAGTGTACGAGTAAAGAATGTGTTATGAGTCCTTATGCAGCCTCCTCACCGGTGCGTCCGCTGGCCGTGTTGTTGTTCAACAGTATACCACTGATAGACCTTACAGTCACACTGTACAGCTGTCCAGGCTGCAGGGAGTTGAATCCCAGCTGATTTGGGTGTTTGGGTACGGGTCGCGTCTCCAGCATGCGTCCCTCTGGCCCGTCCAGTGACAACGACACAGAGTAGCTGTCCACGTCACCCTGCCCCGGGGTCCAGCTGATCTGCAGGCTGTTGCTCTGCCCATTGTTGCTCACGTGGATGTTCTTGACCTTGCTGGGAACTGCAAGCAGGGGGAGAAAAGACGAGAAGGAGACAGAAGAACCAGGAGAGGGAGAAAGGGGGTGGAAGTTAAACTGTTGTCAGTTTAACTTTTGCTTGTGGTCGATTTGTTTTCGATTCTGTGACATTTTGCTGTATCCCGTTTTGCGAACTCAAATCAACCAATGGAGTAGTCCCAAACGTGCTAACAAATCAAACACAAGCATTTTGAAAGAAAACAAACAAAGGTTTCACCTGTCCTGCCCTCTATGAACTGGGCCCTCTGGTTGGGTCCGCTGAAGGTGGAAACGTGGATCTTATAGAGGCGTCCCGGGGTGAGGGAGGACAGGACACACGCCCCCGCGCTGCTGCCCAGGGTGATGGGCGGGAACACCTTCATAATAATAAAATATAAAACATTCCTTATTAATACATTCTGCTATATTAAATGACTATACTATTTTTTTTAGAAACACCCAAAGTCACTTTACATAATTAAAATCGGTAAGATAAATAGAAATAAAGCAGGGAGAAAATATAAGAACAGAATGAAGGTCATAAAAGTCCTCTAAACATGAAGACAGACTAACCAGGTACTTCTGTAGACTGGACCAGGAGGACTAACCTTCATGTCGTTGAAGAGGAGCTGCACCTCGTAGTGATCCACATCCCCCAGAGCAGCCAGCCAGGCGACACGAAGGTCCTCCGTGCCCCGCCCAGCCAGAGCTAGTGATCTCACCGCCGCAGGGACTGTCACAGACAGATTCGAGATTGAAATAGATCAACTGTGATGTTCTCAGAGGCAATGCATTTTGCAGCATACAAACAACGTACAACATATACAAAGGGACAGAGGGTGGCGAGAGGCAGGTTTCAAATAAGCATGCTCAAGGAAACTGTTTCACCAAAATTAGACAGCTATGAGTGTAACTAGCTTAATTATTATTACAAACACCACTATGCTATGCACATAGCGTAGCCTAGTGGTTAGAGCGTTGGACTATTAACCAGAAAGTTGCAAGTTCAAACCCCCGAGCTGACAAGGTACAAATCTGTCGTTCTGCCCCTGAACAGGCAGTTAACCCACTGTTCCTAGGCCGTCATTGTAAATAAGAATTTGTTCTTAACTGACTTGCCTAGTAAAAAATATATAAAAAATAAAAAATAAAATAAGAGATAGAACATATTATACTATTTGTATCACTCACAGGTCCTTCCGTCCGTGGACACGCTGGTCTCATACTTCCCGCTCCAGGTGCTGACGATGACAGTGTAGAGTCTCCCGGGCACCAGGCCTTGGAACACACATTCGTTCTGGCTCTTCATAACTGTCTTGTTCTGGTGGAAGATGTTGTTGTGCTTGATGACCACCTGGTAGTAGTCAAAGTCCCCTGCCGCATGGCGCCAGTACACCTTCAGGTAGTCATCCCTGGCCGAGTGGATCGCTGTGGGGTTCTGGACACTAGAGGGCTCTGGGAAAGAGGAAAATAATAGAATAGAATTGAAGAACACTTGAATTGAATAGAACAGCAAAGCAAGCAGACGAGAAGTATTTCAGACAGACAAACAGGTAGACGCGGTAGACCTACGTGTGCGTTCCTGCACGATGGTGTGGTTTTCGTAGACTCCACTGCGGGAGACAATGGAGATGTTATAGAGCCGTCCAGACACCAGGGACTTGAACACACACTCAGGGCTGGACTTGGACACGGCCAGGGTGTGGACGGTCCTCTCGCGGTCCTTCAGGGTGACCAGGTAACTATCCACGTCACCTTGGGCTGGTCGCCACGACACACTGAGGAAGTCCATACGACCGTTGTTACTGACTGTCACCTCGCCTATGGCAGCAGGGACTGGAAGGGGGGATGGGGAGAGAGAGAGACTGATTCAGCCATTCTGTGAATCACTGTCTGTTCATATTTGCAGCTGTGAAGGCTGTATGAATCAAAATATATAGTTAAACAAATAAAAATAAAAACTTGTTTTGTAACGTTTTTGTATTGTAAGGACTTAAAAACAACTCTTTTTTATTTGAATTCTTGTTTTGTTTTTTCTCAATAATAATGTGGGATATGTAAGAACATCTCTTACAAGCAACATTAAAACAGTAACTTGGTTGTGTGTTCAATTTTTTATTTAAACTTTATTTAACCTTTATTTAACTAGGCAAGTCAGTTGAGAACAAATTCTTATTTACAATGAAGGCCTACCAAAAGCCAAAAGGCCTCCTGCGGGGATGGGGTCTGGGATTAAAAATTAAAAAATGTAAAATATATAAATATGGGACAAAACACACATCACAAAAAGAGAGACAACACTACATAAAGAGAGACACCAGACAATAACATAGCAAGGCAGCAACACATGACAACACAGCATGGTAGCAACACATGACAACAACATGCTAGCAACACAACATGGTGTCACACCCTGATCTGTTTCACCTGTCTTTGTGATTGGCTCCACCCCCCGACAGGTGTCGCCCATCTTCCCCATTATCCCCAGTGTATTTATACCTGTGATCTCTGTTTGTCTGTTGCCAGTCTCTCTTTTTCTCACCCTCCTGGTTTTGAACCTTACCTGTCCTGTCTCTGAACCCGCCTGCCTGACCACTCTGCCTGCCTGCCGACCTATACCTTTGCCCCACCTCTGGATTGTTGACCTCTGCCTACCCTGAGCCTGCCTGCCGTCCGGTACTGTTGCCCCACCTCTGGTTTACTGACCCCTGCCTACCCTGAACCTGAGCCTGCCTGCTGTCCGGTACCGTTGCCCCACCTCTGGTTTACTGACCCCTGCCTGCCTTGACCTGTCTATTGCCTGCCCCGGTTGGACTATTAAACCATTGTTAGTTCAATGTTGTCTGCATCTGGGTTTTACCTTCATACCTGATACAGGGTAGTAGCACAAAACATGGTACAAACATTATTGGGCACAGACAACAGCACAAAGGGCAAGAAGGTAGAGACAACAATACATCACGCAAAGCAGCCACAACTGTCAGTAAGAGCGTCCATGATTGATCTTTGAATGAAGAGATTGAGATAAAACTGTCAATGTCACATTCCATTCAAGACACTCTCTCTTTCTTCGCCATTTATTTATTGAATAACTTGTTGACCCAACAAGCTTGAGCCATTTATGAGCCATTCATATGAAAGTTATTCAATAAATACATGGTGAAGAAAGAGAGAGTGTCTTGAATGGAATGTGACTGCACTAATAGGCTACAGATACATATTTTTTTTAAATGATTTTAATATTGAACCTTTATTTTATCAGGGATTCATACTGAGACCCAGGTCTCTTTTACAGATAATCCCTGAATTACAGAAAGTATCCAGGCCCCTTGACTTTTTACACATTTTGTCACGTTACAAACCTTATTCTAAAATAGATTAAATATTTGTTTTGCCTCATCAATCTACTACACACAATACCCCATAATGACAAAGTGAAAACAAGATTAAAAAATGTAACAGAAATACCTTTATTTAAATAAGTATTCAGACACTTTGCTATAAGAATCGAGCATCCTGTTTCCATTGATCATCCTTGAGATGTTTCTACAACTTGATTAGAGTCCACCTGTAGTAAATCCACTTGATTGGACACCTGTCTTTATAAGGTCCCACAGAAGGCAGTGCATGTCAGAGCAAAAACCAGGCCATGAGGTCGAGACAGGATTGTGTCGAGGCACAGACCTGGGGAAGGGTACCAAAACATTTCTGCAGCTTTGAAGGTCCCCAAGAACACAGTGGCCTCCATCATTTTTAAATGGAAGAAGTTTGGAACCAAGACTCTTCCTAGAGTTGGCCGCCTGGCCAAACTGAACAATCGGGGGAGAAGGTGAGGTGACCAAGAACCCGATGGTCACTCTGACAGAGATCCAGAGTTCCTCTGTAGAGATGGCAGAACGTTCCAGAAGGACAACATCTCCGCAGCACTCCACCAATCTGGCCTTTATGGTAGAATGGCCAGACTGAAGCCACTCCTCAGTAAAAGGCACATGACAGCCCGCTTGGAGTTTGCCAAAAGGCACCTA